>NC_056729.1:303997141-304307141 GCF_019279795.1 Protopterus annectens
TAGTAATAGTTCTTGTAAGCTGGGAACTTTAAAATACCCTTACAGTTTTGCAGCTTTTAGTTTTAAGACAGGGACTATATTAATGTGAAGCGAAACTGGAGTATAGAGAGCTTTTTTGGCAAGTTAAACTAGAAGCTAATGGCTTCCCTGGCCTTAATGGACACATTAATATAGCCCCTGCCTTAAAACTAAGAGCTGCAAAACTGTAAGGGTGTTTGAAAGTTCCCAGGTTATAAGAACTATTACTGTGTTGCAGAGGTTGTCCACTAGAGGAGGCATGAGGGCGAGTCTTAAGAATGAAAGTGTTTTCACACACTGTTTTTTTTTTACATAAAGTTTTTTATTTGTATTGTAATGTATTTTAACTGTTTTATTAACATTTTGTACATGAATTTTATGATTCTATTGAAAATTAAGTTGGTATATTGCACAAGGTTGTTTATGTAAAGTTTTTTAACTTTGTATGTTAACTGAGTTTAATGAAGTATTGTACTTGATTGGTTAGTGACAACCACAGGAAGTGTAAAAGGCAGGAGGGAAGTTAATGACCTTTTAATCTGATGAAGTCTAAGTGAGACGAAAATATTTCTCTGCTTGACTGTGCGTTAATAAAGAACTTTTTTTCCATTTATTCAAGTATTTCTGTTTGTCCAAGGACTCTGCTTTCCAGTGGTGTATGTTTGGTGGTTACTAGTGAATTTTACACCATTTATTTCCTGCTTGGGCATGCACTCAAGTCTCTCAACAACAAGTACTGTTATGACTCCATCATAGTCCATGCTGGTGTGAATGACTTGAGACGTGTCTCACTGGACTATATGAAGAGAGACTTGACTGAGCTCTTTGATTATGTGTCTCAAGCAGGTATGTCCCTAGCCTTAAGCAGCATTCTACCTTCACCTAGGATGATGCCATAATACAGACAGAAAATGCTTGACTTCAACAATTGACTTAGTTTTGGTGTCATTCTAAGGTGATCCAGTACCTGTCAGCCTGGGATGATATGGTCAATAGACCTTGTTGCTTTGCCAGAGATGGTCTTCACCTGTTACCCCTGGGATTTCGGTTACTGACTAAGGCTTTTGCCTCCCCCCATAGTGCCTTTTTTAGGCAAGGTCACTAGAACAAAATTCCCAACGTAAAAATATCCTCAAAAACAACCTCAAGTTTATGCTGCTAAACTCTAGGAGTCTAAATTTGAAATTGCACTCTCTGGAAGCAGTCCTCACTTTATAACATGTGGATATCTGTGCAGTCACAGAAACTTGGTTTAAGGCCACTGAAGTACCCCTACCATACTGGGTTATAATACCTTTCACATATTTAGACCACTAAATGAGAGTGGGTGAACTAAAGGAGGTACAGTATCAATATTTATCAAAGACAAATACAACTCCAGATTGGTTAAACAGAATGATTCCCTTGAACTACTCCAGGTACAATTGACCGTAGGCAAGACCCCTCTCCAAGTTATTGCCAGCTACAGGAACCCCTCCATAAACCAGTATACCCACACTGCCTACCTGGATCTACTTGAGTCAAAGATACAACCAAACAGCCTGGTTATGGGAGACTTTCATTACCCATCCATAGAATGGGCAAACTATACAAGTACTAATGTACTTGCCCAAAGGTTCTTGAACTTTGCTAACTCCAATGCCCTGGACCAGTTGGATGACTAAAAAACTTCTCCAAAACCAATTACAACCTATTATGAGATGGCATTAATAGCTTCATAACTCCTGTCCCGCCTGATGGCAAAGACACCTATACTGGGATATATACTAATGTTTTTTATAAACATCTATACAATTGCACAATTGCAGCCATACCAGACAGGATCAAAGTACAATCTTCAAAAAAGAACAAACCAGCCTGGTGGAAAAATGTCATAAACAAGTTATGCAATAGGAGAAAGAAATTGCTTTCTAAGAGCAGGAAGGAATTGTCTCATAAGTGGAAGCACTCCCTCCTCTGCTTTAATAAGCAAATAAGACACCTTGTAAAGCAACCTAAAGCTAACTACAAACCCAAATTAACCGCTCTAGCAAAGGGTAACCCTAAGGCATTTTTTAGTTACATCTGTAACCTTAAAGGAGGAACCCAGATTTGCACAGAACTTGTTGTTAATGGCACCACATATACTGAACCCATAGAAATAGCCAATCTACTAGTGGATAAGTTCAGTGAGAACTTCTCTCCATTGTGCCCATCACATCTACCCCAAAGCATCCCTACCATCTGTGCTGCCCCTGTTATCTCTAAGGAACAGATCTTAAACGACGTTTCTAAAGTCAAAAACACAGCCTCTATGGGACTGATAACATACCTGGCTGCATTCTTCTTCTTCCGGCTTTTCCCAGTTAGGGGTCGCCACAGTGGATCACCTGTCTGGCCATGATTGGCAGTAGAGTTTTGTGGTGTTGGTGTTGAGTTGCCAGCTCGGCGTCCAACCTTCCACGGAAGGCACATACACATACGCACTCATGCCTAGGGCCAATTTAGAGTGTCCAATCCACATACAACATGTCTTTGGGATGTGGGAGGAAACTAGAGCACCCAGAGGAAACCCACGTGACCACAGGGAGGGCATGCAGACTAGGCACAGAAGGCACCCCAGCACCTGGATACATTCTTAATGGATTAAAACAGGAATTAGTTGCACTGCTGGGCACTCTTTTCAACCACAGCCTGTGTCTATGCAGAATGTAAAACAGCTACCGTCATTCCTTTACATAAAGGGGGTGCATCCACTGACCCTGGGAACTATAGACCAATAAGCCTGACCAGCCTTATCTGCAAGGTAATGGAGAGAATCATCATGGACTTTATCAACAGAGATATATGAGACCTCCAAACACTTGACCTGACCCAGTTTGGCTTTGTTAAAGGGAAATCATGCCTAATGAACTTGGTGGACTTCTTCAAGACAGTCATCAAAGCCCTGGACAAAAGTAAATCTGTGCACATGGCCTACTTAGACTTACCTGAGGCCTTTGACACTATTCCCCATTTTGGCATCATTTATAAACTCACTCAGCTGGGGATTAACCCATATATTGTCTGGTGGGTTGCAAACTAGCTCACCAGTAAAACACACACAGTCAAAATTGGGGAACTCAACCTCCACCAGCAGACCCATAATCAGTGGTGTTCCACAGGGTTCAGTGCTGGGGTGCCTATTATTTGGAATCTACTTCTCGGATCTACAGGCAAAAACAAAAGGTCTATGGATGACAAAGTTTGCAGATGACTGCAAACTGAGAGCATTCATGGAGTCCCCAAGCGATGTTGACATTCTACAAGAAGGTCTTACACAGACCAGTGATTGATGCCAAAGTTATGGGCTCAAACTAAATGCAAAAAAAAATGCATCATCATCCCCTTCAGCAAGGGCAAAGTCCCTGCAAATTACCACATTAATAACACCTAAAGCACTCAATCTGTGGTGGAGGATTTGGACACACAGGCTGACAGTAACCTCTCCTTTGACCTCCATGTCTCTACAGTAGTAAGAAAGACTTTCTACATTGCCCATAACATAAGTAAGGACATTGCTTCCAGAACAAAAGAGGTCATAAGCCCCTGTACTCTTCCCTCATCAAGCCAGTAGTAGAGTACAATGCTTCCTTTGGTATGTAGCTTAAAAGGCAGCTGTAGCAATTGGAGAGACCTCAAAGGTTTCTTAGAAATAAAATTCAAGGCTTTCAGCACATGTCATATGCTGACAGACTGAAATCACTGTCTCTATACTCTGTGTCATACAGAATACTCAGAAGGGATCTGTGCCTTGCGTTTAAAGCAATCTCAGATTTTGCTTTCATGGAAATGCTGCACATCCATAAGTCAAATGGTACTCAAAGCACTCGCATTAGGGACCTTAAACTAGTATGTGACATCAACAGGACTTGCTGGAGAGGCAGATTAGTTTCCCAAAGGTTACCTCTCCTGTGGAACAAATTTTCAATTCAGGTGAAGCAGAGACCTTTGTTGACCCTATTTCAGCATAATTTGGATGATTGGATGGCAAGCCATAAATTCACCCCAGGGGGTCTCACCAGCATCCCTCCTGGATAGGGGCAGTAGGTGTAGGTTTAGCTCTGCTTGAAACATTGACACTCTAGGGAAAAGGGTTGGAACTTGTCTAGGCTTATAATGGCCCTAGGGCCATTAGCCTAGTAACCTCCTGTGACCGTATGATCCCAGTACTGCTATTGGTGACATTACAGTGCTTTAAGAATAATCCTTGATGGTCTTGCAATTCCCTCACCTCCTAATACCCATACCATATTCATGGCAGCAGCTGGACATGGCCTTTTGGCCATGTTTAATACATGACATGGTGGAGATGGATGTGTTGATCTAAACAGTCAAATGATCTTTTTGAATTGTTAGGCCATGTAGATGTCTTCCTGGAGGCAGTTCCAGGGAGAGAACACATCACTAATTAGCATTTGCCTCTCTCCCGGGATACCTTATTAGCATTCACAACTGTTGTGGGGCCAGCCCTACCTGGTGCTGCATATGTTGGTGGTTACTGGATCATGCAGCACCATGTTAGGGTGGTTGTTGAATTGGAAAAAGTAAATTAATGAGTCCTGGCTTTAGTGTTCTCTCTGTTCAGATATATTTGTCTATCCCCTTCCTTTCCATTTTAAAGCAAGATCCTCAATAACAGTTAAGAGCACTCCTAGAAAAGCTGGAAACAAATGCAAACCCAGATCAATGTAGTATTTACCCACCTTTCTTGATATTGCTGTTCACCCATTAGCCAACTCCCTTGCAGTTAGCTTCAACCTTAACATGCCAGCTTGCATAGCTCCACCACAATTTAAACATGTTCATATCACACCATCCCAAAAAAGACTTTCTCTGCTTCACCCATAGACTTTCAGCCCGTACTTGTTTTCCAAATAACTAATTACAATATTATTTGAATACATTAAGAAGTACAACATTCTTAGATATGCCCAGCACAGACTTAGAATGGGTTATATAACACTGTCACAGCAACTTATATAGTTATAGATAAAATTATTTGGCCATGGAGAAAATTGCCTCACAGGAGTAGTTTTTATAAATCACATCCATGATATACATCTTAAGAAACTAGTAGTCACTGGCTTTAGCACAAATATCATACCTTGGTTCTTGAACAGCTTGACCCATGAGACCTTAGCTCCTTTACTGCTAAGGCTAGTAACAAGCTAATCAGGATGTTCTGAAGTCACATTTTCATTATTTCATAGTTTTCATTTCTGGCCCAAAGCCTATTTAATATATAAACTCAAAGATTTTGGGAGAAAAAGATAGCTGTCTGCCCCAAAAGTTTGGGTGCTCTCTTGATTGTGTTTAAAGAATCCACCACACTTCTAATATTCAGCATTTGTCTGTTTCAACTTTTTGCTAAAGTGAATAAAATAAATGGATTTATCTTAATGCACTTGAATGTGTCTAGCTTGAATAAAATATTGTTGTTACATAAAGATATATAATTATCTATAATTTACGACTTTAACATATGTAGTGTCTCATCTTTTAAACCTTAAAAACAAGAAAGAGCTGACTCTAATGTAGCAGTAAGTTGCAATATGTAAGCCAATTGCTTTTAGCCTCTCAGGCTATGGCATATCCTTGCATGCTGGTTCACACTTGCTGTATTTTTTTGAACACTGTCTAGTGCTAGCAAGTTACCCTTGGAATATAAGCAGAGAGCAGAGAATAGTATAGGCTTCATGTATATCTTTGTTATCAAGGACGGCAACCTAAGAATTAAGTTACAAAAAACTAATTCCTGTATTGCACAATTGTAATCAGGTCGACATTGTGCCTAATGTTTACTTTTGTATAACATTCTGCTTTATTTCTCATTAGGATTCAGTAAGGGAGGTGCTTCACTTTGCAAATGTGAACTAGTCCCTAACCTAGGTATTACACAAGCTGCAAAGACACTTCTGTTTTGAATAACACTAGTCCATTTTTCAGAGCTTTTTCCAGTATATAAAAGATTATTAGCACTAAACATAATGAGTCACTGTATATAGAAGGCACTTTAAGCACTGTTGCATGAATAAGAAAATAGATATTAAAGCAAAAGGGAATAATGGGAAAAGATTTGATCCCATTTTTCCCTTTTTCCAGAAATGAATGAGTAAATAATCAATGCCCTTTTAATCTCAAGCAGGTGTATGTTATCTTAGTTTAATAGAACATAATCTAGTTGACTCATCTACTCCCAGTCTGTGTCACTGATGGCCTCACAGTAGCATCCTGAATAAATAAGTTTGGCCTCTCCTTCAACCAATTGGTTGTGATTAATGCCAGGAGCTGCTTGACTCCACCCACACACGGTTTAACATAAGCATGTACACTTGCAGATGCAGAAAATAAAGCTCATCTATTAAGTTCAGTGTCAGACCTAGTCAACTGATGGTGTTTTAACACTTCAGGTGTTAATTCTGTTTGCTTTCCTAGCTGATACACTCTCTGGCTTAGCTTAGTCAGTGAGTCTCTACGATGTAATGAAAGCTGGTACTGCACTAAAGCCAGTAACTTTAGGGTCTGTGCTAAAAATGTTAAAATTATTTATTTATAGACATATACCACATTGATAGGAACTCCACAACCAATGAAAAGCAGGCTTCATTTAAGTCACCTGATTAGCTCAGTGGCTCCTACAAGCATGCTGGTTGGCATGGTTACACTACAGACCAGAAAAAAAATCATCTAAAAATGATTTTGTAGTTTATTACATTATACTCGAAGATTAGATTGTCTCAGCTGTACCAGTTTTACCACTACATTCTGATTTTCAGCTGTGAGAGAGAGGCCACATTTGAATTCACCTCACTGTTTCCCACAGTGTTTTGCAATGCGCTCAGTACAAGTGAAGCAATAAATCCCAAAAAACCACTATCATCACAGAAAATGCAACAAATATTGAACTACTAAGAATTTCAAAGCTTTTATTATCAAAAAAATTAATTAATGAAGACAAACCGGTTTCCCACGGGATGTGCCAAAAGCCACATAGTTTTGGTTCTTCAACAAAACTGTATATATATATATATATATATATATATATATATATATATATATATATATATATATATATATATATATACATATGTTTTGTGAAATACTGGTCTTCAGTGTGTTCAATACGATATATAGCTACATATGTATATGTATGGGTTTATATAATTTCATCTGAAGTTCATTTCATGTAAACTCTTTCTATCGAAAAGTGTGGAAGTCTATCTATAGAAAGTATCTGATGGTGTCATATTTTATCATAAGAATTATTATGGATGTTAGTCTATCAGACTATGAGTGGACTACAATGGTCAGCATTATGTTCTACTCCCAGATTTGTAAATTATTGTATTTTTGCTCTAATATTAATTCACTATATGTGATGTTTTGATATTTCTCTGAGGTTGTGCGACTATGGAGTCACTATTCTATAAGTAAGGGGGTGTGAGGGGTCAAAGCTACCCCACATGGGGGGTGCAGATGGGTGTGCACCCCTGCAAAAACATTTTATGGTGTATTTGAGGCGAGGTAACTTTTTGATGAAATCAGTTCAGATGAAATGAATTTTAGTTCAAATGGGCTCGATCAAATAAGTTTAGAAAAAAACAATGAAATTATATAAATTCTTTTGTATATATATATATATATATATATATATATATATATATATATATATATATGCATGTGTGTATATCTATATGCATGTGTGTGCACACTTGAGTATAACTATATCTATATAACTATCTAGCTATATCAATCTATATATATATATATATATATATATATGTGTGTGTGTGTGTGTGTGTGCGTGTGTGTGTGTGTGTGTGTGTGTGTGTATATACCTTCTGTGGAAGATTGGGTGCCGTGCTGGCAACTCAACACTGTAAAACTCCACTGCCAATCATGAGGTGATCCGCTGTGGTGACCCCTAACCAGGAAAAAGCCGAAAGAAGAAGATATATATATATATATATATATATATATATATATATATATATATATATATACCACACACACACACACACACACACACACACACACACACACACACACACACACACACACACACACAAACACACACACCAAATGGATATTTGCTTTACTCTTCTGGGTGTGCTACACTTTATCAACAAGGTACAACTATTTTCTTCCAAGCTACACTGTAAGATATTATTAAAACTTCAGAATAGGCACAGTTTAGAACCAGTAATGACTTACAAAGGAATGCTTTGAAGTATCATTCTTCTGGAGGGGTCTGCACAGCTGAGTATGCGCTGAAATGTGACGCAACTGACACAGGAGCACTGTACACAACATTCTTCAGTTATGTAAGGGGTAATTTTCAAGCTAGGCCCCAATTGTACCTTCACAGCCTGTCATTTCTTTTATTTTTGATGTTTCATAACATAAACTATATACATTGGAATACAATGTAAACAACACCTAAGAACAGTAACATTAAAATGAACATGGTGCAAACACCAAAGCAGATTCATTTTGAAATCCACTACCATTAGACTTATATAGTACAGAATGTAATGTAGACCGACAACAAACAAAAATCTGATTTACTATAATTTGATCTAGATAGCTGTTATTTCATTTTGTACAGAGAGTAGTAGCAAGGTCAATAAACTCTTTGAGAGAGGAAGGCACGTAAATGTTCCAGGTTCTTGTAATTTCTACTGGCAACATCTAGAAGACCCCTGAACATTACTAGATGATCTTTATTTGTGCAAATGATTTGACCATAAAGTTTTAAAGAAATTATCATCATCAGGCCAATATGTTTGCATCATCTCCCATTCATAAAGTAAATGAACCCAATTAGATTTCACTTCTTTCCTACACCTCCAACAAGAAATGTTATCAGATCTATAGCATATGTTTTTATTCTGTGCGGAATAATGAAAAGTCAGTCTACGTATTTCCAAGTGAACTTTTTGTAGTGTAAACAGTAGATATACTGACTGATGTCCGTATCAGTTTTTTATATTTTTCTTCCATTAGTTCATTTAAATTACATTTATATGAAATATCAATAACTTTTCTAACATTACTATTATTTAGAATTAACTTAGAAATTTTTGATAAATTTCTTTTAGAGCTAAATTCATCTCTGATTTTTAGCAGCTATACTAGCTGTAAGTTTCAGGATTTTTTTTAATGCTGTCATAACGCTAAGAATTTGGCATCTAAGACAGCCTTTACTTTAACAGAATGCAGTCAAGGTTGTAATATTACAGATGTACTTATATGAAAATAAACTAATCAATATATTAAACCCTGTTCCTTAATAGTGTCATGTTGACTAAATGTGCGTGGTTAGTGAAATTCCAAGTGCTGGTGATAGGAAATAAGAGTGAGCAGTCATTTTCTAAATTGGTGATTTATGCATATAATTTTGAATTTTATTGTATATTTATTGTAACTTCTGAATAGTCATATTTTATGTTTGTTTTTAGAGGGAGAGATAGAGTGTCATGAATTATTTTCCATTGAGCTTGGCATGATACATCTTTTACAGAGCCAAATTCAGAAAGGGTGCTGCAATTTGTAAACAAACGGTTGATAAGAATTTCTGATTCAGACACAGGCCCATCACAGTGCTACAACATGAAGACATGTACTGTGGTGGACTGCCTCAGTGTCTGTGCTAAATGCTTATGAGGCATGGGGGAGGCATATGCTAATTAACCATATGTTCTCTTGTGGGAAGGCATTTACAGAGCGGAGTGATTCAGAGAGTCATTCAGCTACGTAAATTAGCAGTCTCTCTTGCCAGCTAGCAGTAATAAACATAGCCAAAAGGCCATATTCATCCATTGTGGAAGAATTAAGTGCCAGATAGTTTAGTGGTCAGGTACTGTTAGGGTGCATGTGACTGCATATATGTGAGGGTCTGTATGTGTGAGTGAAGGTGTGAGTGTATGCCTGTCTGCAAGGTCAGAGAAGGGGGTTAGACAAGGAATAGGTTAGTGTGTGTGTGTGTGTGTGTGTGTGTGTGTGTGTGTGTGTGTGTGTGTGTGTGTGCGTGTGTGTGTGTGTGTGTGTGTGTGTGTGTGTGTGTGTGTGTGTGTGTGCATGTGTGTGTGTGTGTGTGTGTGTGTTTGTTTGTGGGTTGGGATGCCTAACATACTTCCACACACACACACCTAGACTAATGAACATAGTCTGCAACATTGGGTCAGGGGAACCACTACCCACCTCTGATACCACTACAGATATTGGTTGGGGGTAACACTAGCCACTGGGGACAACTCTACAGACATGGAACAAGAGGAACACTAGCCACTAGGGATGACTCACAGATGCAGGTCAGGGGGAACACTAGTCTCCAGTGAACATTTCTTGTGCAGTACTTGCACTTAAATATAATAGGGATGGGGGAAGCACTATTCACCAGAAAATAAACTATGTGTGCCATGATGGCTATTAAAAATAACAGGAAGAGAAACACTAGCTTGCAGGGGAGAATTTGTTTGTCATAACAGCACTTAAAACATAATGGGGATGAGAAGAACACTAGCCACCAGGCAGAATGTTTCATGCTGAAATGGCACTAAAACATAGCAGGGATGGGGAGGATAACTAGACACATGGGAGAACTTCTCATGCCATAATAGCACTTAAATGTAATTTGGATGGGGGAACACTAGACACTAGGGAGAAATCTGAAGATGTGGGTCATGAGGGAACACTAGATAACCAAAGATATTATAATTCAGGTGTCTTAAATGCAGTAAAAGGGATTCCAGCCCTGTATCGACTCACTGAGGATGTTAGCCCTTAGCACCACCAATAGATATCAGGGTGCAATAAGCAAAAAAAAAAAAAAAAAAAAAAGACAGTTTAACCAAAAGAAGTCAACTACAAAGGAGGGGAGATAAAGAATTCAAACCATGCACCCTTGACCAATGCACTAATTGATAAATTAAATACTACCCTTTTAACACATATTGAGGATATTGGGCATTATTCAATGCATGTAATATTTTGTGACATAAGATAGGGACATTGAATATAAGACATTTCTCTCAGCCTCATAAAATATGAACTCAAGACAAAGACAAAATTAACGGTGGGACTAAATCGGGATAGATTTTAATTATTCCTTCTACAAACTTAAAAAGTTACTAGTATAACAGATTTTGCACTACCATGGATTCAGTGAAGAATATGAAGTGTAAAACTCTAATGTCTGGCGTTAATGACTGAAATTATCCTTGATTTATGAGAGCATGAAAAGGAGCCAACAGGTATATGAGTAAGGGGACGGCCAGTCTTGGACTTGGTTTCTGTCATTCAGTGTTGTTATTCTGGCTCTAGAAGCAGTAATGATACTCAGAATATTAAACGGTTATCTCTAAAGGTGCTGTGCAGATCCTCAGAATCATTTTCCTGTCTGTTGCGTAAGCTGGCAACCTTAATAGCTTCATTTGTCAGCAGACATCTGTTCAGCTTAGATAATAATATCCATTTCAGTTATGTGGTGTCCACAAGAGCAGTATAAGGGCAAATTTATTTTTGCTTATATCTTACACAGCAAAAATGAAGCTGGAGAGAATTGCTGTCCCAACTGTGTGTAAAAGGTACAGTGCAAATTATTTTGCTAGCTTTGGGTCTTAAGGTTGCTATTAGGAGATTTCCAACTACAAACGTTTCTTACCTGTTAGATAGACACTATTATCTGTTGGGAAATACTATTTTTTTATTTTATTCTTATTTTAATTAAGTTGAGAACATGTACTTATTTTAGTTGTTCATGAACACGTGTACGGGCTACTGTTAGCTCAATATCAATAGGAAAGGAGGTAGGGCAGCCCCAATTTTAAGGTATAAACTAGTGAGTGTGACATCTTATTGTCAGTATTAGGTTCATAGGTTCATAGGTTCATACTAGGCTATCTGCCCAAGGGCATTTATAAGCCTAGCCCATAGTTATGTGGCTTTCGCCACCCCTTTAGTTTGAATAAAAACTATGCCTATCATTTTTCTGTGCCTCTGTCAAGCAGTGACACTGAAGTAATCCCTGGGGTATATCTGCGATCCCCCATCCATTGGTCAAGATTCCTCTTGAACAAGGCCAGCGAGGTGCTCTGCCTCACATGTACCGGGATTTTGTTCCACAGCATAGGGAGTCTCTGGGTGATGAATCTGTCCCTCCAGCACGTTCTATTTATAACCGTGTCAAGGTTTAAGTCTCCCGCCTTGTGGTTCTGAGGGATCTAGATTTTTGAGGTGAAGCATATTCATCAAATCTGGGTTTGACATGGCCTTATATGTCAGGCACAGGTCACCTCTGAGCAAGCGGTATGAGACTGAATAGAGCTGGAGTTCTTTCAGTCGGGCAGCATAAGACATATTTTTGAGACCCTTTATCCTTTTGGTGAGGAACTTTTGGGGCCTTTCAAGCTGCATCAGGTGTCTGGTCAGATACATTCCGAATGGGGCATTGTACTCAATCATAGGTCTAATGAGTGATGAGTACAGGGGGACGATGACCTCCCTTGATCTAGATGTGAATCCCTTCATGATCAGGTGGGCGATATAGAAGGTTTTCCTAACTACTTTAGCAACATGAGTGTCAAACGAAAGACTACTGTCAACTTGGGTCCCCAGATCCCTGATGACTTTTTCTGTGCTCAGTGGATTGTCACCTATATGGTAGCTAGGGGTAACCTTGTTTTTCCCGAAGGGTATGACTATGCATTTTTGGCGTTTAACTTCAGGCCATGGCTCTGGCACCAGTTATCCGCTTCTGTGAGGCCCTTCTGGAGGATATCTGTGTCAGATGTGTTTTCGACTATGGCGCAGTTTGCAGTCATCTGCAAACTTTGTCAGCCATAACCCTCCTGTGTTTGCTTGTACTTCAGAAAAGTAGATGCCGAACAAGAGTGGACCCAGGACTGAGCCCTGTGGGACACCACTTGTGACAGGCTTTGAGTCTGACATGGCTCCAGCAACTCTGACCCTGTGGGTTCTGTCGCTAGCCAGTTTGCAACCCATCTTGTGATGTATGGGTTTACATTCAAGCTGATGAGTTTTTCGATGATACCTGAGTGGGGTATTGTGTCGAAGGCCTTTGCCAGGTCGAGGTAGGCTGTATGGACTGCCTTTCCTCATCAATGGCCTTGGTGACTGTCTCGAAAAAGTCAACCAAGTTTAAGAGGCAGGATCTGCCTTTGACAAAGCCAAACTGGGTTGGATCCAAAGTCTGCAAGTTCCCTATGTCTTTATTTATGAGTTCCATTATGATCCTCTCCATGGCTTTGCAGATAAGGCTTGTCAAGCTAATGGGGCGGTAATTTCCAGGGTCTGTGGAGGCACCGCCCTTATGAAGTGGGACCACAGTCGCCGTGCGCCATTCCTTGGGCACGTATCCTGAGGTGAGGCCAAGATTAAACAGCTGTCCTAACTGTGGGTTTAATCCCTCGTTGAGTTCATGAAGCACACAGCCGGGGACACCATCCGGTCCCATGGATGCTGTGTTTTTGCCTTAGTGAGGGCAGTTCTCACCTGGGCGTTGGAGATGTTTGGGGGGCTACAATCCTCTGGAATAGATATCTCTCCTTTTGGGGGGGAGGGGGGGGGGAAGTTTGCACTGAACCTGTCAGCCAGTATGTTAGCAATGTGTGTAGGTTCAGTAATTTTCACATCATTTTGAACTAATTCTGAGCATATCTGGGAGTTTCCTCCTAGGTTTCTAACATAGCTAAAGAAGGCCTTATGATTGTCTTTAGAGTCCTTGGCGATTTTTCTCTCAAAATTTGCCTTTGATGATTTTATGAGAGCTCTTAGTTTTTTACTTATAATGATCAAAGGTGTCTTACCTTTCAAGGATTTTGCTCTATCTTGTAGTAGCTTCCTCCTTTTGCTGTAGAGCTTGTTTATGGCTGGGGTCCACCAGACTGGACGCTTGCCTTTGGTACAGAGAGTCTTAGTTTTGTTTGGGATTGCCTGATCCATGCAGTCCTGTAGGTGCTGGTAGAAGGCATTTGTAAGTGATTCAGCGGTTTGAGTAATGTTTACCACTGGCTCAGGGGCCTTAAAGGAGACCACACTAGTTTTAGAAGTGTGAAATCGGCTTTTGAGAAGTTTTTCACTGTGGTCTTTTTGTTTCAGGTGGGGCGGGATGAGGACCTCCAGCGAGATTAGTTTATGATCTGATCTCACCAGTGAGGGGTATACTTCGGTGTTGAACATTTTGATCCCATGTTCGTGATGATGAGATCAAGTATGTTTTCACCTCTTGTGGGGATGGTGACTAGTTGTTCCATGGCATTTGAGTTTATGAACTCCAGGAATCTTTGGGTTAGAGTGTTCGGGCTTGAGTAGTGTTCCCAGTCTATATTAGGGTAGTTGAAGTCACCTACTATGATGGTGTTTGGAGATACATTTATCCCTCCAATGTTTTCAGGAAGGCCATGTGAGGTTCCTGAGTTTGAGAGGGTGGCCTGTAACATGCTACAAATTGCAGAGCAGTCTTGCCTATGGTTAATTGCACCTGGATGGTCTCCGATGCATCGTGCGTTGCCACCAACCTTGAGGTGTGGGTGTCCTTTATGAATATGGACACCCTCCTTTCTTGGTGTTGTCCGGATTTTGGGGCCGGAACGTATGATATGAGGTGAAACCTGTTAGTGCTGGGGTGCTCTCAGGAGCCTTGAACCAGGTTTCTGTCACAGCACAGACATCGATGTTCTCCATATTGAGAAGGGCCTCGAGTGCGTGCATCTTGAGATTGAGACTTCTGGCATTGAGCAGCATTACCCTTAGTTTTTTTTCCTTTTTGGTGTTCTAGGGTGGTAGGTTTAGAATTTGAGCCTTGCCTAAAAAGGCACTATGGGGTGGCAAGAGCCTTTGCCAATATCCGAAGCCCAGGGTGACAGGTGCAAGCCGTCCCTTGCGAAGCAGCGTGGCTTGTCCAGCATGTCATCCCAGGCAGACAGACATTGGATCTCCTTTGAATGACACCAGAATTTAAGCCAATTATTAAAGCTGATTATCTTATCACTGTATTGTGGCATCATTCTAGGTGAAGGTAGGATACTGCTCAAGGTCAGGGTCATACCTGCCTGGGCTACATAATCAGAGAGCTCCTCAACGTCCCTTTTCATGTAGTCCAAGGAGGTACGTCTCAGGTCGTTGACACCAGCGTGGACAATGACTGAGTCGTACTTGTACCTGCTTTTGAGAGACCTGAGTGCTTGCATTATGTGGCGGATTCTAGCGCCCGACAGGCAGCTTACTGTGACCCTCTCCTTACTCAGTCTGGTGAGCGGGACGTCAGTGTGTCTGACTATGGAATCACCAATGACAAGTGTGTCTGGCATTTTGTTTGGCCTTAAGGGCTGTGACTGTTTGACACTCTGACTGTGTGGTCTATGTGTTGCATGTGTTGGGTCGTGAGGTGGTAGTTGTTTGGGTGTCTGCTTTGGTGGCCTCTGCTGTTTTGGTAAATTTTTGATCAGAGCCTCCGAGTATGTCTTTGTGTGAGTATGTGTATGATTTGAAGTTGTGATGGTACCATGTGTGACTGGGTATGTATTGTGTGTGGTTGCCTTCTCCTCCTGTCTGGTCTTGCCAGTCCTATGTTGAGAGAGCTCAGCCTCCAGTTTGGCCGTATAGTTGCATCTCTCGCATGTATTTGTGTTTTGTGGGAGAAGGAGAGGATTGTCTGTGTACATGAGGCAATTGTAACATTGCCTCAATATTCCCAGGTTCACCAGTTGAGCTGGAGAGGACACTAGCAACTGATGCCTGGACATACTAGAAGTAGAAGATAAAGAAGTTTCAAAGGACGCCTGGGGAAGTGGGTTTTGGGCTGGTGGGGTACTATCTATAATAAGAGTGCTTTATCAAGGTGCAAGTACTGTAGGAGTAAGTGCTAGGCTTTACAGATAGAGAATAGTCTACTTGGGAATCAAGTAGAGATGAACTTTTCAGTTATAGGATATGCTGGTTAGATCAGCAGCACAGTTTAGCGTCTTTTATAGCAGGGGGCTGAAGGGAGCTAGGAATTAGCCCTAAACGACCAATGGACTACTAGTTTCTGGCTGAAACTTCACCAAATCGGACAAAAGGCCGCTCAGTGCTTCCCACTCCCACTGGTAAGCAAAGAAACTTCCCTCCTTCCTAATAAGGCAATGGATCAGTAACAGGAACTAAAACAAAGCCCAGGGATCAGCAACTCTGAAACTGAACTACTCTAGTTCAGTAAAGTGGGAAAACAAGAGATTTTTTTGTTTTATTACAGAGATAAGGAAAAAACAGACAGTAAATGCTATAAATGCTGTAAATCGGCTAGCGCACTTTAGTGTGTAGCCTACAGAAACAATTTGCAACAATTAGTAACTTAAAGTGCAATAAACAGTGTAAAATGCAGAAATCACTTAAAGTAGCAGTAAAACAGGCGAAATGCAGTCGCTAGCTTAATAACAGTGGGAAAGCCACAAAAAATACTTATATCTGGTAGAAAGTCACTCTTTTAGCTCTCTGCTGCTTGGATCACTCTGCAGGCCACCACGAGGATCTGTGCAGAGTTGGTACAAGCTGGAAAACATGTGTTTAGCGTGTTTTATAGCAGGGGGCTGAAAGGAGCTAGGAATTGGCCCAAAATGACCAATAGACTACTAGTTTCTGGCTGTCATCCTGTTATTGAGTAACAGGATGAAGCTCCTTTGCTGTCATATGGGTCATGAGATGCGTTCTGTGCATGATCGCCATAACTGTCTTTCAGGAAAACAATGAAGGGGAAAAATCTTCAGTTATAAAAAAAACAGAAGTGTAACCCAAACTAAGTAAATCATAAAAACATAACGAAGTACTGTAAAGCCAATCAGTTAAAACATCTTTTTACTCCATTGACATTATTTGCCAAATTAACACAGATTTCAGTCCTGGTTACATTAATACACACGTATTGCATACTATATATTGTATGGGGGGAGTTCCTCTGCTAACATGATGCAGCTGCTGCATAAGTTAACTAATGCAGGAAAGTACTCATCTGCACTAGTAATGATTCTGAGACATGCAAACTAGCTGATAATCAGGCCTTTCCTCATTGCGGCTAATCCCTAAGAAAGGTTTAAACAAAGATGCTAACAGATAGGAATTAATGACTGGAAAACTTAAACCACCCTTATCCTAAGACCATATTTGATTTATATAGGCTGAAATGGGTTTGGTTACATAGAAAGGAATGATAGGAGAAGTTTTTTTAGTTTATTTATTATTTTTTTCTAGAATAGGAGAGGTTGCTTAAAAATGTATAGAAATTAGGGCAATATTGTTATTTGTATTAAAGCTAATCTTTCTTCAAATGAAATAAATATTTTGTTCCTTCTGTTAATATAAATTGCTGTTTCTTCTAGTGAATATACAAAATTATTTTCAGTATTGTTTAAGTCAGCTGAAATATCATTTCTTAAGTACTTTTCTAATTTATCCCAAATGAATATTTATTTTCTGTCCAGACTGGGGGTGACATTCTGATGTCACAAAATTGTTTCAGCGTTCCTGTCATTAAATTTCATCTTTGATTCTTTCTTGAAAAAGTCTGACAGAACAGTCAGTGACTTGTATAGATTTATTTACATTGCCCATTATCAACAAAATGCCATCAGCAAAAAGTCAAAGCATAGATTTATTTAAGTTTCCCATTAGCAGCAAGATGCCATCAGCAAAAAGTCAAAGCAAACATTAGAAGTAATTAAGGACAGTCTTGCTTTGTCCCTTTGTTTATATATATATATATATATATATATATATATATATATATATATAAAACTTGAAAAAGAACAGTGCCTGCCTTAATATATGATTTGAATGCCAGGTGTAATCTTTTAAATATAAGTATAAAGTCTTCTAGAAAGCCAAAGTGTCAAAAGGTATCAAAAGCTTTCCTCTATATCAAGACTCATTGCAACAAGTTTATTTTAAGTTAGCTTATTCAAAAAGTGTAATTATTCTCTAACTGTTATCATGTGCTAATCTACTAGTAACGAATCCGGTCTGATCTTTATGAAAGAATGAACCTTTTATACTGTAAATGTGTTTGAAAAAGTCAGGGTAAAATGCTATAATCTCTATCCGATAAGAAAATGAATATGTATGAGGATATTAACTTTTTTTGTGTGTCATTTAATGATTGGGGAGATGAATAAATATTTCCAGGATGGGGGAACTTATTCAGAAGACTGGACTAGCCAAGATGTTGTATAAATTAATGATACAATATCTACATGGAGAATCTTTTAGATTTTAGGGATGAATTCATCTAATCCTAGAGCAGTCACCAATTTATTTTTTAATCAATTTCTTATCTCACCTATTGTTAATGGTTTCATGAATTCATGTATTTGTTGCTTATTTTATTTAATTGTAATATTGTCATTTAAGTAATTCCTTGTATGCATTTCACTATAAATATCATTACTTGAGTTATTCATCCAATTATAATAATAACCAAATAACTAAATAATTTAAGAATTTCATCTATAACAGTAATTTCTTCCCATGAAGATGGCTCTGTTATAGTTTTGATATAATTTCTCTTTAACATTAATTTCTGTTAGTTAATGTAGAAAGGTCTTTGGGTGTCATTGCATACAAATTCATTTTTATAACTTCATATGTGAATACTATGCTAACTGCCTGAATGACCATTTTAAGCCTAGCCAATAACATGGGGTCAAAATCAAACCCTGTACCTTATTCCTATGAGAGAAAGACCTTAACCATTATGCCAAACCTAACCTATGTCATGGATAAACTTTTTGAACCAGTGGCTTACTGCAGTTAAAATCACTCTCGTTCCTAAAATCCTCTACCAGATTTCCAAAATATCAGCTTTTCTGGCTAGGAGTGTGCTTGATAGTTAGATGTGTAAATAATCCAAGTTATGTTTGGACAGTGCAGTGGTGCAGCAGAAGAGTTGTCGCCTTACAGCAAGAGGTTCTCCTGTTCGATTCTTGGCTGGGGTGCCTTCTGTGTGGATTGTACATGTCCTCCCTGTGTTCATGTGGGTTTTCTCCAGGTGCTTTGTTTTCCTACCATGCCACAAAAAATGCATCTGGAGCATTTCTCCCCATTGGCTCAGCTGAAAATTGGCTTTGTTCCAAGTCGGGCTTTCCCAGTTAACACATGTTAAATAAATGTTGGGCATCTGGTTTCTAGCTTTCACTTTTTCCAAGGCTAATTTTACTTTGTGAGACAAAATGCCATGATAATGTTTATTATTTCAAACTGATTCCTGTCTTTTCTTTGTGTTTTTGTGATTTTTAGCTTTTTCCCTAAATGTCCACAAACTCCACATCTCATTGTTTGAGTTTTCTGATAAAGCATGAATTCAACTTAATTAGAGCTTATATGCTTTTTAATGGAATCCAGTGAACTAATTTTCTTAATTTCTCCATTGATATAAAGTGAATAAATGTAACAATTTCTTTATTTAAGGTTTCTTTAAAATATTTTAATTTGGCCATATGTGAAATAATTGTTATGATAACCAATGATTTCCTTGTATTCATTATTGTGTAAAGGCATATTGCATTATGGTCTGAAAATGGGCAGGCTATATTTTTCTGTTTATCTTTTTCTCATACAAATGTATGAGTAGTGCATAAAAATAGAGAACATTTACTTGTATGTAAAGTGGTGTCTTTTGTATGTACATCACCAATTCAGTTTGTTAGTGCTTTAGAAGGAGTAAGGATTTTAACTTTTGCCTTTACATTACTATTCTAACCTGACATTATAATATTAAAATTCCTGCAAGTATCAGACTGCCTTTAATATGTCCCAACAAAATATCAAGGTGTTGCTTAGAAACCTTTGTACCTATACCTGGAATGCAATAAAAAAAATACTAAGATGAATATATTAATTTGATATGCAGTGCTTGCAATTGTGTATATTCCTGTATTATCTATTATCTATTATTTTATTTAGAATGCTAGCCATATTGGCAGTTTTTCCACAAAACCACTGTGCCTCTTTTATTATTAAATGACATAGATCATATTACCTCATTGTTTCTTTTGTTTAAAAAAAATATTTTATTTTCTAGTAAGTGTGTCTCCTGCATAAAGCTGTTAATGTGCCACTCTTGTTTAAATTTAGAAATTAATAAAATGATTTTCTTTTTTATGAAACTCTTCAGTCTGTTAAATGTTTATGGATAAATATTAAGTGAGTTTATCTATTCTAAATATCATAATATGCACATAACATTGTAGAGTGAATATTAATATCTTTTAGGACAGAGTATGCTGTTTATGTTGTCAAAATTCTTGAAATGTAATTCCAAAATTAAATTACTCCCATTCCAAAATTTAACAAACATGGTAACTATTAACAAGTGCTGTCAAGTCATGCACAGAATCAAAAGATCCTAGTCTAAGTTCCTCTGGGCTCACTCCACTTCCCTACCCTACCCCCCATTCGCACCCACCCCCTCTTTCCCTAGCTTTGTACCTAATAAAACACACCTCTTCTACCTCCAGCCAATACTTCTGCCTCAGTCCCCACTCCTTCCTCTCATCTTCACACCACACCTTTTTCACCTATGTCCCACCTCAATTCCTTGCTAGACAGTTCTCTCCTACTCCACCTACTATATCTCTTGCTTAGATCCACCTCCCTCCACTCATGCACCATCATTCACCTTCAATCACCTACTCTCCCACTATCCTCCTCCAACAGCCACACCCACACATGTGCAGCCATTGGCTCACAGCACTACAACACAACTATCTTTTTCCTCCTACCTTTCAAACATTTACCCCACACATAGGACTTACCCTTCAACTCACAGATATGTAAAACTTACCAGAAAATTCAGACAACTCACTGTATACAATATGACACAAATTAAACTCCAGGCTGACATCCACCCCAACCCAGGCCCTCTCACCCACACCCCTCATTACCCAACCATTTCCCCAACCAACCCTCCACCAATCACTCCTCAACATACTACAAGCCACCACCCCCTTCCCCCACTTCCAAAGACCAATAACTCAGACCTAGTCTTTATGCACTTTAACCTCCATTTTATTGCAAATAAATTACTGAATTCCATGCAACTCTTGACTCCTACTCACCTGACATTGCAGCAATAACCAAAATTTGGTTAAGCCCCACATAAAAAAAAGGAAATTATTACAAACAGATATAATTAGATTAGACACACCAAACAAAAGGGGTGGTGGTGTCACTATTGTGTATAAAGACACACTCAAACTGGAACTATTAAACTGTGCCCCTTCTGACCTACCTAACTCTGAAATCCTAGCAACATACCTAGTAATAAACCCTAACAAATCTATTATTATCATAAGCAGCTACTTCCCCCCTGGGAACAACTTACACATATCAGTCCTAATCAACCATTCTATCTCTGAACAATATGCACCCCATCTATGGAAAATATCCTACATCATTCCCCTACACAAAGGTGGCCCCTCTAAGGATCTAACTAACTACTGTCCCATAGCCATAGTGTCCCCTCTAGCCAAAATCTTAGAAAAAATGCATTCACTCCCAACTCCTTGCCCACCTTTATAATCACAAAGTCCTCTCCCCCACACAAAATGGCTTTAGGCAAAAACGTAGTACCAGTACTGCCCTGCTATCTTTCACAAACACTATTAAAGATCTTATAAACAGAGACCAAATGGTCTCCTCCATATTCCTTGTCATCTCAAAAGCCTTTGACACAGTCTCCCACCAAATCCTACTAAATAAAGTATCATCCCATGGCCTCAACACAGCAGCCTTGTCCTGGTTCCATAGTTATCTCTCTAACCGCCATCAAGCCACCAAATGGGAGAACACCCTGTCCCCCCTTCTACCATCACTGTTGGTGTAACCCAAGGATCCATACTTGGGCCCCCTTCTCTTTGCAGTTTTTACTTACAACCTCAGCTCTTCAACCCAACTAGCCTCTGTAGTTCAATACGCAGATGGCTCTACATTAATCTGCACAGCCCCCACCACCCCAGAATCTACAAACAAATATGCAAAAATCTTTCCAGGAAATAGAAAACGACCTCACTAGCCATCAACTCATACTTAACCCCAACAAAACCAAGTTAATTGTCTTCAATTACAATAAACCCAAAACATGCTTGACTCCACTTTTTATCCTTTCCACAAACGGAACCAAAATAGATCCCACCAGCCAAGCCAAACTTCTAGGTGTCACAATCGATGATAACCTAAAGTTTGACACCCACATCTCCCTTACCATCAAAAATGTCCACTCCAAACATGGCACCCTTTACAGAATTAAGCCTTACCTTACAGACAGTGCCAGACTAGCCACTGCACACACACATCTACTCTCCATAGATTCATAGGTAGGTAAGCCTAGCTAACAAGGTGCCCTGGCTTATGCCACCCAAGAAAGTTTATTTCTTCTGTCCCTGTCGAGCAGAGCCACAGAAGTGATCCCCGGGGTGTATTTCCTATTTCCCATCCACTCATCAAGATTTTTTTTGAAGAGTGCTAATGAGGAACTTTTTTGACATAGGTGGGTAGCTTGTTCCAGAGTATAGGAAGTTTCTGGGACAGGAATTTATCCTGTTTATTGTGGTGACAAGGTTTAGGTCCCTAGAGCATGTAGCTTGGAGGGATTGGGATTTCTTTAGGTGTAGCATGTCCAACAGCTCTGGGTTTAACATAGCTTTATATGTTAGGCAGAGATTTCCTTGGAGTAGGCAATATGCTACAGAGTAAAGCTGGAGTTTTTTGAGACAGTCAGTGTAGGGCATCTGTTTGAGGCCAGTAATCCTCTTTGTGAGGTACTTCTGTGGCATTTCCAGCTGCTGAAGATGTTTTGTGAGGTACATTCCAAAAGAGGCATTGTACTCTATAATGGGTCTAATGAGTACCGAGTAGAGGGGGAACAATGTCCTCTTTTTTCCTGGATGAGAACCCTTTTGTGATGAGGTGTGCCACATAGAAGGATTTCCTGGCTACTGTGGTGATGTGATTATCAAAGGAGAGAGTACTGTCCACCTGGGTCCCATGGTCTCTTATCACACAGTCAGCATTAATTAGACTGCCATTTATGTGGTAGTTCATGGGTACAGAGTTTTTACCAAAGGGGATGACAATGCACTTTTTGGCATTGAGCTTGAGGCCATGCCTCTGACACCAGGCCTCTGTCTCAGTGAGGCCTTTCTGTAGGATGTCCACATCATTTGGGGCTCGACTATGGCTCCTAGTTTGCAGTCATCTGTGAACTTCATTAGCCAGGGGCCTTCTGTGTTAGCCTGTACTTACCCTCGTCTACGGCTGCCTCAACTAAAGGGCCATTATCTATACAGGAAGAATGCAGTGTCCCTGTAAACACATCTATGCAGGTAAAAGCTGCACTCTCTAAAATCAAAAACACAGCATCCATGGGACCGGACAAACTCCTAGGCTGCATTTTACATGAACTTCAGAACAAACTAGCTCCCCACCTAAGCACCATGTTCAATCATAGTCTCACGTCAGGCTTTGTGCTCACTGAATGGTGCATGGCAACAGTTATCCCACTCTAGAAAGGGGGAGCCACAACTGATCCTGGGAACTATCGCCCTATTAGCCTGACAAGCCTGGTCTGCAAGGCCATGGAACGTATCATCATGGAACTTATAAACAAAGACATTGGTAACCTCCAAACTCTGGACCCCACCCAGTTCGGGTTTGTGAAAGGCAGATCTTGCCTCCTGAACCTGATTGACTTCTTTGAGGCAGTCACCACAGCTGTAGATGAGGGTAAGTTGGTTCACACAGCCTATCTTGACCTTGCCAAGGCTTTCAATACCATCCGCCTGTTGCATTTAGCATTTTACCTTAAATGAAGACAAGACAATTCTTCCTCTCTTTCAGTGGTATTTATTACACACATGTGGGAGCCTCATTGAAAGTACCAAGGAGACTCCCCGAACAAAGGAATGCATAAGCTTATATGCTGGTAATACTGCTGACAGTACAAAAGTATAAACTAGACCAATTAAATTAGTACAAAAGGCAATTAACCAATCAGTGGTTTACCCATAGGCTTAAAGCAGTTCACATTGCTACATCTCTAGGCAGAAAAAGAAAATCGGATGCACTTCCATATAAGGCACATTTCCTCCTTTCAAGCAGGCTCTTGTTTTTCAGTACTTTAACACTATTCACAGTTTACTCAGCGTTCGCAGTACAAAGTCTATCTTAATGCATGCAGATTGTCACATACTCAATTTCCTTAAGCACATACTTTGGCTGTTTATATTATACAATCCCCCATTTGCTGCTGTGTAAGCATCACCATTTAGTCTATCATACATTTGCCCTAAGTCTAACATAACCATGTGGCTGGTTCCTTCAACATTGTCACACATTTTTATTTCATCATCCATATTTATGATTGCAGACATATAAAACTTTGGCACCTTTTTAGTAGTCTTAAAAGACATTAATTTCAAAATCAATGCTTTGATTAAAAACACAACAAGAAAGGCAATAAGAGCTAATGCTGCGATTAATAAAATTAACTTCAATAGTCCACCTCCCCAACCTGAGAACAGGTTGGTTAACCATGCCCACGTTGAGTTATCAGCCTCCTTGGCCTTAGAGAGTTTGGAAACTCTCTGAATAAGTTTGAGATGACTTTCAGTTTTGTGCTGATTGTGAGGAATAAACATGCAACACTCCTCCTGGATTAAAGTGCAAGTTCCAGCTTTCACCGCTAGGGTGAAATCGAGAGCCATACAGTTTTGGAGGACTACAGCTCTCATAGCAGTCAGTTCATTAGTCACTAGTTCTAAAGCAGAAAATGTGGCATTGCTTAATACTTCAAGCAATTTAGACAGTTTTCTCAATTCCCAAATTGATTTTACTGCTCTGTATGCTGGAATTATACCAGCCCACGATATGACATCATCACACAAGTCCATATGAGATAGTCCTTTGGTGCCAGGATGAGCTAAGTCATGATGATAAATCCATGAAGCGTCAACGTGGCCTACTGGATTGTCAGGCTTTTTAACCTCTCGAACGTTCCGAATTTTTCCTTGAGGTAAAGCAGATGTATGTTGGATGGCTGGGACTAAAATACCTAAGAAACAGCTACCAGACCAGTTTCCCAGTAGCCATTTATAGGCCTTTCTACCACATATAAAATACAATCCTTCTTCCAAGAGCATAGTGGAAATGTTTGTAGTAACATTATTATTGAACACTACTTGGAAGAATACATCATCTAAAGCTAACTTAAGTCGTGAGAGTTGTGAATAATTTGTCATTGTGGGTCTATTTTCAAAGATCCATACCTCTTTTGGCCCCAGCAGCATTCCAGTCACATTACAGGTCTGCCAGTCTGAATAATTCTTGAATGGTGCAGATACAGAGGCCCACCACACTGAATAGGAAACAGACCTATCCCGTGCCGTAACGTTAATTGACTGTAAGGCTGCATAGTTAGTAACGGCACATACTCTGAATTGTTATAGTGCAGTTACTTGAGCCAACTTTCTTTATTCCCTTTTGTTTTAGGCATAAAATGCCTTGTTGTCGATATGCCAAAGTCAGAGCTACAGTTCAATTTGAATATGTCTTTTTACACAATCCCCCAGAAATGTTAGAGGATGGTGGAATAGTTTTCAGTAGGTAAAGGACTAGCTGTCATTTGCAGGCTGTCATGCGAAGTGGGAAGAGCTGCACAAATCCAGCAATCAGAAACGTTGAAGATAGAAGCGTAAGCATATTTGATGGCCTGATAGGTGTTGAAGGGTGGATGCCAGATAGCTCACTTGGTTTGATGCATCGATGGTGCAGGAAATAGTAATGGCCACATTAAAAATAACAGTACAACAAGAATGACCACCAAAATGGCTGTCCAATATTTTTGTGGAAATGGTTGTTGCACCTGCGTGGTCTCATGAGTTTGAAGTTTTCCAAAGGGATAGATGTTAGGCATTGTCAGGTACTGTTTTTCTAGAGAAGGACTTAATGTAAACCCAATCGCTTGGTTGTAGGGCAGATGACAGGATAAGATCTGGAAGATGTTGAGCAGCTGCTACTTGTCGATGGTGAAACTGTAGGAAGGAAACAAGATATTTGCAGTACAAGAG
Organism: Protopterus annectens; assembly: GCF_019279795.1. Lineage (NCBI taxonomy): Eukaryota > Metazoa > Chordata > Ceratodontiformes > Protopteridae > Protopterus > Protopterus annectens. The sequence goes on from NC_056729.1 coordinate 304,023,295, forward strand.
AATATCATTATCAAATGCATCATATTCAGAAAAGGGTGGTGGTAGTGTCATGGGCATACGCAGATGACGACCCATGAGAATTTCATGTGGAGAAAGACCCTTAGTAGGATGCGGATGTGCTCACATAGAAAGTAAGGCTAGTGGTAAGGCCTGCACCCAAGTTAAGCCTGTTTCTGAAGTGACTTTAGCAAGTCTAGTTTTCAAGGTCTGATTCATTCGTTCAATAATACCTGATGCCTGTGGTCTATACGGACAATAAAATTTCAAAGTGATGCCTAACATTGCACACAATGATTCAACTAACTTAGCAGTAAAATGCGTTCCACAGTCAGAGTATATTTGACAAGGAACACCAAAATGAGTTATCAATTCATAACACAATTTTTTTGCAACTGAAATAACATCATTTTTAGCACATGGGTAGGCTTCTAACCACCCCGAAAAAATATCAACAACAGTCAAAACATATTTAAAATGAGTACAAGGTGGGAGTTCAATAAAGTCCCACTGTAAGGCACAAAATGGTCCCATTGGTTTTGGCACCGGTGGAGCATGAGCCAGAGTGCCTTTTGAAATATTATGCTGTAAACAAATGGAGCACATGCTCAAAAAAATGTTGCACAGAAGCAGAAAGTCCTGGGGCGAACCAATCCTTCTGGATTTGTTTGATTAATGCTTGTACCCCTACATAAGCTGGCAAATGATATGCATTTATAAGAGAATTTAACATAGATATAGGGCAAATTAATCTGCCATCAGGATGCTGCCAAATTGAATCAGAGCATTTGAAGCAACTTTGGGCCAGCCATGTTTTTTTTCTGATTCCGATGCTTCACTTTGTAAAGTTTTTAAAACAGTAGTGTCAAAGGTAACCATTTGTAAGGTAGGCTGCAGAAATTGTCCCTGAACAGTGTGTGAAAGAGCAGCCTGTTTGGCAGCCCAGTCAACCTAATTATTTCCCTTAGCTACTAGGGAGTCGTTAGACTGGTGAGCTGCACTCTTGACAACAGCAATTTTAGAAGGTAATAATAAATCCTGTAAGAGGTGATCAATATACAGGTAATTTTTAATTGGTGCCCCAGAGGATGTCAAAAACCCCCTTTCCTTCCACAAGGTACCAAAATCATGAATAACACCATGGGCATAACGTGAATCAGTATAAATAGTAACAGATCTGTCTTTGGTCATTTTACATGCATACAAAAGTGCCACTAATTCTGCGGCTTGTGCGGAAGTGCCAGGTGGTAATTGTCCAGTTTGTAAAACCTCAGATGGCGAGCACGCTGACTATGCAGCCTGGAGTTCACCAAGATTATTTCTAAAACAGGACCCATCTACAAAAAGAACTAAATCAGGATTAAGCAAAGGAACATCTTGCAAATCTAACCTGGGAGAAAGAACAGTATTAACTACAAGCACACAGTCATGTGGTTCACCCTCGTCACTAGTTGGAATTAATGAAACAGGGTTTAGTGGTGGGCAACGTGTAATTTGAACAGCGGGATTACTTAATAAACTAAACTCATATTTAGTGAGGCGAGCATTAGAAAGAAACTGTGTTTTTGTTTTTAAGAGTAATGCTTGCACTGCATGAGGTACTGCTAATATAGTGTCATGTCCTAAAGTCAATGGTGCTGCCATATCGATCAAAACAGCATCGGCTACCACCGCTCATAAACAGGGTGGATAGCCAGAAGCAACAGGGTCTAACCGAGTGCTGTAATATGCTATAGGTCGATAGCCCCCCCCATGCGCGCTTGCACTAGCAGGCCCAGGGCAGTCTTGTTTCTTTCACAACAGAAGAAAATAAAGAGTTTAGAATAATCTGGGAGCCTCAGGGCAGGTGGGTTTATCAGTGCCATTTTAATAGCCTGAAAGGCGTTTTCATGTTCAGGGGACCAAGGCAGAGGGTCTGTGACTTCCTTTTTTAAAAGCTGTAACAGAGGGGCCAAAATTTCTGAAAAATTGGGAACCCACTGTCTACAATAACCTGCTAGGCCGAGGAACCCCCTGAGTTGACTCTGAGTTACAGGACGGGGGGGGGCAGTCTGAATGGAGGTAATTCTGCTTGGAAGTATTTGACGTAAACCCATAGAAATTATGTGTCTCAGGTATTGTACTTTTTCTTGACAAAACTGCAGTTTAGATTTATTTACCTTAAAACCTCGTTCAGCTAAAAACTTTAAAACTAGAAGTGAATCCTCTATACAAGACTTAGTATCTTGTGAAGCTATAAGAATATCGACTACATATTGGGCCAATACTGAACGTGGTTGTAACTGTAAATCCTGCAGTTGTCTGTGCATCTCTCTAGAGAATAGGGTTGGAGATTCTACATATCCTTGGGGTAGTCTGGTCCAAGTATACTGTTGGCCCTTATAAATGAATGCAAACAAATACTGACTATCTGAATGTACTGGGATAGAGAAGAAAGCTGATGAGATATCTATAACCATAAAACAACGTGCTGTAGGCGGGATACAGCTTAAAACTGTAGCTGAGTTTGGTACGATTGGAAAAACAGGCAAGACAGCTTTATTGACTTCTCACAAGTCTTGCACAAATCTCTAAGCTTGTTTACCAGGTTTCCTTACTGGTAGAATTGGAGTATTACATGGACTTGTCATAGATACTATAATTACTTGTTGTACCAAGGCTGAAATGACGGGGGCAATACCAGATGTAGCCTCCACCATCAAAGGGTACTGTGGCATCCGAGGTAACTTTTCTCCGGGTTTTAAGGTTATTTTTACAGGGGTGGATGAAATCAGAAACCCAACATCATTATCATGAGTGGTCCATAGACGAGAGGGTAATGAATTTAAATGCTTATTTTTATCGAGGTCAGACTGCATACATATTGTTTGCAGAGTGACATTTTCATCTAAAGTAGTCAAACTACTATCTTATTTATCTGAAGGTACTTGTAAATATACTCCTTCAACTGTGCAGAAGATGGTTGCTCCCATCTTACAGAGCAAATCTCTCCCCAATAAATTTAAAGGTGCTAAGGGTCCTACTAAAAATGCATGATTGTCTTGTAAAGGTCCCAAAGTTACTGGGACTGGGACGGTTTCAGAATATTTAATAGGAATACCAGAGACACCTACCCCTCTAGTTGTGTTATTGGAGAGGGGGACATTTATTGCTGCTTCGCCAGCTAACATAGATTTGGTTGCTCCAGTGTCAATTAAAAATGGGTATGGTTTATTTTTGACAAGTAACATAACATGTGGTCTGTCTTGATCCACAGGGATGAAAGGGAACAACTGCTGTTGTCTTTGTTCAGGGAACCTTCATTGTGATAGCTGCCATTGGATGGGGTCCAATTAAAATTCCACTGAGGTGACGTATCAGTGGGTGGGGCAGGTTGCTCAGCCAGATACGGACATTCATTTCTCCAATGGCCTACTTGGCCACAATTGAAACACTCTGTCTGATTATTATAGCTTTGGGGTGTGGCTGATCGTGTTTCCTGCCAGTTTTGTCTATTTTAGTTTGCTGCCCCTTGGCGTCCACGTCTCCCTCTTCCCCGTCCTCGTCCTCCCCATCCATGCTGCCCGAAGGCAGTACACATCTGAATATGCTCTTTAACCAATTTTTCCTGTGATAAGTGGTCGGAGAGGTATTGCACTTGGGTGACTAACTCATGCAATCCAAGACCAGGCCAGTTTAAACATACTTCCTTTAGCTTATCCTGTACTTGTGGGCGTAACCCATCTACGAAGGCAGCCGACAATCCACTCTGTGCCGGCCCTTTGGCGGGTTCTGGGTAACCAGAATAAGCCTCAAAGGCTTCAGTGAGATGATTTAAATACTCACCCACAGTTTTGTCTTCTTTTTGAAGAACTGACTTGATTTTGGACCAATTGGGTGTGGGTGGGACTATTACTGTAATAGTATCTACTATACGCTGTCTGACCGGTTCAAACCCATTATCTCCTTGTGCATCATGTTTTGGAATCGGAGTAGGGACATTAGCATGATCCCAAATTCATTTCATCAGCTCAGCCGGTATGGCATACTGAAGAACTGCCCTGACTTCTTCTATTGTAGGATTTTGTAAACAAATATGTCCCACCAGCACATGCTGGAACTTAGCTGGATTAGTACGGATAGGCGGTAGTGATTTGGTAATGGCTTGAAAATCAACCGCTGACCACGCCCTAGGTACTATAACGGTCGGTGGTTCCTGTGCACTTCTAGCATGAGCTGGGTTAGGTACCTCCCTCAAAGGTAACAATCTGTTGCCATCTGACGACTCCAATTCTGAATCTGGATTAAATTTATCTGGCCCAAAATATCCATCCCCACTGTCAATTATAGCGGGGAACTGGCCAAAATACCTTCATCTGTGTAAATGTTGCTTCCCTTTTCCTTTATAATAGGGTTTAGATTTAAAGTACATTACAGCTTTTGCTTCTTTATGAGTCTTACTACGAGTTCTTGCTCCCTTTTTTCTATCGCTCGTTTCTGGATCAGATTCACTAGACTGTCCTCAGCTTGTTCTCTCTCTAGGGGTGGAATCTTTAGTGGTGGAATCTGGCTGCTGTGTTTCGGCTCCTTGTTGAGCGAGGGGGGGCTGATACTGCGGGGGTGCAATCGGTGGTGCAGTCGGTGGTGGGGGAAGCCAAGCATTATCGTCTTCTGACGATTCAGTTATTTGCAGTTTAGCTAATTCCTTTATAGGATAAAGCCCCTTAAAGGGTGGGTCCTTCAAACATTTACCATTTACTACATCTAAATTACTAGCAGTGTGTTGTAATTCCCTCAATTGCTCTTTTAATTTTTGCTGATTATCCTTTAAACTACTAATAACCGAATCCTTTTCTCTTTCTTTCGCCTCTGTCATCCAATCATTAAATGCTGACCAGCACAACCCTGGTATTCTTCTCCCTTTTTTCCTTAACTTTCCTTGGAGATTAAGCAAAATATTTTTATTAAAACTACTATTTTCTGGAAAGGCGAGTTTACCATCACCCTTAGTGAGGGCGACCCACTGAGTTATAAACATACAACTGTCCCGGGACACACGAAAATACATATAACCAGCTAGTGTACCTCTTTCTGGCTCCTTTATGGTTCCCACACTCGCTCCCATTTTCACACAATAAGCTATACTGTATTTAACAGATTTAGCTGTGACATTTTGTAAATGTAATTTTCCCCACTCTCGTATCTCCTTTCACTGTTATGTCAGCAGTTTTTCGTTTTGACCCACTCTCATACTGCACAGTCAATAGCAGGAAAGAAATGCAAGCCACTTACCTCAAAACAACTGAATGAGAGGAATTATTACATTTCTGTAAAGTTATCAATATCAAATTTTAAAGCAGACAAGTACAGGAAATGAAAGAAACACTGCCAGAACAGAAAATACTGTCATGGGCCCTTTCACTAGCAGTATTTCGTTCAATCCCCAACTGCCGCAGCTGTTGTCAATTCAGATCCAAGTAAATGGCACCGATTGTTGCATTTAGCATTTTACCTTAAATGAAGACAAGACAATTCTTCCTCTCTTTCAGTGGTATTTATTACACACATGTGGGAGCCTCATGGAAAGTACCAGGGAGATTCCCCGAACAAAGGAATGCATAAGCTTATATGCTGGTAATACTGCTGACAGTACAAAAGTATAAACTAGACCAATTAAATGAGTACAAAAGACAATTAACCAATCAGTGGTTTACCCGTAGGCTTAAAGCAGTTCACATTGCTACATCTCTAGGCAGAAAAAGAAAATCGGATGCGCTTCCATATAAGGCACATTTCCTGCTTTCAAGCAGGCTCTTGTTTTTCAGTACTTTTACACTATTCACAGTTTACTCAGAGTTTGCAGTACAAAGTCCATCTTAATGCATGCAGATTGTCACATACTCAATTTCCTTAAGCACATACTTTGGCCGTTCATATTCTACACCCCATTCTGGAATTATAGCTAAACTCACTAAACTAGGTATAAATCCCTATGTCACAAGATGGGTTGCCAACTGGCTCACTGACAGAATTCACACTGTAAAAGTTGCAGACTCCAAATCTGACCTCAAAACAGTGACAAGTGGAGTACCACAGGGTTCTGTCCTGGGACCTCTCCTGTTTGGTATCTACTTCTCTGAAGTACAGGCTAACACAGAAGGCCTCTGGGTAATGAAATTCGCAGATGACTGCAAACTAGGAGCCATAGTCAAGTCCCCAAATGATGTGGACATCCTACAGAAGGGCCTCGCTGCGACAGATGCCTGGTGTCAGATCCATGGCCTCAAGCTCAATGCCAAAATGTGCAGTGTCATCCCCTTTGGTAAAAACTCTGTACCCATGAACTACCACATAGGCAGCAATCTACTTAACACTGAATGTGTGATAAGAGACTTTGGGACCCAGGTGGACAGTAGTCTCTCCTTTGATAGTCACATCACCACAGTAGTCAGGAAGTCCTTCTACGGGGCACACCTCATCATAAAAGGGTTCTCATCCAGAAAAAAAGAGGTCATTGTTCCCCTCAACTTGGCACTCATTAGACCCATTATAGAGTACAACACCCCTTTTGGAATGTACCTCACAAGACATCTGCAGCAGCTGGAAAGGCCACAGAAGTACCTCACAAAGAGGGTTACTGGCCTTAAACAAATGCCCTACACTGACCGCCTCAAAAAACTCCAGCTTTACTCCGTAGCATATCGCCTACTCTGAGGTGATCTCTGCCTAACATATAAAGCTATGTCAAACCCAGAGTTTTTGGACATGCTGCACATAAAGAAATCCCAATCCCTCCAAGCTACATGCTCTAGGGACCAAAACCTTTACACCACAATAAACAGGACATGCTGGAGGGATAGATTCCTGTCCCAGAGACTTCCCATACTCTGGAACAGGCTACCCATCTATGTCAAGCAAAGTTCTTCATTAGCACTCTTCAAGAAAAATCTTGATGAGTGGATGGGAAATAGGAAATACACCCTGGAGATCACTTCTGTGTCTCTGCTCGACAGTGGCACAGGAAAATAACTTTCTTGCGTGGCATAAGCCAGGGAACCTTGTTGGCTAGGCTTACATAGGCCCTTGTGCCAATAGCCTAGTACCTACCTTTGAACATTTCCTGGGTACGTGTCTTCTGGTTCCTTTTCCGAGTATAATCACTAAGTGATATTTCAATAGACATTTCTTGAAAATAATTCCTGTCAAATTTAGTTTATAAGTTGCAGAGCAGATTTCAGAAACTGTTAGATGGTAACCATCTTGGCTATGCTACATCCACATCCTTTCATGTCTTGACTATGCCTAATAGGGGTCCTACTAGGGCACTCTAACACTGGACAAACCTTTGGTGTTTTCTAATAGTATTTAGGAAACTCAAGCCTAGCTACTTCTAGGTATCACACCTTTACTGTACTTGTGGCTCTGCATTCTTAGCTGCAGATTTTGTAACCTGTTAACTCAAGAATCAAGAAACTTAAGGACAAAGCCAAAAATAATCAATAACAAAGACCTTATTCAAGTATACTTTTTCAAATATTGGCACCATTTACTTGGTAAATAAAACAGGGGCATTTGTATTAATATGCATTTTCTAAAGAAGACTGTACCTGTAATGTCTAATATTATTTAGATGCTGTAATGCATTTTATTCTAAAAGTAGAAATCTTTGAGGAATCAAACAAAATACTGAGGTAAAATCAGGGCTGTTACTGAAAGCTGGTAACAGATGAGAGGTGTACCTGGACTTCAGTGATGCTGTCCCGATTATACCACTTACATTACACATGCCATCTCTGCCATGGCCACCCTACAGCCGTCACACTGAACCAGCCTTTTGTAATCTGCTCAGTACTTTATTCTAATGAATAATAATGTGTTTGAGAATGCAGAAATTATATCCATATGTAAAAATGGGTATTCCTTATTAAATATACACTTTCAGGTTAACAGGAAAGGGCTACTTTACTTTAAAAATATATTACTTAAAATTGAAATAAAACTATAAAATTCTGCCTACTTGATAACATCAGTTTTAAAATGCACTGCTGCTCACAACCTGTCATGTATTTTCTGTTTCTGAGGCATTTGTATATGCAGTAGTAAAACTAATTGTACAGTAATCAAGAGAGGTTAAGGTCATTGGTGTTTTTTAAATAGATTCTTTTCAGCCCTGACACGGATTTGCTTTGATCTAACTACTGGTATCACCTAAAAAGGGCTGCTGATTTAATGAAAATTTTAGATGAAAAACAGAAAGCAAAATGAAGTCACTAATATCTCAGCTATCCTTGAAGGCATTTACTTCACATCATTTAATCTTTGGAGCTGGCACTGAGCTGCTGCTGTTGTGAGACTACACTGGAATTCTATATTTAAGATTTGCAAATTTGCTTTATTTTTATTCTTTTATGTATGCAACTTGTTTTAGCTTAAACTTGTTTGCTTTACATTTGTTACATTTTAAATTTGCTTTTATCTTGGAATTTTAAAAGTAAGTATTTAGGGCAGGTTAGAAAATATTTATTTCCGTTTTCTGCTCTGACTGCAAAGAGATAAGACTAGGTGGTGTATATTTATTATTCAAGGTTAGCAGAAAAGGAAAACACTTCAATCTTTTGGAGCTTCCACTGTTTTGCTGCTGTTGTGAGACTAAGTTTTCCAAAACCCTTTCTCTGTTGTGCGATTAAACTCAGTGGCTCTTGAGTGGCCAGCTGTTTTGTAGAGTTGACTTTAGAAGCTCCTTCCAGTTTCATCTTGCCTACTAATATTAATGAGTACTACAGTTTCAAAGGAGGAATGCCCTACCCCAAGAGTGTCAAAACTTAAGTTACTCTCTCTCTCTCATATCTTCCCATTGTTTAGTGAACACTGCAATACAGTGTATTAGTCCATTTTGTTCGATTCTACTTTTGAAATCATGAACATCTGGGCAAGCCTACTAATACAAGTACTTACCTTTAATTTCTTTACAAACTGTCTAAAATTTCTTTAAATATTAAATGACTGTCCTATGTCTTGTACTGATTCCTAACCAATATTTTTATATTATGTCTAATTTGTTATGATTATTTAAACTGCAGATGTTTTTGTTTTATTTTTGAAGATTGTAAAATTATTGTTCTTAAAATGTTTTGTAATAATGTGGATATTTTCTCTCCAGGCCTCTGCTGAAAATGGGCTTCTACTGACTTTCCTGGTAATCAAATGTCAATAAAGAAATAAATAAAATAAAAATAATCACTGGTAGCAAACCAGTTCTCAAGAATCAGTTTGAGATTAGTGTTTCTGTTTTGCTCATGGTGAGAGAATGAAGCACAATGGCATTATTTACTACCCTTCCTAGAAACCAAGAGTCTCTGGAAAGCTTGAATCAGGTTGCTAGGATCTAGCCTGGGATTAGTGCTATTGATTTGCTTGGTGAGAGATTTTCATAGGTTTGTACTAGGCTATCAGCCCTAGGGCCTATACAAGCCTAGCCATAACAATTCCCTGGCTATTTCTTCCCACACTATTTACTTCCCTAGACCCCTGTCTAGCAGGGCGACTGATGTGATCCCCGGGGTGAATTTCCTTTCTCCCATCCAATCGTCAAGGTTCCTTTTGAAGAGGGCCAAAGAGGCACTCTGCTTGACATGTATGGGCAATCTATTCCAGAGTCTGGGGAGTCTCTGGGTCAGGAATCTATCCCTCCAGCATGTTTTGTTTATTGTGATGACAAGGTTTAGATCCCTGGAGCGTGTGGCTCTGAATGATTGGGATTTCTTTAAGTGTAGCATGTCCAACAGCTCTGGGTTTGACATGGCCTTGTATGTTAAGCAGAGATCGCCTCTGAGTAGATGATATGCGACAGAGTATAGCTGGAGTTTTTTAAGGTGGTCAGCGTAGGTCATCTGCTTTAGGCCTATGATTCTTTTAGTGAGGTATTTCTGTGGCCTTTCCAGTTGCTGCAGATGTCTTGAGAGGTACATATCAAATGGGACATTGTATTCTATAATGGGTCTAATGAGGGATGAGTACAGTGGGACAATGACCTCCTTTTTTCTGGATGGAAAGCCCTTAGTGATGAGGTGTGCCACATAGAAGGATTTTCTGACTGTTGTGGCGATGTGGTTATCGAAGGTGAGACCACTGTCCACCTGTGTCCCTAAGTCTCTTATCACACTTTCGGAGTTTAGTGTACTGCCACCTATATGGTAATTCACGGATACATGTTTTTTTCCCAAAGGGGATAACTATACATTTCTTGGCATTGAGCTTGAGTCCATGGCTCTGGCACCAAGCATCTGTTTCTGTAAGGCCCTTTTGTAGAGTATCCACATCATTTGGGGATTCAATAATGGCTCCCAGTTTGCAGTCATCTGCCAACTTTGTTATCCAGAGTTCCTTAGTGTTGGCCTGTACTTCAGAGAAGTAGATGCCAAACAAGAGCGGTCCCAGGACTGAACCCTGAGGTACTCCACTTGTCACTTGTCTGGAGCTGGATTTGGAGTCAGCTACTTTTACAGTGTGGGTTCTATCAGTAAGCCAGTTAACAACCCATTGGGTGATGTAGGGATTAATGCCCAGCTTAGTAAGTTTATCTATGATTCCAGAGTGGGGCATGGTGTCAAAGGCCTTGGCAAGGTCTAGATAGGCTGTGTGGACCACCTTACCCTTGTCCATGGCTCTGGAGACTGATTTGAAGAAGTCAATAAGGTTCAGGAGACAAGATCGGCCCTTCACAAACCCAAACTGGGTGGGGTCCAGTGTTTGAAGGTTGCCAATGTCTTTGTTTATAAGTTCCATGATAATACGCTCCATGGCCTTGCAGATAAGGCTTGTCAGACTGATGGGACGGTAGTTTCCGGGATCCAAGGTGGATCCCCCCTTGTGGAGTAGGATAACTGTAGCTCTGCGCCACTCAGTGGGCACAAAACCTGAGGTGAGGCTATGATTAAACATGACACTTAGGGAACGCAGAGGCAGTGATTCCTGGCTGTCTCTGATTGGGGAGTGTGTACTGAGTGTCTCTAACTCATCTGTTTTTGGATCATTATGTAGCTTAGCTCTCTTGCACTAAACTGATCTGCATGCTATCGAGGGTGTCAACCAGAAGAAAGCTACAACAAGACTACTGACTCTACAGACAGATAGAAGAACATTTGGGTAAAGTGTGCTAATCATCAAAGAGGCTGTTGCCTGCTTCTTAAGAACCAGATTGGGATTAGTGCTACTGTTTTGCTTCTGGTGAGAGAAAGTGTGAATGGACATTGATTCCTGAACTAAGTATTGCTGTGGGAGACCAGCACTAGTAGTAGCCAGGAAGTAGCCAATAGGTAAATCACCACTATTTATGATTCTTGGCTATCCTAGTGAGTGGTTAAAATAATGAGTTTTGCTTTAAATTAGTTTACTGGCTACTTCTGGTGGCATAAGTATGTCCCCAGCCTAGTTGTGGGCATTACTTGCTACTTAGATTAAATTTAGTTTCTTGCTTTTGTTTAGTGTTCTCTGTGGAGGGTTTTCTTGCTTATTTTCTGTGTTATAAATAAGGCAATTTAGCTTGATGTTGCCAATTATGCTGCAGCATGGCACACTGCACTGCACTGTACAGATGCAGTCATTTAGAGCCTTACCTTTCTCTGTACAACCTACTCTCCCAAATCCTAATGCATTTTAAATAGTAAGTAGTTGCTGGTTTATTCTAGTTGGCACATTGCTCTTTATTTGTACACTTAGGTTATTTGATTTGGGTAGATAGCAAACCAACTCAAAATCTCATAGGTGCAACTCCTCCCACAGCCCTTGTTAGTAAGCACCTGCAACCATCGATTTGCACATTCCAAGTGTCTCTGTAGCCAGCCTAGTTGAAATTGCCCTTTTTAATAAGAAACATCATTATTAAAGTATGACATAGGCAATCATACATTTATATAAATGAAAACAAACCATATTGACATAATTTTAGTTGCAAACACTATACGTCACAAACATTATTGATATACTTGTGGCTGAAAAGATATATATCATTTATAATCTATTCAGTCATTGTCAGTGAAATATTACATAGCTCATTCAAATCTTGCCTTGTTTCAGATCTCATTCCTCCTCTGCATATATTGCTCCCACAATTTCCCCATTTGCTCCTATATAATTTACTCCTACCCTTTTCTAAAGATCCCAGTTCCAGTAGTTTTATCTCTGTTACTATATTCACTACTTCTAATAAAGTTGGTTTAGACCTAGATTTCCATTTTCTATAAATTGCTTTTTTGGCAGCCAACATAATTAGACTCGGCAAGACCAAACTATGTCTAGGCAATTCTGATTCTGTATCATAGCTCAAAAAAAATAATTTCCTGAGTTACACCAATTTGCTCACCCAGTATCTCTGACAGAGCAGTCTGCAGGAAATCTTTAAAGTCTGACAACTCATTACAATCCCAGAAGATATGTTTCCAGTTACCTCTTCCTTCCCCATTACACCTCTAACATATGTTGTCTAGCTGAAGAAAAATGATTTGGAGTCTGCTTGGAGTATAAAAACACCTATGTAAATACTTACAAGCAAAGATCCTAGATCTTCTAGATTATGTTACCTATTTGGGAGACATGCATATATCATCTATTGTTTCTTTGTGTATTGCTTATCCAGTCTCTCTTCTCAAGTCCTTTCTAGCCTCCTATGATTGATTCTTACAGTTATCATGCACTATTTTATATGCTGTACTAATTATTCCTTTCTTAATGGCAACTTATGTTCTAGATTCTACTAAAAACTCTAGCAGTGCTGGTCTTTTGCTTAGGATTTTCCTATTTCGTTCTCTTTGCTTATGCTCTGATATCAGTCCTTGATAGGGAAGGCAGTCTCGATCCTGCAGTCCAAATAAATTCTTGACCTCTTCCCATTTTATTACCTTTCCCTGTCTAATTACTTGCTCCCAATACCTTGGTTGTTTTACCAGTTTTCTCCAATAAATTCCACACCCCTCTTGCCTATTGTCCACATCACTAATTGCAGTCATCCCTATCAGCAGAATCTCCTTTCTCTATTCTTGAGTTGGCTTAGTTCTTAGAATACTTTCTGCTACTTTATGAATATAATATTCTGCATGATTATTGTTATTCTTAAGAATTTGCATCCAAAAATCCAGTCTCTCCTTGTTTCATGAGATTTCCCTTGTTTCATCATCATCCCCTTCCACTTTGAATTGTAGGTTTCTGCTTGTGCTATGAATAGGAGCCTTAACTGTGCAGTTCTGAAATACCCCTTCAAATCAGGTAATCCCAAAACACCTTGTTCAATTGGAAGAAGCAGCTTATTCCACTTGACTGTTGCTGCCTTCCCCTCCTGGTTAAAGTCCTTCAACTCTTTATGAATTGCTATCCACAAGTTATCCTCCAGTTGATAAAAATTTGCCTGACATGTGCATGAAACTAAAGGGACTAAAGGCATTTTAACTGCTTGTATCTTGCTATCCATATCCATATAACAGAGCTTCCAGTTTCTCAGTTTAGTATTATCTTTTGTGTAGTCTCCTCATGCATATCCTTAGCTGTTACACCAGAATTGTTTTAAATCCATACTCCTAAGTATTTCATTTTATCATGCCCCCCTAAATATGGATATTGCTTAACAAATATGTGTGTGGGTACATAATTTACAACCGTTACCTTTGTTTTAGTTTCATTAATTTTGTATCCTGAAAATGTTTGAAACTTCCTCAAAATGTTCCACAACACTGAAATGTCATTTTCTGGTTTTATAAGGTATAAAATAATATCAGCAGCAAATAGAGCCAGCTTTTTTTGACTACCATACCAATTATATCCTTGAATTCCTGAGTCTCTTATTTTCTTTGCCAATGGGTCTAAATATAGCGCAAAAACAAAGGGGAAAGAGGATACCCCTGCCTAGTTCCCCTGCTCATACAGAAATTATCAGAGAGGAGCCCACCCACTTTCATTTTTCACATCTGATCGTTCATATATCCTCCTAATCAGCCTTACAATTTTATCATGGAATGCAAATGCTTCCATTGCCTTCCTCATAAACTCCCAACTTACTTTATCAAATGTTTTCTCTGCATCAAGACCCACCAACATCAATGGTATTTTCTTACATTCATTTTCCTTCTGGATCATCAATGTTCTGTTAATGTTGCCAAATGTTTGTTTCCCCTCCACAAAACCCCATTGATCCATGTCTATCAGTTTTGTCCTCACATTTGCCATTCTTTTAGCCATTATAGACATAAGCACTTTATAATCATTGTTTAAGATTAAAATAGGCCTGTATGAAGTTGTATCTGATGGCTCTTTGCCCTCTTTAGGTATTACAGCCACCATTGCTTCCTTCTAGGATGTTGGTGCTTCTCCTCCTCTTAAAATACTGTCAGAAAAAAACTTTCAGATCTTTATCAGTTTTTTTACCTCTTAGCTTCTATACCTCCATAGGAATATTGTCTATTCCTAAGGACTTTCCCATTGATTGATTATATATTACCATTTTTATTTCATCTACTCCTATCCCAACTATTAGTAATTGAGCCTCGTCTACTGTACCTCTAACCTTGACATATTTAATTCTTCCATAAATATTTCCATTTATACCTTTTCTGATCTCCACATTGCTCTGCTTTATACAGACTTTCATAAAATTTCCGAAATATTTCTAGTACTTCTACAGAATCTCTTACCTTCCCTATTATAAGCTCCCTAAGCTCAGTAACAACCCTTTCTGCTTTCTGTTGCCTGAGTCATTGTGCTTAAAGTTTTTGTGTTCTGGAAATATTATCAAAAACAGTTGCTTAACAGCAATCTTTCTAAACTCTTGCATATTATCGAGGTAATCCTTTATTTTTTGCTTAGCATTCTGTGATTGTTCCTCTTCTTGTTCTGTGAGATTCCCTTTATTCTGCAATAATTTAACATTTGTCAGTCCTTCTAAATAATTCTTATTGCTTCTTAACCATATCTCTTGTTCTTTTATTTCCACCCTATTTTTAAACTACTTTATCCCACTCCCTAGCTATATTTTTAGAAGAAATTTCTGTCTTCTGCAATAATTTTCTAATAATTTCTACTACCCATTCCTTATATTCCTTTCTTTTCAACAGATAGGTGGGAAAGTGTCAGTGTCTCATTTTTATTTCTTTACCCTGCATTTTTATTTTAGTTATTATTGGCATGTGATCTGAAATAGTTATTGGATGCGTATCAAAACTTTCAAATAAATGCATATGTTCCTGTGAAATATAAGTTCTGTGTAGCCTAGCCCTGTTTTTGTATCTTGGGGGATAATATGCAAATTCACTCCAAACTCCTACTACTGAATTCACATCCTCTATGTCAAATATTTTCATAAATTCCTTCAAAAATCTACCCACCTTTGTTATAGTTTCCCTTATAGGCCCCTAGACACATCTTCCCTGCTGCAAATCAAATTCCTTTCCCCACCTATCAGTAATGTTCCCTGTTAAAAATGATTATTAATCCCAGAATTTTCATAAGCTCCATTATAGCCATTTTAGGTGGAATATAAATAAATGCCAGTGTAAGCCTCCTCTCTTGCAAGTACCCCCTTAGTACATCATTATCTTTTTTATCCTCTATCACTTCTATCACTATTGGAGCTTCAATTGCAATTAATATAATTACTCTTTTTTTCTTTTGTCCCAGGTATTCCACTGAATAACTGTCCTGAAAGCCTTTCTTTATCAAATGCACATGTTCAGTTCTTTCCAAATGCATCTCCTGTAGCATAACTATTTGCACTCTACATTTTTTAACATAGTTCACTACTCTTTCTTTTTTGTATACATCCGTGAGACTATTAACATTTAAAGATAATATCAAAGGGTCATATGTTAAAAAGCTATAATTCCCACCTTTTATTTGTAACAACTTTTTAAGTATCTAGTTCCAGTTTTTGTGTTACATGTACACTTTAATATTTAGCAGGTTGACTTTTTATACAGTTGTTTCTTGTCATATCCATTTGAGCTTATGTCACATTTTACAAAACCTTTTGTTTATTGAAAGCCCTCAAACAAAAAACAAATACACCCCAAAAACGTATTAACTTAATATTAACACACACAACTATGTACACCTTCAAATATTGAAGTTTTACCTTCCTAATAGGAACAGTTGTCACAGTCTGACAGCTACACTCACATACTTGGGTTAACCTAAAAATAAAGGTTATCCATGCTAACACACATGGTATAGCCTGCTATTCTACCTAGTGCTGCTGTTTTTTCTTATCTTTATTGCTGTCCCAGAATGAGGAAAAAAACTTGAATGCTTTCAGAAACATTGTCTCCTAGTCATTGAAAGAAAGCCATTAAAAGAAAGAAGTATTCTGTTCTTATTGCTCTTTATCAATTAAGTCTTTATGTGTTTGCTAGAGGAAAACTTTATTATATTCAATGTTCCTTTTTATTTGTATTCTCGTAACACTTATTACTAAATAAAGCCAAGAGCCTTAATATAGTCATTTCCCTATGCAAGACTGAGAAAAAAACACAATTTTTTCTTGTATCATGCTCTTTTAAAGAGACTTTTCTTCTTCTTCTCCTTTTTTTTGTGTATTCCAGTGCCTACATTTCTTCAAACTTAACAAGAAGAAAGAGAAAGAAGGAAAAAACAGGGGTACCTGTTTATTTTAGGATCCCCATTAATTTGAGAATAGCTTAGAAAACGTTATAGCATGCAGACATCATGCAGTACACAAATATTACTGTTATGAACAAACATTTTTACTTACAGTAAACTCTTTCCTTCCTCTTCCCCTCTCCTATGTGTTCCTCCAAACATTAATGCCATGGAGTAGAGCATGTGCTTTGAGTCCCCTACAAATTTAACAAAGTAAAAAAAAGGTCCAATCTTTCCAGTTTTTCTTGTTCTGTCATGTTTCACAAATATAATTAATACTTTATAATCCACATTTATGTTTTTAATTTCTGAGTTGCTAGTTTTTTCCCCGTTCATCTCCATCTCCCAAATCCAGTCTCTGCTTCCTTTGCAACATAATCTCGGTTTGTCTAGTCAACTCTTGTGCTTTTTTCTGTCTTTCAAGCATTTTCCATTGAAACACTGGAAAAGGTTTCACTGACACAGTCTCTATTGTCTTTATTACCAGAAGAACAAGAAGCAGAATCTCCTTCTGTTTCACAACTCACTTTTTGTTGGACAAACGTTTGTATTTCCTTCTTAGCATGTTCTGCATCAAGAAATAATTTTGTCCCTTCAGGAAAGCATATTCTGAAGATAGCTGGATAAAGCAGTTTGAATCTCATGCCTGGTTCTTGATATTCCCTGATTAGTGGAATAAATTTACTCTTCTTTTGCCTATTGCACAGTGAGTAATCATTCTCCACAAATACTCTACTGTTTTCTGCATTTAGTACTTTTTCCTTCTGCCACAGTTTTGTCAGAATCCAATTCTTCTGATAGTAGAATTTCACATAGCTCTCAACCCTCCATATCCAAAATGAGGACCACTAGCCCTCATAATGTGGAACAAATGGGCAAAATGTGAAACACATACTAATGGCTTACTAACAACTTCAACTAGGAAGGTCATAGGATGGTTAAAATATGCTGTATTTACTTATAGAGAATATCTTTTAATGAATTAATATGATTCATGTCTATTTACAATGGATTTCACCTAAAAAAATTCCCAACATTGAATGTGTGACAGAGTCTTTCAATGTGGAACTTTGAGGGAACATTGAGGAACATGAACATTTTAAGACCTCAAATGAGGTACGTTCCTTGTAATGAGGTACACTTGAGAGGTATGGAATTGCATCTTTACTATTAAAGGTCTAGGTTGCTTTCTCATGGCCAGGTTTGGAGCAAACTCACAATGTGCCCTTTCAATTAACAACTCCTGCTGTGGAATAACAGTACAGTTTCTTATTTATGCTTTCATAAATTAATACAATCTGTTCCTTCCAGCTTCTCTGGTACAAAAGAAAATCTCAGGTTTTCCCTGCATGCTCTGTCCTCTAATTCTGTTATTTTTTGTAACATCTCTTCTTGAACAGTTTCATATTCGGACAGACTTTTCTTCATTTCAGCCTCCTTTTTGCAGTTTTATCACATCATCTGAATATCTGTTTAAAGCCTATTCCATTTTATGCAGCCTTTTCATTATTTCAGTTGCTTTTTAAGCAGCTCTGAGTAAATTTGACTTATTTTTTCTCTAGGTTACTGGAAGTCATGCCTTGCACCAAAGCTGGAGTTTGCACTGCTTTTTGCTGAACACCTGCAAAATTCTTCCCAGTCTGTATGTTTTACCTTTTGTGGTTGATTTTCTTTCAGGTTCTCTGAATTTATTTATTTTTTTGGCTGGCATCCAGGCAGCACACTTACTAGCCAGTTACTGAAATTTACCCCAGAAATGAGTTCATTGGCTCTCTCTTCTGGGTTTCTGTTTTCACATTGGGAGAGCTGTAATTTAGCTGTTACTCAATGTGCAGCCATCTTAGAAGTCCTCAAAATCGGCATTCTGAGACAATGTAGCAATCATCTTATATTTACTGACGACCATCTACTACTTAAACCAGTAGACACAGTGTGTAAGAGATGTAGTTATACAATGTTCATAGGTTCATACTAGGCTATCTGCCCGAGGGCATTTATAAGCCTAGCCCATAGTTTTGTGGCTTACGCCACCCCTTTAGTTTGGAGAAACTATGCCCATTATTTTGCTGTGCCTCTGTCGAGCAGTGACACTGAGGTAACCCCTGGGGTGTATCTGCGATCTCCCATCCATTGGTCAAGATTCCTCTTGAACAAGGCCAGCGAGGTGCTCTGCCTCACATAAACTGGGATTTTGTTCCACAGCATAGGGAGTCTTTGGGTGATGAATCTATCCCTCCAGCACGTCCTATTAATAACCGTGTCGAGGTTTAAGTCTCCCGCCCTTGTGGCTCTGAGGGATCTAGATTTTTTGAGATGAAGCATGTTCATCAAATCTGGGTTTGACATGGCCTTGTATGTCAGGCATAGGTCACCTCTGAGCAAGCGGTAAGCAACTGAATATAACTGGAGTTCTTTCAGTCGGGCAGCATAAGACAGATTTTTGAGACCCTTTATCCTTTTGGTGAGGAACTTTTGTGGCCTCTCCAGCTGCTGCAAGTGTCGGGTCAGATACATTCCGAATGGGGCATTGTACTCGATCATTGGTCTGATGAGTGATGAGTATAGGGAGACTATGACTTCCCTTGATCTAGATGTGAATCCCTTCATGATAAGGTGGGCAATGTAGAAGGTCTTCCTAACTACTTTAGCAATATGAGTGTCGAATGAAAGGCTACTGTCAACCTGGGTTCCTAGATCCCTAATAACTTCTTCTGTGTTCAGGGGATTGCCACCTATATGGTAGCTAGGGGTAACCTTATTTTTCCCGAAGGGTATGACTATGCATTTCTTGGCATTTAACTTTAGGCCATGGCTCTGGCACCAGTTATCCGTTTCTGTGAGACCCTTCTGAAGGATATCTGTGTCGGATGTGTTTTCAACTACGGCGCCCAGTTTGCAGTCATCTGCAAACTTTGTCAGCCATAACCCTCCTGTGTTTGCTTGTACTTCAGAAAAGTAGATGCCAAACAAGAGTGGGCCCAGGACTGAGCCCTGTGGGACACCACTTGTGACAGGCTTTGAGTCTGACATGGCACCAGCAACTCTGACCCTGTGGGTTCTGTCACTCAGCCAGTTTGCAACCCATCTTGTAATGTATGGGTTTACATTTAAGTTGATGAGTTTTTCAATGATACCCGAGTGAGGTATTGTATCGAAAGCCTTCGCCAGGTCTAGGCAGGCTGTATGGACTGCCTTTCCCTCGTCAATGGCCTTGGTGACTGTTTCGAAAAAGTCAACCAAGTTTAAAAGGCATGATCTGCCTTTGACAAAGCCAAACTGGGTTGGATCCAAAGTCTGCAAATTCCCTATGTCTTTATTTATGAGATCCATTATGATCCTCTCCATGGCTTTGCAGATAAGGCTTGTCAAGCTAATGGGACGGTAATTTCCAGGGTCGGTGGAGGCACCACCTTTGTGGAGTGGGACCACAGTCGCTGTGTGCCACTCCCTGGGTACGTATCCGGAGGTGAGACTAAGATTAAACAGCTGTCCTAACTGTGGGTTTCTGTTCTAGGATGCAAAGCTCTGGTACGAAGCCATGAAAAATATCAAGCAGTTTGTCAGTACTACACAACACCACATTAAACAAAGTACACACAGCTCATACCAAACACATAGGCCTTCATATGCTGAAGCTCTTAAAGGTAACTTATCTAAACCGCAAAGACCTTCTAAAAGTAACCTAAGAAACAAGTACCCTCTGCAACCTCCTAGACATACAACATAGGCAGCACCCACCATGAAACATACATCTACGAGTCACATGCACTCCATTCAAAAAAAAACATAAGACAAGCCTCCACACAATCCAGTATCCCAGTCATAGCATAAACATGATCTGTAATATAAAAAAAAAAAATTCATTGGACACAAAAATGCATTTGATTCTCAATATGTCAGAAATGTTTTTGCTAAACTAAGCAAGGAACTCTGGACCCTGATCAAATCACCCAAAGCAAGATAAGAAGTAAAATAGCCTCCCAGGTGAGGGATAACCAAAAAACCTTCTTTAATTTTGTTAGAAACCTCAGAACAAATGTCTAGACCTATGCAGAGCTAATTGTAAATGATATCACAAATTCAGAGGACATTGCCAGTGTACTAACAGACTAATTTAGCTCAAACTTCATACCCATATCCTCTCTAATATTCACAGATCACCCATCTTCATCTATACCCTTCAAATATCCCAAAACTCAAGTCCTCAAGGTGCTATCAAAGGCCAAGAACACTACTTCTATGGGACTGAACAACATACCAGGTAGATTACTGGTCAGTTTGAAACATGACTTGTCAAAATCAAGATACTATTGAATATCAGCCTCAAAAGAGGTTTTGCACTGGCTGAATGGAGGACAGCACCAGTCATTCCCCTTCACCAAAATGGGACTTTGGTATAGCTGGGTAATTATAGACCCATTAAGTCTGCCTAGCCTCATCTGTAAGGCTATGGAAAGGATCATTACAGAATTAATAATTAATGACATTGATAGCATTCAGACTCTTGACCCAAGCCTGTTCAGATTCAGCATGGGCAGTTTCTGCTTACTTAATCTGGTTAACTTCTTTGAAAACGTTACTGTTGCAATGGATGAGGGCAAATCAGTACAAACCACACATCTATACCTTTAAAAGACATTCTACACAATTCCATATTCAGTGATTATAGATAAACTCTCTGAGTTAAATACAAATCCCTATGTATCTCACTGAATAGTAAACAGATGGGACCCAGGAAATAAAGATGGACTGCACTACTAGTCAGACCAATTATACTCTTGCAAGTCCAAGGGTGGCATAAACATCTGTTCAAGGGATCGCAGTCTCTTCTCTTCTACCTCTTCATCCTAGTACCCAATAAAAATCAGGAGGAGTAGCAATAATGTTATACACTAGCTTAAACCTGCCACATTTGCCATCTACCATACCCTCCTTCCACAATGCCAAACTGCTTCTAATTAACCTAAAACTGAACACACAAAACAACACATATGGCAGCCCTTTATATCCCACTTAGAGACAAAATCAGCACATTGGAGGGCATCTTGTCCTGGCTATCTCACAATGTACACATAGAGACAATTATAGTAGGCAATGTTAACATTGACTGGTCAATTCTCACATCCAAGATAACCATTTCTAATATAAGCATATACAATTTATCCCAGCTTATCACTGATCCTACCAGAATCAACCTGAAAAAAAATTCTAAAACTACCACCCAGGACTGCCTATTAATAAGTCACCCTAACAATATAAGCTCCCACAATACTTTAGCAAGCACACTTAGTAACCATCTGACCATATATGCCACAAAAGAATGCCACACATCTCCCAGGGAACACACATATAAATCCTCTTGGAACATGAACAACTTTGACCTGGACTTGTTTAACACCTCACTGCAATCTCACAACTGGAACATCCTAAAAATCTTGCTAAATGATGCTGTTGACTATTTTAATAAGATATTTATGGACCTACTGAATAGCAGTGCTCCCCTCCCGTAGGTTTAAAAGAGCATAAAACAACACAGCTCATTGGCTCACTCCTACCACCAAGACGTTAATGAGGAATAGAGATAAAGCCTGGAAGGCATGGCTCAATAATAATTCAGAAAACGAATCTTCAACAATATAAATACAGATGAATAAAGTCAAATAGCAGATGAAACTTGACATGAGACAGTTCTGGGCTACTGTATTTAAAATACGACACTCTAGCCCATCTGGACAACCAAACGCCAGCCCCCCCATTACTCATAGGAAGAAACAGCTAACAGTTTTAGTGATCACTAATCTCTGGCGTCACTAAATTACTTAACAAACAAACACAAAACAAATCCATCTCTGTAATATTCTGACCACATCCCTCTCACTTCTCAATAATATTAATTCTGACTCTTTCCTCTTACAACTAGTATCATCTACAACAACCAAGAAATATCTCAAGCAAATTAAACCGAGTACACTAGCTCCAGATGAAATTCCTGGTGATTTCCCAAAAATAGCAGCTAGTTCAATTTCCTTTCCACTGTCCATTCTAATAAATAGATCTATTAAAGATTCACTTGCCTCAGCCATATGGAAAAAAAATCACGTCATCCCACTTTACAAGCGAGGAAACTCCAGTGATATAATCAACTTTAGACCCATTGCTATTCTCTCCCTTCTTTTTAAAAGCCTTGAAAAATTAATTGACAATCAATTAATGGCACATGTACAAATGAACAGCTATCCTTACCCCCACCGAGCATGGTTTCAGACCAGAGCATAGTATTATCAAAGCTCTCCTAACTTCACCAACTCTATTAACCTATTCAGAGACAAAGGCCAACTGGATTCTACCATGATTCTGGATCTGTCCAAGGTCATCAATACTATTTCCGATAGGCTACTTCTAAAACAACTCTTTTCACTTGGCCTATCAAACACCTCCACCAAATTGTTCTCCAGTTACCTTTACAACAGACTCCAGTCTGCTAAATATACTCATCCCTAATCATCCTTCTTACTTGTCAAAACAGGTGTTCCCCCAAGGGTCCATACTAGGGCCACTGCTTTTCAACATATTTACCAACCACCTGCACTCTGCCAGATGTCAAGTATCCCTCAAACAATATGCATATGACTCCACTTTGTACTGCTAGTGATCTGAATACTCAATAACATATCACCCAAAAGTCATATTCATCAGTTGAAAGCTAGCTCAAAAACTGACAGCTTCTACTCAATCCAAAACAAAGATGCTGTTATTCCTCCCAAAAGGTCTTGCAGGCCTCAAACAAAATTTCTCAATGACCGCCTCTGATAATACCCCTACATAAGTCATCCCCCATATTAAGCTACTAGGCATAACAATTGATGATAACCTGAAATTTGGCTTACATGTGCAAAACATTCTCAAAAAAAACTCACCAAAAATTAGAGACACTCTATAGAAAAAAAATACTTAACTCCAGGAAAACTACTTAACATCCAGGAAACTCGTAGCCTCTGTACTCTTACTTCCCACATTAGTACATGGCTGCTTAAACTTCAAGATTCCATCCAAAATAAACTAAATCAGTGCTACAATAAAATAGCAAAATTTGGCACTAACTCATCAAACAGAATCCATCATTGCTCAGCCCTAAAATAGCTAGAATTACCCACACAGCTCACTTACAACCAACTACCCCTAGTCCACAAATTAATATACAAACCTGAACAAAGCAAAGCCCTACTAGACTTATTGTACACATATACCCTGCTAGGCCACAAAAACAAAATGCTCCTCACTACCTACAAACATACCTGTCAGCAGGAACCTCTCTCTATACCAGCCACGCAGCCCACTCCTGGAACTATATCCTCTTATCCGTTAAACATAATAGCAACCTTTTCAGTTTCAAGACCAATCTAAACAAATATTTGTCCAAGTCTGGATCTGTCCTTGCACAACCCTCATAAGAGATGCATGACCACCTACTTATTATAACGATGCCTTTTGCACTCTGAATCACTAACACTTCAATATCCTAGCAGGTAGTAGTGCACAGACATCAGACGTACCTCTCACTTTAATGATACAATACTACTGATATATGCTCTTCTACCTTTTCTTCCTGTAGCTGACATTTAATGCTATTTATTTACTCTCCAGTATCCTCTCATAACATTCTCTTCTCTCTAATACTTCATCTCTCCATGTCCTTAACCCCCCCTGCATATTAGACCTCTCCATCTCATTCTATTACTCTGTCTATTTTTGCATCAGTGCCTATATATATTATTAGAAATGTAGTCAATATTTTGAATATCTATATATTACTTTACTTGGTGTAGGCTATCCACTTCTGCAGACTGCCTTGCTACTTGCAGTACATATTGTATTCTTGATCACAATCTCTCCTAGCAATATTCTGTAAATGCATTTCAATCTGAGGGGGCTGGTATCCCCTAGTATAAAAGGTACATACCAATCTATTGTAAAGAGTTTTTCCCTTGTGAGGCTTTTCTCCCCTTGTATATAACTACTTATCAGCTATTGTGAAATGTTTTTATGTGTGTTTATGGAGCCTTTCTCTCCAACTCATTGTAAAATATTTAATCTGTTGTTGAGATTTTCTCCTCTTGTATATAATCACTCATGAAATCATTGTAAAATGTTTAATCTGTAGCAGGGCTTGTTTCCCCTTTTATATAATCAATAATCAACTATTGTTTAAATGGTTTATAATTTGTTGTTGAGTATTCCCTCTCCAGACCTTCACTAAAAATGAACCGCTGGGTCAGTCAGACTTTCCTGATAACCAAAGGACAAATAAATAGACCTCAGGGTTCAGTCCTGGGACCGCTCTTGTTTGGCATCTACTTCTCTGAAGTACAGGCCAACACTAAGGGACTCTGGATATCAAAGTTCGCAGATGACTGCAAACTGGGAACCATTATTGAATCCCCAAATGATGTGGATACTCTACAAAAGGGCCTTACAGAAACAGATGCTTGGTGCCAGAGCCATGGGCTCAAACTCAATGCCAAGAAATGTATAGTTATCCCCTTTGGGAAAAAATATGTATCCATGAATTACCATATAGGTGGCAGTACACTAAACACCGAAAGTGTGATAAGAGACTTAGGGACACAGGTGGACAGCGGTCTCACCTTCAATAACCACATCACCACAACAGTCAGGAAATCCTTCTATGTGGCACACCTCATCACTAAGGGCTTTTCATCCAGAAAAAAGGAGGTCATTGTCCCACTGTACTGATCCCTCATTAGACCCATTATAGAATACAATGCCCCATTTGGTATGTACCTCTCAAGACATCTGCAACAACTGGAAAGGCCACAGAAATACCTCAATAAAAGAATCACAGGCCTAAAGCAGATGCCCTACACTGACCGCCTTAAAAAACTCCAGCTATACTCTGTTGCATATCGTCTACTCAGAGGCGATCTTTGCTTAATATACAAGGCCATGTCAAACCCAGAGCTGTTGGACATGCTACACTTAAAGAAATCCCAATCCCTCAGAGCCACACGCTCCAGGGAGCTAAACCTTGTCATCACAATAAACAAAACATGCTGGAGGGATAGGTTCCTGACCCAGAGACTCCCCAGACTCTGGAATAGATTGCCCATACATGTCAAGCAGAGCGCCTCTTTGGCCCTCTTCAAAAGGAACCTAGATGATTGGATGGGAGAAAGGAAATTCATCCCGGGGATCACATCAGTCGCCCTGCTAGACAGGGGTCCAGGGAAGTAAACAGTGTGGGAAGAAATATCCAGGGAATTGTTATGGCTAGGCTTGTAGCCTAGTACCAACCTATGAACCTATGAATCTACAACATTTTAGGGGGACAGGTATGCATCATAGAGAATTGCACTTCTATGGAACTGTCTTCCACTCCACATAAATCAAAGTAGTTCCCTTACTCTATTCAAACATAATTTGGATAAATGGATGGGTAATTGAAAATTCATCCTTGGTTTCTCAGTTTAGTACAATTGTCCCTCATGAACAGGGGCACCATGTAGATATAGGGTCTATGTTAAATCAGCAAACTCTTAAAAAATAGTGAACACTGATTTATTGACCATTTAAAAGCGAAATCTGACAATCTCAAAGACACGGAACAGTGATTTTTTTCCCCAGGGCAAAAAAAATTGCTGTTTCACAAAAAAAAAAAAAAAATTCAAAACACAAAATAAAGTGGGGGGCTTCACACCCCACCCCGAATGTGGAGGGCTGTGCCCCCATCCCCTACTTAAATATA
The DNA here is from genome assembly GCF_019279795.1 of Protopterus annectens. Lineage (NCBI taxonomy): Eukaryota > Metazoa > Chordata > Ceratodontiformes > Protopteridae > Protopterus > Protopterus annectens. The sequence continues at coordinate 304,049,672 of NC_056729.1, forward strand.
CCAACTCCAAGATCGCACCACAATGGAGGAAATGGCAAAGTCCTGAAAATGGCCTAGCAATTTTTTTCCCTGGGAAAAAAATTGCTGTTCCGTGTCTTTGGGATTGTCAGCTTTCGCTCTTAAAGGGTCGATAAATTAGTGTTCGCTATTTTAAGCATTTACAGATTTAATATAGACCCTAAATATACCAGTGTATTCTTGTTCTGCCTGTCTATGTGTTCTGTATACAAAATATAAGGGCTAAAACCTGCCACAAAAATGTAAGGGCTAGGCTTCTTACAAGCCTCACAGATCAAATAGTCTATTACGTAGCTATGAACCTATAAATGAAATCAGTGTCAGTCATTTAACAGAGGAACATAGCTAACATACTTGTTTTTGTTATCATACAGATTAAGAAACACAGAATTATTTTTATAAATTTGAGCAGATGCAACAGCTTTAATAAAAGTCTTTTGTATAATATGTGTGGTTTGTTTATCGTCGGAGTGTTGCTTGCAGCTTCTGCTTATGCTTGTAAACAAGAGAATATCTCTGAAGCACTTTAATCACTCAATCCCAATTGCACCTCAGACATTTACTCACATCCCAGTGTGAGAATCCTCTATATCCAGTGAAGATTAGCTTTTCAGTGGTCGACTCTTAGATGCATAGGTTCTCTAGTAAGAGCTTCATGGGTGAACAGCCATTACCCAGGCAACTTTAAAGGGTAGTTTGAGTCTTTCATTCTCAACATTTTATTTAACTTTACCATGACTACTGTCATCCAGTTAGTCTGACAGTCTGGTTTCACATCCTCAGAAATGGGGTCTTCCATATTTTAAGGAATTTTAAGGACAGATTCTAATTGTCCCATGCTGAGGAGTTAGAATATGCTGGTGAGGGGATGGATTAAGCAGCTGTAATATGCTAGATTTTTCACACATTATATGTATTTATTTATTTATTTATTTTGTTTTATTTACCTGGGTTGTACACTAAACTCTATAAACCATTTGCAGGCACAGCCTGGGTGGTGGTGAATTAAACAAAAGGAGCAATCACTGTTTTATGTTTAAGAGTATCAAAGGCTATAAATGTTGTTATAATTTCTTTCATTAATTTAATGCACTGTCCAGCATTGTTTAGTAGTCAGTTTTGCAACTAATCAGATATAATATGAAGTAGTGTGTGTGTGTGTCTATGTGTATGCGTTTGTGCACATTTGCATATGCATGTGTGAGTGTGTGTGTTTGCATGTATCTGTGATTTTGTACATTTCTGCCTACCAGTTTTTTACTTGACATATAGAAATGAGTAGGACGATTCATTCCGGGATCACGGATGCCAGTACAGTAAGGATAACAGCTGCAGGATTTCCATGTTATTATTAATATCTGTTCTTCCTATGTTTCCAGATACTGTTTAGGATAATATCAGACACCAAACATGACTCGTATTAACCAGTAGCTTGTATTGTACTCTTTCCTTGTACTAATCCTACGTAACAGCTTGGCCATAAACAAATACATTTTGTCCAAATGTTTTTTATGAGCTGAGTTGAAGATTTGGTTTAACTGTAATGAAAGTCCTGACTGTTTTGATCTAAAATACGTGACAATCTTTCAGTGGATTGTATGTAATGCATACACAAATTATAAGTCATTTGCCTATAACCTTATCGTGGAATAGAATTAAGACATGACCTCTTGAAATGCTCCATGTGAATGAGTGCTCCATTCAGTAGTCATAGGAAAATGTCTGTAACCCTGTGGCTGTATAAGGTATGAAAAACTGACATAATTCTGAGTCATGAACCTAAATGATGAAATGATGAAAAAATTTACCATTTTGACATTTTGTGGGAAACTTAATTTATTATTCTTTGTGCCTGTATTTTTTTATTTTTACAGTGCTTGTGAGGTTTGAACTTGTTTGCAGCTGACAGATTTATGAAATCCTAGAGTCATGCAAATAACCAAAAGCCACTTTCAAAACACTCCTGACAATGTACCAAGGAACACAGATTTAGATAACTTGTTCGCAGAATAGGACTCATTTAATTTTACCTGGATGCAACTTTTTAAAGTTTTACTTGCGAGACTAACAAGTTATTTTTTATTGTATTCAGAATGATTTCAGTACACACAAAACTGCACAATAACGGCTTTATATGTCCATCGTTTATCATTCCGGTTACTGGATTTCAGTTTATTAGATTCTCCAAGTAATTTTCAAGCATAAGATTAGATACATACTATTTCAAGACTTGAAACGTAGGTTACCACTTTACATGTCCCCTTGCTTTGCACAGATAGTTTGTCATTAAATCATAATGTTAGTAATGCACTATGTTGTTCATCCAGAAACCAAATGTTTTCTTGCTGAAGAAGTTGACAAGCAAGCATTAATAATATTTGTCAAAATGGAGATAAGTATGTGTGCTATGGATTGAAAGTTCACAAATAAACTGTACATTACCATGTTTTATGTTTTTTTTTCTGCTACTTGAAATGATTTAAAGGTAGTGTTCCATCTATTGCCTCTGCTATAGTAAGTATGAACAACAGTAGTAATAGCAGTGATTTTCTTGGAAAATCATAGAACACAGATGGCAGAATTGTGCTTATATATTCTGAAGCCTCATTCATCGGCTAGTTTGAATGAATAACTCTGGCATGCACACATGCATAGTCTCACAGAGACACACACACACACACACACACACACACACACACACACACACACACACACACACACACACACACACACACACACTCACACACACACACACAAGTGTACATTTGCTTGTTGTATGTATGTATCAGTTTGTGTGTCTGTGTGTGTAATAATATGGAGGGGTCGAATAGTTCAAGTGGCATTTTTGGCTATTTTGCTGATAATGTCAATTCTCCTGAAAGGGCCACTGCAGTGTAGAGTTCTTTTAACCGCTATGTAGAAGAGATACTTTGATATAATTACTATAGCAACAGGACTGCTGTGGTAACAGAGGGTTGGGAGTGGTTTTGCCTACTCACAAAAACACAGTAATCAACTGAAGTTCCAGGCATCGGGCTGCTGAGATTGCATTTCACCTGTTGTGTTTTTGGTTAAGTGACCTAGATCTGTGTGTGTGTGTTTTGCCCATATGTCAACTTGAAACATATTTACTCTTCAAAAATAAATCAAAATAAAAGAAACTAATCATTTGCAGAACTGATTTTGAATACATACTGCTTTTATCACCCATTTGTGTTCGCTCCATGCTTTGTGAAATGCTTGCTGTGCATGAACAGCAGTCCACTGAAACAATGTACCTGCACCACAGTCATACTGAATGAAAAATAGAAGCACCATATCTATTGAGTGGTTTTGGTATTAGCTGTCGATGAGCACTTATATAAAAATGAAGGGCAACAGATAAGTGATGTTATAATGCATACTCAAACACTTTTAACTCATTCCCATAATACCCTTCTTGAACTGACATCTGTGAAGAACTGTAGCACAACATTGTATAGCTGAACTGACGAGACTGTACAGATACAGTGTGTCCCAATTTACACAACAAAGCCTTCTAAGTAAGTAAACATGAACACACCTATGCACAAACACATTTCCCTGACATGTACAGATTACCAGCTGTAACTCTGGGCAGAACCTCCCACAATTTATATGTAGAAGATTGTGCCCCTTAAATCCAACTACTGTTAGAGAATGGCACTTCTTGAGGGAGCAGCATACCTCCCAACATCTTAGAGCAAGAAATCTGGACATAGCCATACATTCTGAGGGATAAAGGCCCAAAAATAGGGACAATTTTTCTTTAAATATTGCTCTTACAAACTTAGAAAGCTGATAGAATAACAGGTTTTGCATTAGAGAGAATTTTCTCAAGGATATAAAGTCTAAAACTCAAATGTCTGCCCTTATGTTCGGATTTTAATGTTCAATTATTTGCCAGTGATTTGAGAGAAAACCACAATTTTATGAAAAATGGACCGAAAATAGGAGGCAAAAATCTGGACATTCTGCAAAAATCTGTAGAGTTGAGAGGAATGTGGAAGGGACAGTCCTCCATTGCATTGACCTCAGACAATGGGGGTAGTCATCAAGCATTTGACTACATGAGATACCATGAGTTTTGTACATCTCCTGTCACTGAATTAATCCGACAGCCCAAAGGACCCTGTCTGTACAGTTTGAGTCTTCAGACATCAGTAGGTAGTTGTGCAACCCTTTATGCTGCATGACAGTCAGTTTTTAAGACTTTTTTATTTTTAAGTATCAATTTAGGTTTCTGTTAAAGGAACATGATTTTTTTTGGTTCGATGCTGCTGATTTATCACCTCACAGAAATTTTCCACTGCTAAGGACTATCGTGTTGGCACAAGAACAAGGTGTCCATCTGTGATGTTGATTGTCTCTGCTTAGGTTGCAGTTCGAGTGCCTAAAGGTCAAGATTGGCTTGTTCACTTTTTTGCTTTGCTCCTCTTCCCCACAGTTGACCATCAGTTGCTACCAGTACCTCTCCTCATTCACTGGATCTACCAGACCAACCATAGCTTCCCCTGGGATCAACCAGACACATGGCTGAGGCTGGTGAGGAGATTAAGGATGCTGGTACAGCTTCATATTACTGCTGGGGAGCATGCTCTAACTCCCACCTTGTGGCAGCCTTGTGAGCTCCACAATTGCTGCCTATGGGTATGTCATGTGTGCTTCCACTCATGTGCAACCTCTCAGTCACGTGATATGTGCTTCCAACATGGAGCTCACTCAACTCTTAAAGCTGCTATTGCAGTGAGCCTGGGCAGATTCCCTCCCACCCAGGATGCGTGAGCTGGCATCATCTGTTCATTCCCGTCATCTTCTCTTTGGATCTGTCCAGTATCTCTAGTTGAGTATGGGTCATTTGGGGCACAGTAAAGGCTTATTCCTTGTGTGCCATGGAGCTGGCTTAATTGGCTCATTGACTTTGCTTACGGATGTTTGAGGTGAGTGATGGTGTCCCCACTCCTATAAGTGGACAGAGGAAGTGAATAATCATGCAATGTTTAACAGAGGGTTAGGTAATGTTTGATGGATGTAGACATGGATGATGGCAGTTTGTTATTCAGTGCTGTTACATACTGATCCTGGGGAATGAATGTGAAGCTAGACTAAAGAAATAGACAAAGGCCAACAGTATTATTTCTTACTGCCTCAACTCTGATGTTATCATGGGGGTGATTGAGACAAGACAGAGCAATGATCAGGAAAGAGATAGCAAATGTTCAGATGAGCTGCGTACGGTCAGGGTATGTGCAAATAGTGAGTTAAAAAAAACGTTTTTTGCTGTAACATCAAAAATGTCTACCATTTACAATACTAAATTGTACTTTCAGTTGTTATTTATGCATTTGTTTATTTGTTGCCTATGTTTTCCTTCATCCCTACTTTTTTAAGCCATAACATGAAATGGCAACTCAAATACAGGGTTGCAGGACAAGATTTGTGAATTTGCATTAAACATTGAACTCTTTTAGTTCAAGATTGTTTGATAATCAGATATATGACTGAGATGAGTCTTGATCGGGATTGCCAAATCAACATGGGGCAAAAATACTTAAGTATGACAAACATTGGTGAAGCCCAGAGTGTAGAATCTTGCTCTTGTTTACTAACTTTCCGGACTCAAAGCTGATTATAATTGGGTGTGTTTCGGTGAAGGTGCAGGGGCCAATGAAAATGTGTTCATTGATTTTTTTGTAACCTTTTGTGAGTTACAACATCTCTTTTTGGCAAACTGATTTAGAACAGTTAGGCCTAACTCTTTGAATGGGAAATTTCTGACATTTTAAATGAATGGCCTCAATGTTTTGCAGCCTCATGGGTACTTAAAAGACTTTCGGCTTTTCCCGGAACTCTGATCTGCTCATGATTGGCAGTTGATTTTTATGGTGCCAAGTTGCCAGCCCGACGTCCAACCTTCAACAAAGGCATGCCCATTCATGCTCGCACCTACCTGCATGTCTTTAACGTCACTTGACTGTGGGGAGGACATGCAGTCTTCACACAGAAGGCACTCCAGATGAGAATCGAACGGGAGAACCACTTGCTGTGAGGTGACATCACTAACCACTGCACCACCGTGGCTGCTATTAATTTTATACATTCACCTGTCAAACCTATGACTTATAGGCCTTGAGGAAGGTGGAGTGCTGTGACCATATGCTGATATTTTCATTTTTTGGTATGCATATTAAGATTTTTGTTAAGGAAATAAATTTCTGACTTCTAATTTTAAGGGTAAAATTGTTCCATAATCCTTAAAGGCATCATGTACTATAGCTGTTACATTGTAATTTCAACTGATACTTAATTTTTGCATCAGTGTAATGCCACGCCAGTATGGAGCTCAAACATCATGTGCAAAGATAAATCCTGTCTCACCAAAGTTTGAAATAGGCGGTTGTCATCACAGAATTCTTAATCTGCTGTTGGAACTTGCAGTAGATGATATGCAGAATTTAATAAGAATCTCCACAAAAATGGATTATTTCTTTATGCTTATCCAACACTGCATGCAAGACAGCTTTTGCTAATGCCATTATGCTTTGCACTGGAATGACATCAGGTCAGAGGCACAGGATTTCCCAATCGGTGCAGTGACATTTAGCCATTATATTCCTACACGTTAAAAAAAAAAAAACACAAACTCAGATTGGATGCCTATGCAATACTAATATTTAGTGAATACAACTATATTCATTGAGTTGTCTAGTTGCGTTGTCTAGGTGCTTGTTCTTTCACCTTGTGTTTTTTAGGTTTAACATGTGTTTGCTGCTGCAGCCCCATAACCATAGCTAGGCACACGTCTGAGAAAAAAATAAGGAAATAACATACTCATTTCCCTTAAAACAGTAAGTGTTCCATTAAAATGGGAAATGGATATGTCAGTGAGAACAGCTGGCACAGGTGTAGCAACATTTATTAAAATAAACATGCAATATGTAGAAATGAGAGAGGAAAGCTTCCACCCAGGAGTAACATAATGCTCACCACAGATGCACACTAGAATACTAAAAGAGTACTGGCTATGACTTCACCTTTGAATGTTCTGGTTTCACATAAAATCACTATTTTATGTAAAACTAGGAGTAAAATAGGCACTAGTCACCAACAAATTTCTCAAAAAGACAGAACAGAATGTAGATTGCTGCATTCTATGTTACCAAAAATGTGAAGGAGTGGGTATTGTCTTGAATCCACAGTAACTTACACAAAATATGTAAGCAAAGGGGGTGAATGGCCTTAAAAGCTTATGGCAAATGGAACACCATTGCCTTGGGTTACAAAAAGCACTTCCTACACCCAAATAAGTATCACACTGAAAAGCTGCACAGCAAGTTTTTTTTATATCTGTCTCGCCCTGATTTTACCTACCTCACTCTGAGTCTAGTACACTCTAGTAAAGTCTTAACAACTGTAATCAAGCTCTAACCAGACGATTTTTTTACACACACACACACACACACACACACACACACACACACACACACACACACACACACACACACACACACACACACACACACACTGGAGGATTTATAGATACCTCTCCAGTGATAATACCTCTTGCCTTTGTCCATGGTACACACTGCAGCCAGCTAGACCAATCTAATCTAGTACTAAGATCTCAGGTATTGAACACTCTTCCACTGAGTCAGTCAACATATTGCACTATAATAGCTTACAGTGTGACAATTTCTTTTAAAAAAGGTGGATTACAATGGTTACATCAGTGTTGTGAGATCACCCTTTTTAATATAAGTAAGACATCAGCCACAGACTATTATAAAGTAATAAAGTTCTTTACTTAAGAGGACAGTCAGGTAAAAACATGAAAATACCAATCAAAATATACAAAGAAAGTATATCAATTACATGGGCAGGAATAAACAAAATATGTTAAGCAAATAGGTGATACAATAATCCTAACTGTAATTAAATAAGTTGCTCCTAATTCTTTTTATAGAAGACTTTTGCCTGTCACTGTATCACTAAACTATCCAGTGGATACAGATGGCAGACAGGCAGCATATCAGATGTGCAGCTTATCATCTCCTGGAAAGCAGGTTATATTTCCCCTTCTACAGCTCCTCTAGAAACTTCTCTGCTCCTTTATATTTAGAAAGAGTCCATAATGTTAGTCACTTATAGATGCCAGGCATAACGTGTTTTTGTATTTTCTGAAATGCCAACATGACTTATGCCCGATAGCTGTCATCTGAATGCAGGATCCTTATCCTTAAAACTGTAGCCCTAAGTGTAAAACTCTGTCCTTAACCATAACCTCCAAATCATAATGTTAACCCTAAAGGTGGATACCAGTAGTTATATCAGTGTAATCTGTCCTTAACCATAACTCCCACATAGGCACTGGAAGCTGTTAAAGACTGGGGGGGGGGGGGGTGACAGGGGCACTTAGTGAACTAAAAAGGGTCATTTTTTTATAACTATTTGCTACCACAACATAGGTTCACTCGAAGGACATTTTAAGGTTAGCCAATTCCCTTTCAGTGCTTGAATTAACATTTTCTGATTGGTCTTAGTTATCCTCATGGCTGATAATTGTATATTAGCAATAGTGAGAACAACTGTGATCATATCATAGATGATTTGAGGGGGGCCATGTAAGGGATGCAGCATTTAGCAACTGCCTCTAACCTTTAGTGGCATGAGGGGCAATCCAGGAGTACATTTTCTATTACCCATCCTTAGATCCAAGTTGCATTTGAATATGGATGGATGAGTTTTGCTTTATTTTTATGGATAGTCTGTTCCGGAACGATGGTAGCCTCTGTAATATATATCAATCTCTCCACAACATTCAGTTTAGATACCTGGACTGAGTATTTCTGATGCATTTGACTTGCTGATGTTGAGTAGGTCCATCTGTATTATGTCAGAGGTTGCTTTGTATGCCAGACATGTCACCTCTAAGCACTCTGTAGGATACTGAGTATAGTAATAAATATTTGATGTGGTCCATGCAAGACCTACTGTTTAGGACTTGTATCCTTTTAGTAAGGTATCTCTGAAGGTATTCCAATTGTTGCATGGGGCTGGACAGATACATGCCAAAGTGGGCATTATACAAAATGATTGACATAATGAGAACTTTGTAAAGGGGGGAAACAACATCTCTAGATCTATTCACAATCAATTTGTTTATAAGCTATGCAATATAGAAAGGCTTTCTTATGACTCTGGGCACATGTTGGTCAAAGGTTAGGTCACTGTATACAAGTTCCCAAATGCCAAACAATTGGATCAGTTCTCAGAGGGCATTGTCATGATTTTGACACCAGTTATTTGGGACAAACCTTCCTGCATGATGGCTAAGTCATTTGGGGATTCAATAACTTCTCCTAGCTTGCAGTCATCTCAAACTTAGCTGGCCAAAGCCCTTTGGTATTTCCTTTTACTTTTGAGATGTATATGCCAAACAGAAAAATTCTCAGCACCGAATCCTGGGGGACTCCATTGGTGACTGGTCTCTTACCCGGTTTTGATCTCCTGCATCCTGTGAGCCAAGTTGGCAATGCAGCTGGTGATGTAAATGTTTGCTCCTACATTATTCATCTTTTGTACTACACCTGAGTAGGGGATTGTGTCAAAAGGCTTGGCCAGGTCAAGGTAATGTGGTGTGAACTGTTTTACCTTCATCCATTGCTTTGGTTATAAGAGTAAAGATTAAAATTTGCCCATGATTTTGAGCCTTTCATACTTTCCTCTGGGCTGTTTTCAAACACATTTTTAGGGCCATGCATACATGTATGCATTCCTTGATTCACCTTCCTGATTGTATTAAATTATATTCCTTGTATAATACCGCACACTTGTTAAACTTAAGTTAGAGCACATTTTAAATTTATTGTTTAAACATTTTTCCAGTAGGCAATGAAACAAAAATGCATTACCCAATAATGACAAAACTGCCCTATTCAGAACATTTCTGTCATAAAGATTTACTTCCAAACACAACTGCATTTTAAATTTATTGTTTGAACATTTTTCCAGTAGGCAATGAAGCAAAATGCATGCACCAATAATGACAAAACTGCCCTATTCAGAACATTTCTATGATAACAGTCTACCTCCACACACAACTGCATTTTAAATTTATTGTTTGAACATTTTTCCAGTAGGCAATGAAGCAAAATGCATGCACCAATAATGACAAAACTGCCCTATTCAGAACATTTCCATGATAACAGTCTACTTCTACACACAATATATAAATACAGAATCACAGTAGAGTGTAATCCATAGGCATGTTGCACAACTTCTTGACCATATTTTCAATGGGGGGGGGGGGCAAAGACCAAAAACCAGGGGCACATTATAAACATTGCTTGTATAAATTTGGAAATTTGCTTGCATAAAATGTTGTGTTAACACCATGCATTTCACTGCCAAGTCTTGAACCCAGAACTCTGTGCACTACAGTCAGAGCAACATACCACTAAGCTAAACCAGCAGTTTCTTGAAAAACAGGAAGACAAACTTAAATGGCTATCGTATCATTTTGTGAATTCAGTTCTCACTTCTCACCATAGCTCTCAACCTCTTAGCACAAACATACAGAACAAAGACAATAATGGGTGAATACAGCCCCAAAATAGGGACGCATTTCAAATACTGATTTTATAACCTTAGAAAATTGCTAGAATAAAAGGTTTTGTTTTCCCACTGAGGCATACATTCACAAGTGATGGTGGCTAGGGACTTTAGGCTCTTTTTACCTGTACCCAAGGTACAGGGTTTAAGCCTGAGTACCTTTAGCCACCAGATGTATTCCGTTGGGGGCATTTTCACACACAAACACACCTACACACCTACCTTACTTACTCTGTACATCCCAACAGCCAGTCCAGACTCCGATTTTCCCTGTAAATCCTTCCAGCCCAGACTCCGATATTCTCTGTAAGTCATCACGCACACAATGACATCAGCTGTTAATGAGCGAAAATGACAATAATTCAAAAACAACAATAATTAGAACTGGACAGTTGTGAGGTGATCTGCAAAAGTGGGGGGCTCCCCTCCACCCTAGCTCTATGGTTCAGGCGCCCATGAACCCTCAAATTGTAACCCTAACCCTAAAAGGCGGATTCCAATCGTTACATTAGTGTTATGAGACTGCCCTTTTTCAGATAAGTTAAGACATCAGCCACAGGCTATTATTAATCATTAAAGAAAGTATTTTAGTTAAGAGGACAGTCTTGATCCTTACATTGTAACCTTTGCACTAAAACTTGATACCTAACTGTAATTATAAAACTTGAACCCTAAACCTAAACCTCTAACTCTAAAACATATCTCTAACTCTAAAACTGTATACCTAACCCTTAAACACTTACTGTAAAACTTTATATTTAGCCCAAAAAGTGTACCCCTATTCCTAATTATACAACCCTAACTCTTATTCTAACACTCTGCCACTAATCCCAACCCTAAATCTCTATCCCCAACACAGAACTCTAACCTTAAATGTTTGCTTCCACATTATTTAGTAAAGTGAATCACTTTGTTACCTACTAAGTGTACCATTCTTTGCACCTCAGAAATGTCACACTGTTCAAATTTTTGGAGAGACTAGTAAGTCCATAGTGCAGTATAAGAAATCTTGATTTGGGTTTCTCTGCAAACTGCAGTTTTTCCTAAAATGAACAACAGTCTCAAACATAAAAGAAGAAGAGGATGTGTCAGCCTTTGTTCAGTACTCCTCCGTGGTTAGTATGATTACTTCTTCATCTGCTATTTCTGTCCTTCTGCTTGAGTCCCACATGAGATGTATCACTAACCCATGTATAGCTACCCCACTCCTTAAACCTCTCAACCTACAGACACTGAAAACATGAACAAAGGCCCTTGAAAAATAGGAGCATTCAGCTAAAAATCTGGACATCTAATTAGCATAAACTGTGAATACCAACCATACCTCTCAACTGTGCAGATTTTTGCTGAATGTCCAGATTTTTACCTGATATTTTTGGTCCGTTTTCCACCACTTTGAACTTTGCTTATAATGTAGACAACACCCCACTCCAAAATGAAGATGTGAGAGACTTTGGAACATGGGTAGATAATTCTCTCTCCTTTGATTATTGTGTTGCAGCATTGGTTAGGAAACCTTTCTGTCTGGCTTTGCTGTAATTGGCCACATGGCCAGTTGCCTTGCATTTTCTATAAGTCTATGATTCTATGGTCATTATGTAAGATTTGTACTCTGTTGTCCCTGTAAAGTGCTGTGTACAGTAAGATACAGCTCATCTTCAATACATCACATATTACATTTGAACTATCAGGGGAAACTGACCTCACATTCATTATAGGCACCTAGCTGAATGGCAATATTGGTTCATGTCAGCAAGCTGCCATCTCCCCTGATGTCTTTGCAATACACTGCCCTAGATGTCAACAAAAGCAGCTGGTGACCAGTGGGGAAAAATAATTGTGATTGTTGTTTGATGTCTTTCTTTGCAGTCTACTTTCAAAGTTATATTTTGTTATATTGCATTTAGTTTTATTGTCATTCACGTATTAGACTTGTCAGCATGGTGTACCTACTTCATTTACTACAGAATATGGTATGTGTTGACTGGGTGTCCTTGCTCATTCAATAAAATGTCACAGTGGTACAGTGGCCTGGCAAGTTTTCAGTTTTTAACTCATTTGTCTGCCTGCCTGTTACTATCATCAGTTTAGCAAAATGGACTTGATTTGGAGTGCTATCCTATCATGGAGGGATTCTGTGTTGTGGTGATTTGTGGACTGTTTTGGGATGCTGATATGGGACATTATCAGTGAAAGGCAGCCTGTTGTTTAGGAATGTGTTTTTTGGATGTAACTGACAGCTGTTTGCACCTCCGAAATATGATACTTTGGGCATTCTACATTGTTTTGATAACATGCTGTACATCCAGTCACTCTTCAGTGAGTAATTTCATTTTTGTTCTGAATTTCATCATTAACAGGAGGGTATCCACTGGATGTCATTTGGGATGTTGATTTACTCTACAGGACTATGGCCTGTGTAAAGCTCTAGTTATCTGTTTGCTAGGTCTAAAATGTTTTAATGGATCATCGGGTTAGCATTTACTTAGGTTAGCAACTTGAATCTTTTCCCATCTGTATTATTGCCCTAATTTGGGGGACCTGGACCGATTACCTGGATTTGTGAGAAACCGACATTAATGGCCTGCCACACTATTATTAATTCTGAGATGGTTTCTTAGACTTGTTACTTGGATTCATTCTTAGACGTTCAACATTATCTACTCTTCACAAATTTTATGTTTATTCCAGTGCAGAAATTTAAAAGTAAAAGTGAGATGAATAAGTTATCACTATTTTATCGTTATTCATTTCCATCTATTATACAGTAATGAATTCTATTATGTCAGTCATGATTTTCTATAATGTTAGGGGTTAAGCACTCAAATCAAAGATGATTGATTGAGTGATTGATTGATTAACTGAATGGAGTAAAATTGGTGGTGGTTGTGGTAGTGGGGTATCTATCTGATTTAGATCTGTGTTTGAAATTATCCACTGTGTTGTTAACCTAATATGAATACTTCCTACAGATTTCGTGCCATCTGCCTTCCCAGAAGAGTTATAGGCTTCCTCATGCATTCGTTGTTGGCCTAGTTAATTGGACCATCCTTGGTGACACTCACATATGGGCTGATGATGAGTCTGTAGTTCTGACTAAGGTATTCTTTTGGATTATGAAGAGATTCACATTTGTTCTGGTAATTGAATGTTACCCAATGAAAAAGGTCACACCATTGATTTGATTTTGTCAATTGGCATGGTCTCAAGTCTGGTGGTGGAACTGGTCTCATAGTTTGAGTACCATCTGTATTCTTGGGAAGGCAGGATAAAGATGGTTCTATTTCAAGAAAGCATAGCAAACTTAAGTTTTTGGATAATCACTTTATAGATACCTGATAGAAACTACCTCTAAAAAAGTAATGCCATTATTCATCAAGGCTATTTTCCTCTGCTAACTGAGCAACTATTCCTGATAGCTGACAGACACCCTCCAACTTGTCATGCTAATCAGAAAACCTTTTCTACCTCCCAATGTGAGGCTACTGTTTGTTGTTGTTTTTTTTCTTTTCAGATTTGCAGATAAAGTTGATGAAGATAGATGTCAAACTCTCTGACATGCAGATGAGTTGTATTCCTTTGTGGATAACCATGGTTTGGACCATAACTAAATTCTCTTATACTGAGTACTCAGAGGTTTGGGATTTTTATACAACCCACTACCTGATGACTGGAAGCAAAAAATGTGTTAGTCACTTCGTTGACTGCATGTCCTAGGCCCACTAACTTTCCATACTCTATATTCATCTCCAAGAACTGGTAATTGTTCTAATGATGTTAAAACAGCCCTTGGTCATCCAAATTTTCAAGATACTATGTCTTGTACTTAAACTCTGGAAAACTTCTACCATTTCAAACTTGACTTCCTTAAGTTTCTTGGTCATCTTTTTTAAAGATATATGTACATAACCTGAATCATTTTATCCGCCCACAGCTGTGTACATCCAACTTCATTTTTTTCTATCCACCCTGTAGCTTCCTTAATCCTAACAGTCCACAGTACTGCCACTGCACATAAAAAGGTGATCATTGGCCTTAGGATCTTGACTGAGCATTTACATATCCACTAGGTTCTCTCTGCCACAGTTCTTGATTGGTTTAGCTGTTATTTATTTTTGACGCCTTCAGAAAGTAATTTGAGACAGTAATTCTTTCTGAGATCTCCCTCAACAATACAGAGTTCCAGGAGGTTCAATCTTGGTACCTTTTCTTTATGTATTTTCCCTCCTGTTGTTTGCTGGCTATCTTTGGGAACTGTCATTTAGGCTTTCAATTTTTTTTTTTGCAGTTTAGTCCCTAACCATACACCCTGGTGGCTGACATAAGCAGCTAAGGCACTGTAAAGGCATTCTTTGCTCACGCCTGTTAGGTGCATACCCCTCTTCACAAGCTATAAATGCTGTTATTACTACCTGAGAACATTAATCTCATGTCCCCGAGTCATGCAAGTATTGATGCTGTGCAAGTCTTCACTTACACAGAAGCAACTTTGTTGAGCGGTACTACGGCTTCCCTCCCTGAAAATGGTTCAGCCAATGTAAGCTGCTCATTCCCACCCTCCTTGGCACTTGCAACATCAAAGCTACTAGTCCAACTCAGTTTGCCTGGATCATTGCCAGGGCCTCATCTCAATCTCTCTCTCTCTCTCTCTATCTTTTCCGGAAAGAATTTGTTTTTCATTGTTTTTATGCCAGCATTAGAAGTCATTTGAGTGTGAGGTCTGTAGTAGAAACGTTATGCTCTTGTAGGCAGCTGTGGTCTTCTTTCCAGATCATCCTCTTGTCAGTTATTAATTCCCTTCACTGCAAGTTGGATGCTGTCCAACCATGGATGAGGAATAACCACCTGCAAATCAAGCCAGTTAAGGTGGAGGTTATGATTTTCATGCTAAGCCTTTTCAGCACCCCATGCCTTGTTCTCATCTTAATTTAAGGGAGAACAGGCAGAAGTTCATGTATCAGTATGATATCTGGGTGTGATCTGTGCTGCCCAGCTACGGTAACAGTTATAGCTAAATATTTGTATTATTATGTAAGGATCATCAGCAGAATGAAACACCTTGATATGTAATGCGTGATTAGATGTTTACTAGTACCCTCTAGCTGGTGAGTTAAAATGGATGAAGTTTCAACTCATCAGTTTATGTTCACGGATATTTAACTTATAGAGCAGCATTTGCAGTAGAAATTTAATGCTGTTGTGGTCTCTTTGCATGCACAAGCATTACTTTATTGTGCTTGTTTTTTTTTAATCTTTTCTCGAGGATCGGAATCATGGAATTAGTATATTTAAGTAAGGGCAAAAATGAAAACCAAAAAACACAAAACAAACTTCAAAAAAAGGCGTTGAGGAACACAGTAAGAGCTGGCAAAATCAAAGAAGAACGTTTAATAATTTGATAGTAAGCACTTTCGGTGTAAGCAAATGCCTCACCTTCCTCAGACTAAGATGAAAACGGTACCAATTAACATCGGTTATATAATAAAGCAAACAATCAATTAAACAATCAATTAAACAAATATGCAATTGGATCCAAGAAACACCGTCCCTTCTTAAAATAGAAGTTGTAAACCATGTTTATTATTCATTGTCAGCATTAGGTCTGGTTTGCATACTCTGTTCAGGTCTAGTTGTCGTAGTATGTTGTAGATGATTTTTGGTCATTATCTTGACCATTTGTTTACATGCTTATCAGATTTAGTATTTGTATAATATATATACAGTTTTTATTTTTACTTTAATTCATTTTATTATTTTTTATAAGCATAAAACATATCAGCTCGTGATCGTTGAATAACAATTTTATAATTTTCTAACAGATAACTATGTCATGAACATTTATTCATAATAATATGTATAGGTTGCAGTTCTATTTTAAGAAGGGATGGTGTTTCTTGGATCCAATTGCATATTTGTTTAATTGATTATTTAATTGATTGTTTGCTTTATTATATAACCAATGTTAATTGGTACCGTTTTCATCTTAGTCTGAGGAAGGTGAGGCATTTGCTTACACCGAAAGCGCTTACTATCAAATTATTAAACATTCTTCGTTGATTTTGCCGGCTCTTATTGTGTTCCTCAACGCCTTTTTTTGATATTTAAGTAAGGGGGCATGTGGGCAAGCCCCCCAGTTTTGGGTTGCAAGGTTATTTACCTCCCTGCAAAAAAATGCATTTGAATAAGTCTTTCATCAAATTAAAGATTCAAAATTGTTTCATCTGGTTGAACATTCATGCAGTTGCAACTTGATAAAACTTGTTGAAATATAGGGTATTCATTGTTTTCACATTTGGATAGTTGTAACTCCCTTTACCTTGGATTTGCAAGGTGGACCTCAAACACATTCAGTGGGTGCAGAAATCTGCAGAACATTTGATGTTCATCATATTGTTCACTGCTGTAGTAGGTTATAAGGTTTCTATCCTACCAAGAATATAACATCCTGTCAGCTTCCAAAGCTTTAGGGTACCTTCCACACACCCAAACTGTCAAACAGCTTGAACTGAGCTAACTAAAAGACAAGTTTAGGTGTGAAGCCCTTCAAGGGTTTACTGCTGCCAACGAGTATGCTCCTCTGAAGCTTTTGAGGACTGAAGGTAGGCTTGTGCATTCCTTTGCTGGATAGATAAGTTGCTTTTGGGGAAAAAGTTCATTTTTCTTAATTTTGTTGATGTTTTATTACCTTCCTCTTCAGAAAGTTATGTTAAAGGTAGGAGTGTTTTGTTTTAAAAGACTATCTTGAGACTGTAGCATACTTTCAAACAGTGCACTCATTTTTTCCCTGTCAGTTTAAAAGTAAAGTAACCAAAAATATTTTTTCTGTGGAGAATTTGTATTTATTTTACTTTTGTGGGCCTAGCATAGTGTTTTAAAGTACTTTTTACTATGTTTTTTTCTGTGAAAAAAGTAACTTTTGTGGATTGGTAGTGTTTACTGGCAATTGCTGCTTGACTTCCCTGGGAAAGAGGTGCCACTTTCAAAGCTGAACATGGAACAGACTACTGGTCTCACAGTAAGTCCTTCTTCCAGCCACAAAACAAAAAAATTAAGCAAGCAGCCTTTGCCACCATGGCAGACTGTCAATTTACCTCATCCACAGGTGGGTGACTCTGCTGTGGCCATTTGTTGTATTTCAAACCACTCATATTTTACTCCAGATTGTGCTGGTGTAGCACCTACGGCCACTATGTACTGGGGCTTAGCCATGTGGGCAAGAGAGAGCCACTCTTGTCAGTCCTGGAAGAGGAAATGGAGAAGGTTTCCCCTGTTGTGTCAGAATGCTGTGCCCATCCCCGGGAAGCAGCTGTTGCCATTAGTAACACAGTTGGCACAAATTTTCCTGTCAAAAAGAAACAGAAAGCCAGGCATGTATCTACTCCTCCTCAAGTTTCTTTGGATAGGAGTTGTTTACATGGTCTTGCTCAGAGTTTAATTCAGGCTATTGATCCCTCTTGTCAAGTATTTTCCTGTAAAAAGGAAAAAAGGATTACTCTTTTCCTGAAGAGATTCAAGATCCTGAATCTGAACAGGAAGATACAGGAATACATGTTTTTTTCCCTCAGATTTTTCATTTGGACTCAGAGAAGAACTCAGTTTCTGCTTCTCCCTATGGGAGGAGGCTGGGGGGGGTTCCTTTTTCTCTGAGACTATTGCTAGAGTGTGCCAGTATTTTCAATGGGGTACACTGAGGTTTCTCAGTCCACCAGAAAATACTATGAGTCTACAGAAGAATTTTATTGAACCTTCATCCATTCCTCCTGTTCTGTCTGCTTTAGAGGATGTGTGTGTTACTGCCTGCAGTTTTTTCTGATTCTCAGTCAGCTGCCCCTAAAAAGGCAGATAGCATGTATAACGTTCCTCTGTCTTTTAAATTTGTATACAGTATTCCCAAACCTGACCCAGCAGTGATGGCTTTATTTGATCCCACTACCGGTACTTAGTTATTTCCAATCCTACTCTTTCTGATAAGGATGGGAAAATTATTTATATGGATTTGAAAATGTGTGTACATCTGCAACTTTGATATTAGAATTTTAAATTGTCATGGTCATATGTTAAAGTTTGTTTTGACAAATTTTGTAAGAATGAGGAATGTTTTATCTGCAGTTTCATCTTTGTGAGGAAAAATCTGCTTTAAATAACTTAGATTATTCTATTGCAAAGGTCACTAGCTATTGTTTGCAGTGTCTGTATGACTTTGTTGATACTTATTTCAGGGTTGCGGCCACTGGTACTGTTTTGAGTAGGTTTGCATGGATGCATTTTCAGAACCTTCCAAATGATGTTACAAATAAGATTTTAAATTCTCCCTTGGACAGAGATTTAGTGTTTGGCCCCTCTGCTGCAGAGGTGATCAAAAAATGTGATGAAAGGGGTAAGCTGATCTTTGGAATCTCTATGATTTACTGCCCTCCTTTTCCAAATTATCCAAGGGATTTTTTATACCCTCACCCAGTTTTAGCAAAAAACAGAATAAATAGTCTCAACAAAATTCAGGTATTCAGACATTTAAGAAGTTTAGGCAAGGGTGTTCCAAAAACAAGTCTCTAATCTCCCAAAACCAAGGACAGTCCAATGAGTCTGAGTGACTGTTCAAGAGACTTTGTGATCCTCTTCCACCTTGGCCCCTTTTTTCTTTCAGAAAATCTGAATCTCCATTTTTCTCTTTGGCAGCATATGGTTTTATACACATGGGTGCCGAAAATCATTAATCATGCTTAGAGATGGCAGTGGGCTGAAATTCATCCTTTCCATGGAGCCATTCCTCATCCTCCAGATCAGACTCTTTTGTTTCCACCTGTTCTTCATCACATGGTGACTCAAGAAGTGATAGAACCAGTCCCTTCTTCACAGCTGGGGAAGTGGGTTTTAATTCAAAGATGTCTGTAGTGCTAAAGAAAGAAAATGCTTAGAGCCCAGTTCTGGATCTTTCTTTCTTTATCCTGTTTTCTAAAGTGCTCAAATTCAAAATGTTGTTACTTCACAACCTGTTACCTCTTCTTCCACTTTCAAGTGTCTTGGTAACATTAGACTTAATATATGCTTAACATCCTATCCCAGTTTATCTGCACTTCACATGTTTTCTTAAGGTTTTGTGTGCCTGGATCACATTATCAGTTCTCTGCCTTACCCTTTGGACTATCCACTGCACCAAGAGTGTTCACAAAGTGTCGAGTGCCAGTTATAGCTCACTGCAGTTTATAGGGTGTCCACATTTTTCCATAGTTAGATGACTTGCTTATTTTTGCAGGGTCTTTTTCAAAGTGTCTTAGGTGAGAGATCTCTTGGGCAAGATAGGATTCCTAGAGAAAAGAGAGTCTTTCTTGACTCCCTCATACAGGGCAGTGTTCCTGGAATGTTATGATGATGATTTTTAGTTGTTGTGCCTGTTTTGTGTTAGTTTTGATTGGTTTTGTGGGATAGGTGCTGATCATAGATGAGTACTGCAAATATAGACCATACAACATGGTCAATAAGGGAACAAGGGTATAACATGGCTAGGCTTATAAAGACCCTTGGACCATTAGCCTAGTAACCTCCTATGTACCTGTGTACATATGTCAATTAGACACTTCAATTCAAAGAGCTTTTCTTTCATAGGAAAAACTAGATCTTTATTTAGATCTATTGCTAAGGTTTTCCACTCAGACTTCATTCACTGTGAGGGAATACCGAAGATTTGGGGCCTCATGGCATCTATGATTCTCATGACATCATAAGAAAGATACAGTGGTATCTGCAATTTCTTTCGTCCCAGCATCAACACTCTTTTCAAATCTCAGGGTTAGTGTTTGTCAGAAGAGAAAATCTTTTGGTGGACACAACAGATATCCTTCAATCCAGGTCTCCTTTTCTTCCTCCCTGCTCCATAGCAGTCAGTTACCACAGACTACTTTAGACATTTCTTGTGGAGGAGTTTCAGGACAAATAAAAGTGTGGTGGGTGTGGGACGGCAAGGACAGATGCAGGCTCATAAATATCAAGGAGATGCTTGTCCTGATCAAGACAGGCAACTCTCTGAACAATCCTTGGTCATCGGGACCTCTTCAAGGGGTTACAGACAATACCACAGTCATGTGGTACAACAACAAGGGGGATCCAGGTCATACTCCCTTTGCAGACTAGCTGTATCACAGCACACTCTCACTCTATAGGCATCCCACATTCTGTGAGAGCAAATTTACGTGGCAGACAAGCTGAGCAGAACAAGGGCAGACTCTCATGAATGGAAACAAGATTGTGAGTCTTCCGAGATTTGACCATCCATGGGGAGTTCCTCAAATAGACCTCTTTGCCTCATAGCTGAACAATCAACTGCCAACATTCTGTTCCAGGACTCCATGCAAGATCATCTGGAAAACAGATGCCTTTTGTTTTCCTAGGAAAAGAATGTGCCCTTAAGCTTTCCACCCTTGCCACTAATATCCAGGGTATTTCTGAAGATTCAGAAAGAATCCCCCAAGGTCATTGTGGTGACTCCATTCTGGTCCTGGCAATAGTAGTTCTCCCTTCTTTTGGAAGTGGCCATGGACATATTCCACAAGTTTCCTCACAGACTGGATCTACTCACACAAGAACAACCATGTTTGATACACAGCAACATCAGTCATCTTCAGTTGATGCCTGGATGATAGTGTCTTAATTCCCTTTAGCACCTGTTTACTAAGGACGAGCAATGCGTACTAATGGTGGCAAGAAAGCCTGCTACTAAAAAAGGATATCTTAGCAAATGGAAAAAGTTTTCTAGTTGGTGTCAACAACATAACCAACATCCATTCAGGGCTATTGTTATCTGGTTTTACAATGTTTGTGTGAGCTACTATCTTATGGCCTTTCTTTTTTCTCAATCAAGGTTCATTTACCAGCAATTTTAGACTGTCTGCCTATGGATCCTCCTCTTTCACTGCACTCTCATGTCAAAATGTTCTTAAAATGGGTTTTGAATAACAGGCTTCCAAGAAAACCAGTGGCCCCTCCTTGGGATCTTAATTTTGTGTTAGGGAAGTAAACACTTGCTCCATTTGAACCAGCTAATCTGTCTGACCCGAGGTTCTTAACATAGAAAACAGTTATATTGATTGTGATTGTTCTGACCTCTGCAAAAAGGATATCTGAGTTTTAAGCTCTTATGGTGATTTAACACTCTCTCATTTTCCATAGACACAGGGTTTCTTTGAGAACTAATCCTTCCTTCTTTTATGTCTAAAGTGGTATTTGAGTTTATTTTAAGCCACGCTATCCATCTCTGCATTTTCTATCCTGAAGCTAAAAATTAGGGAGAAAGGATACTCCATACCTTGGAAGTCCACAGACAACTCAGGCACTATCTTGACAGAATTGAATCTTTCAGATTTTCATATAAATTTTCATTTCTTGTTAAGGTAAGAAGAAGGGACAACTGGTGCCAAGACAGGCCATTTCCAAATTGTTGTCTAAGGTTATTACCATTTGTTATACTCAACATTGCAAAACTATCTTGGCAAGATGAAGGCCCACTCCACCAGGGCTTTGGCTTCATCTATAGATTTTTGGCAAGCGTTGGATTCTAGCAGTATTCCAGAAGCTGCTACATGGTGGTCTGTACATACCTATACAAAGCCCTATAAGCTTAAGTCCTTCTATAAGTCCAGATCAAGTTTGCTAGGACCATTCTCCAGGGGTTCCTGGACTCTTTTCCTTCCACCTCCCAAATGTAGTTAGCTAAAGTAATCTACCCATATAGCTAAGGCTACTACAGTGGTGATTGATATGATGAGCATAGTAGAGTTGTGTAAGCTGAATTTACCGTAATGATAGATGTTCAAATGATCACTGCTGCAGCAACCATGCCCTGCCTACATCCCCCTTATTTTTTGGTGTGTTTTTTATGCCAGAGTGTGGGCATTTATATGTTGTTATTACTAGCATTGTCCATTTAGGGCTCAGCCTCTCTTTCTCTGCTGGAGGAATGCTCCGAAGGATTCCCATCTAAACTTGTCTTTTAGTCAGCTTAACATGAGCTGCTTGACAGTTTGGGCATGTGGAAGATGGCCAGCTGTTATATCTTTGGCAGGATATAACCATTATAGCTAAGGCTACTGCAGCAGTAATCATTCCAGCATCTACTGTTATGATAAGTTCAGCTTACACAACTGTATTTTAATTGCCTCATCCCACTTTGATCACATTAATTATGTTCTGTGGAGACTGCACTGACTACCAGTGGCCTTAGGACTAATGCATCTTGCCCTATGTGAAATGGGTCCTGTCTTCCTCAATGAGCTGATGGTTCAGTATTTGCTATTTCTGTAACTGCGCTCAATTGGTAGGGGGCTGCTAGTAAGTCTTTGGTTGTGCCTTGTGTGCTTCAGTATACATTCTATCACATTCCAGGTACCTTACTTATGGGATTCTTTAACATGCCACATAGGTTTGTAGGTTCATAGGTAGGTACTAGGCTATTAGCCCTAGGGCATAATTAAGCCCAGCCAAAATGTTTTGGCTTGCACCTCCCATGTGATTTATCAGGGATAATATCATGGCTGGATGTTTCTGGAGATGTGTTAAGGCACATTTATTCTGTCTTGCACAATGATTCTGACTATTAAGCTGTATTATTTATTTTATTATCCTGATTTGCTGAATACCATGTCCATTCAGTTTTTGTTTTCAATTAACGGTGACGTACTTAAATGTGAAAACACTACTTTGAGTTATATTATTTTGAATTTCACTGGGATTTGGGAAAAAAAAGATTTTTAAACAGAATATATAATCATTGTTTTTAGTGGGCGGCCACGGTGGTGTAGCGGTTAGCGTTGACGCCTCACAGCAAGAGGTTCTCTGGTTCTATTCTCGGCTGGGGTGCCTTCTGTGCGGAGTCTGCATGTCCTCCTTGGATGGGTTTCCTCCGGGTGCTCCGGTTTCCTCCCACATCCCAAAGACATGCAGTAGGTGGACTGGACACTCTAAATTGGCCCTAGGTGTGTGATTGTGTGGGTGTGTGATTGTGTGGGTGTGTGTGTGTGTGTGTGTGTGTGTGTGTGTGTGTGTGTGTGTGTGTGTGTGTGTGTGTGTGGGTGGACTGGACACTCGAAATTGGCCCTAGGTGTGTGAGTGTGTGTGTGTGTGTGTGTGTGTGTGTGTGTGTGTGTGTGTGTGTGTGTGTGTGTGTGTGTGTGTGTGTGCATGTGTGTGTGTGTGTGTCTGTGTGTCTGTGTGTCTGTGTGTGTGTGTCTGTGTGTCTGTGTGTGTGTGTGTGTGTGTTTGTGTGTGTGTGTGTGTGTGTGTGTGTGTGTGTGTGTGTGTGCCTTCTGTGGATGGTTGGATGCTTGGCTGGCAACTCGACACTGTAAAACTCCACTGTCAATCATGAGCAGACAGATGATCTGCTGTGGCGACCCCTAACCGGGAAAAGCCGAAAGAAGAAGAAGAAGAAGAAGAATAGTCATTGCTTTTAGTGAGGGTCTGGGAGCCTAGCCTCCTGCACTTCTTTAATTAATATAATCATCTTTAAGATTTTGCCGCACCTAGGGAAAAGGTAGATTCAACCATTCAGTGAATCCCTTTTTTGAGTGCATTTCCAAACTCATGGTTCTCACTAGATCTGTTATTTCAAGTGAATGGATGCTTCCTTCATGAATGATAACAAACCACGATGGTGACTGATGATGATCCATTTAGGGACATGCATTTGTTATATATATCCTTATTGTCTTGGTCATTCATCATAGTTAAGGTACAAACTTTGTCATCCATCCTTTTTGGGTTATGACCCTGGTCATTTGGCCATCTTTCAAAACTTAAGTGCCTTGAAACGGAGCCTCAAGTAGCCAGACAATTCTGATTTGATCTATGTGCCTGCTCCTTATTCCATGTCCCGGACCAAAAGTGTAGAACAAGGCATTCAGTTTTAAAGCAATGTTTCTTGGCAGCCAGTTGCTGGCTATGTACAAAAACGTCTGCTTGGTCTGTCATTCCTACTCTGCAACTGCAGTTTTGACTCCTGACTTTTGTTTTTATTACATTTAAGGAGAACTGTCTTAGAAATTACATTTCTGGGGGCTTATTTTTGGCTGCATGCTCTGCATTGGACATGTGAAAAGAAAATTATTAACATTGTGCTGCAATGTCTTATAATTATGACTTGTGGCTATATTGGTTTTCTTAAATATTTGCACATTCTTTGCTGTTAACTCATTTGTGGCAGGATGATGGGAAGC
This sequence comes from Protopterus annectens, assembly GCF_019279795.1. NCBI lineage: Eukaryota > Metazoa > Chordata > Ceratodontiformes > Protopteridae > Protopterus > Protopterus annectens. The sequence continues at coordinate 304,074,523 of NC_056729.1, forward strand.
AGATGTGAAATGTTTACTATCATTCTACTTTGTGAATATTTTATATTTATTAGATGTGAACTTATTTATTGTACATTTGTTTACTGGGAACATCCGACTGGACAATAATTGTCCTTTTTCAGTGGATGCCCTGGGAAAAAAGCTCCAAAAATGACAGACAGAGTAAGTATAAACAAAACATGTGAGACTGTGAAAATATACAACAGATTGAACAACATAATTATAAAGGGACAGTGCAATATGACAAAATTCATTCTGTGCAGCACTATCTTAAACTGAAAGTACAGGGATCTAATAATAATAACAGTGTAACATAGAGTCAGCAACATCATTTCGACATCATACAAAAAGTACAGGAATCTAATAGTAATAGTGTAACATAGAGTCAGCAACATCATTTCGACATCATACAAAAAGTACAGGAATCTAATAGTAATAGTGTAACATAGAGTCAGCAACATCATTTCGACATCATACAAAAAGTACAGGAATCTAATAGTAATAGTGTAACATAGAGTCAACAACATCATTTCAACATCATACAAAAAGCACAGGCATCTAATAGCAATAGTATAACACAAAGTAAGCAACATATTTCAACACCATACAAAAAGTACAGGGATCTAATAGTAATAGTGTCACATGGAGTCAGCAACATCATTTCAACATCATACAAAAAGTATAGGGATATAATAGTAACAACAGTGTAACATAGAGTCAGTAACATAATTTCAACATCATACAAAAAGCACAGGGATCTAATAGTAATAGTGTGACATAGAGTCAGCAACATCATTTCAACATCATACAAAAAGTATAAGAATCTAATAGTAATAGTGTAATATAGAGTCAGCAACATCATTTCAATATCATACATAAAGTAGCGAGATCTAATAGTAATAGTGTAACATAGAGTCAGCAACATCATTTCAACATCATACAAAAAGTACAGGCATCTAATAGCAATAGTATAACACAAAGTAAGCAACATATTTCAACACCATACAAAATGTACAGGGATCTAATAGTAATAGTGTAACGTGGAGTCAGCAACATCATTTCAACATCATACAAAAAGTATAGGGATATAATAGTAACAACAGTGTAACATAGAGTCAGTAACGTAATTTCAATATCATACAAAAAGTATAGGGATCTAATAGTAATAGTGTAACATAGAGTCAGCAACATCATTTCAACATCATACAAAAAGTACAGGAATCTAATAGTAACAGTGTAATATAGAGTCAGCAACATCATTTCAATATCATACATAAAGTACAGGGATCTAATAGTAATAGTGTAATGTAGAGTCAGTAACATCATTTCAACATCATACAAAAAGTATAGGGATATAATAGTAATAACAGTGTAACATAGAGTCAGCAACATAATTTCAACATCATACAAAAGTACCAGAATCTAATAATAATAGCATAATGTAGAGTCAGTAACATCATTTCAGCATCATACAAAAAGTCCAGGGATCTAATAGTAATAACAGTGTAACATAGAGTCAGAAACATCATTTCAACATCATACAAAAAGTACAGGAATCTAATAGTAATAGTGTAACATAGAGGCAGCAAGATAATTTCAACATCATACAAAAAGTACAGGAATCTAATAGAGATAGTGTAACATAGAGTCAGCAACATCATTTCAATGTTTGTGTCTTTTGGCTTTTCCCAGTTAGGGGTCGCCACAGCGGAACTCCAGACTGCTAATGATTGGCAGTTGATTTTTACGTACCGACTTGCCAGGCCTGATGCACAATCTTCAACGAAGGTATGCCCATTCACGCATGTCTCCACGCAGAAGACGCTCTAGCTGTGAGTCGATCCAGACAGTGTCTTACTGTGATATCATACATAAAGTACAGGGATCTAATAGTAATAACAGTGTAACACAGAGTCAGCAACATCATTTCAACATCATACAAAAAGTACAGAGATCTAATAGTAATAACAGTGTAACATAGAGTCAGCAACATAATTTCAACATCATACAAAAAGTACAGGGATCTAAGAGTAAGAAAAGTGTAACCTAGAGTCAGTAACATCATTTCCACATCATACAAAAAGTACAAGGATCTAATAGTAATAGTGTAACATACAGTCAGCAACATCATTTCAACATCATACAAAAAGTACAGGGATCTAACAGTAATAGTGTAACATAGAGCAAGCAACATCATTTCAACATCATACAAAAAGTACAGGAATCTAATAGTAATAGTGTAACATAGAGTCAGCAACATCATTTCAACATCATACAAAAAGTACAGGAATCTAATAGTAATAGTGTAACATAGAGTCAGCAACATCATTTCAATATCATACATAAAGTACAGGGATCTAATAGTAATAACAGTGTAACACAGAGTCAGCAACATCATTTCAACATCATACAAAAAGTATAGAGATCTAATAGTAAGAACAGTGTAACATAGAGTCAGCAACATCATTTCAACATCATACAAAAAGTACAGGGATCTAAGAGTAATAGTGTAACATAGAGTCAGTAACATCATTTCAACATCATACAAAAAGTACAAGAATCTAATAGAAATAACAGTGTAATGTACAGTAAGCAATATCATTTCAACATCATACAAAAAGTACAGGGATCTAACAGTAATAGTGTAATGTAGAGTCAGTAACATAATTTCAATATCATACAAAAAGTACAGGGATATAATAGTAATAGTGTAACACAGAGTCAGCGACATCATTTCAATATCATACAAAAAGAACAGGGATCTAATACTAATAACAGTGTAACTTAGAGTCAGTAACATCATTTCAACATTGTACAGAAAGTACAGGGATCTAATAGTAAAAACAGTGCAATGTAGAGTCAGCAACATCCTTTCAATATCAAACAAAAAGAACAGGGATCTAAATGTAATAGCAGTGTAACAGAGTCAGCAAAATCATTTCAACATCATACAAAAAGTACAGGGATCTAATAGTAATAGTGTAACATAGAATCAGCAACATCATTTCAACTTCATACAAAAAGTACAGGGATCTAACAGTAATAGTGTAACAGAGTCAGCAACATCATTACAACTTCATACAAAAAGTACAGGGATCTAATAGTAATAGTGTAACGTAGAGTCAGAAACATCATTTCAACTTCATACAAAAAGTACAGGGATCTAATAGCAATAACAGTGTAATGTAGAGTCAGCAACATCCTTTCAATATCATACAAAAAGAACAGGGATCTAACAGTAATAGTGTAACATAGAGTAAGCAACATCATTTCAACATCATACAAAAAGTACAGGGATCTAATAGTAATAGTGTAACGTAGAGTCAGCAACATCGTTTCAACATTGTACAAGTACAGGAATCTAATAATAATAGTGCAACATGGAGTCAGTAACATAATTTCAACATCATACAAAAAGTGCAGGGATCTAATAGTAATAGTGTAACATAGAGTCAGAAACATCATTTCAACATCATACAAAAAGTACAGGAATCTAATAGTAATAAAAGTGCAATGTGGAGTCAGTAACATAATGTCAACATCATACAAAAAGTAAAGTGCTCTTATAGTAATATTGTAATGTACAGTCACCATCATTTCAACATCATACAAAAAGTACAGGGATTTAATAGTAATAGTGTAACATATTGTTAGCAACATCATTTCAATATCATACAAAAAGAATAGAGATCTAATAGTTATAAGAGTGTAACATAGAGTCAGTAACGTCATTTCAACATCATACAAAAAGTACAGAATCTAATAGTAATAGTGTAACATAGAGTCAGCAACATCATTTCAATATCATACAAAAAGTACAGAGATCTAATAGTAATAAGAGTGTAATTTAGATTCAGCAACATCATTTCAACATCATACAAAAAGTACAGGGATCTAATAGTAATAATAGTGTAAAATAGAGTCAGTAGCATCATTTCAACATTGTACAAGAAGTACAGGGATCTAATAGTAATAGTATAATGTACAGTCAGCAACATCATTTCAACATCATACAAGAAGTACAGGGATCTAATAGTAGTAGCAGTGTAACACAGAGTCAGCAACATCATTTCAATATCATACAAAAGGTACAGGGATGTAATAGTAATAAGAGTGTAATTTAGATTCAGCAACATCATTTCAACATCATACAAAAAGTACAGGGATCTAATAGCAATAATAGTGTAAAATAGAGTCAGTAACATCATTTCAATATCATACAAAAAGTACAGGGATCTAATAGTAATAATGTAATGTATAGTCAGCAACATCATTTCAATAACATACAAAAAGTATAGGGATCTAATAGTAATAAGAGTATAATTTAGATTCAGTAGCATCATTTCAACATCATACAAAAAGTACAGGGATCTAATAGTAATAGTGTAACGTAGAGTCAGAAACATCATTTCAACTTCATACAAAAAGTACAGGGATCTAATAGCAATAACAGTGTAATGTAGAGTCAGCAACATCCTTTCAATATCATACAAAAAGAACAGGGATCTAGCAGTAATAGTGTAACATAGAGTAAGCAACATCATTTCAACATCATACAAAAAGTACAGGGATCTAATAGTTATAGTGTAATGTAGAGTCAGAAACATCATTTCAACACCATACAAAAAGTATAGGAATCTAATAGTAATAAAAGTGCAACGTGGAGTCAGTAACATAATTTCAACATCATACAAAAAGTACAGGAATTTAATAGTAATAGTGTAACATAGAGTTAGCAACATCATACAAAAAGAATAGAGATCTAATAGTAATAAGAGTGTAATTTAGATTCAGCAACATCATTTCAACATCATACATAAAGTACAGGGATCTAATAGTAATAGTGAAACACAGAGTCAGTGACATCATTTCAACATCATACAAAAAGTACAGGGATCTAATAGTAATAATAGTGTAACATAGAGTCAGTAACATCATTTCAACATCATACAAAAAGTACAGGGATCTAATAGTAATAATGTTATGTACAGTCAGCAACATCATTTCAATAACATAAAGAAAGTACAGGGATCTAATAGTAATAAGAGGGTAATTTAGATTCAGTAACATCATTTCAAAACCATACAAAAAGTACAGGGATCTAATAGTAATAATAGTGTAAGACAGAGTCAGCAACATCATTTCAACATCATACAAAAAGTACAGGGATCTAATAGTAAGAACAGTGTAACATAACATAGAGTCAGTAACATCATTTCAACATCATAGAAAAAGTACAGGGATCTAATAGTAATAGTGTAACATAGAGTCAGTAATATAATTTCAACAACATACAAAAAGTACAGGAATCTAATAGTAATAGTGAAATGTACAGTCAGCAACATCATTTCAACATCATACAAAAAGTACAGGGATCTAATAGTAACAGTGTAATGTAGAATCAGCAACATCATTTCAATATCATACAAAAAGTACAGAGATCTAATAGTAATAACAGTGCAACCTAGAGTCAGTAACATCATTTCCACATCATACAAAAAGTACAGGGATCTAAGAGTAATAGTGTAACATAGAGTCAGCAACATCATTTCAACATCATACAAAAAGTACAAGGATCTAATAGTAATAATGTAACATAGAGTCAGTAACATCATTTCAACATCATACAAAAAGTACAGGAATCTAATAGTAATAACAGTGTAATGTACAGTAAGCAATATCATTTCAACATCATACAAAAAGTACAGGAATCTAATAGCAACAGTTTAACATAGAGTCAGCAAAATCATTTCAATATCATACAAAAAGAACAGAGATCTAATAGTTATATGAATGTAACATAGAGTCAGCAACCTCATTTCAAAATCATACAAACAGTACAGGGATATAATAAGAGTGTAATTTAGATTCAGCAACATCATTTCAACATCATACAAAAAGTACAGGAATCTAATAGCAATAACAGTGTAACACAGAGTCACTAACATCATTTCAACATCATACAAAAGTACAGGGATCTAATAGTAATAGTGTAACGTAGAGTCAGCAACAGCATTTCAACATTGTACAAAAAGTACAGGAATCTAATAGTAATAGTGTAACATAGAATCAGCAACATCATTTCAATATCATACAAAAAGAACAGAGATCTAATAGTTATGAGTGTAACATAGAGTCAGCAACCTCATTTCAACATCATACAAAAAGTACAGGGATATAATAGCATTAAGAGTGTAATTTAGATACAGCAACATCATTTCAACATCATACAAAAAGTACAGGAATCTAATAGTAATAACAGTGTAATGTACAGTAAGCAATATCATTTGAACATCATACAAACAGTACAGGGATCTGACAGAAATAGTGTAATGTAGAGTCAGTAACATAATTTCAGTATCATACAAAAAGTACAGGGATCTAATAGTAATAGTGTAACACAGAGTCAGCGACATCATTTCAATATCATACCAAAAGTACAGGGATCTAAGAGTAATAACAGTGTAACGTAGAGTCAGTAACATCATTTCAATATCGTACAAGAAGTACAGGGATCTAACAGTAATAGTGTAATGTAGAGTCAGTAACATAATTTCAATATCATACAAAAAGTACAGGATCTAATAGTAATAGTGTAACACAGAGTCAGCGACATCATTTCAATATCATACCAAAAGTACAGGAATCTAATACTAATAACAGTGTAACTTAGAGTCAGTAACATCATTTCAACATTGTACAGAAAGTGCAGGGATCTAATAGTAAGAACAGTGTAATGTACAGTCAGTAACATAATTTCAACATCATACAAAAAGTACAGGGATCTAATAGCAATAACAGTGTAATGTAGAGTCAGTAAAATCATGTCAACATCATACAAAAAGTACGGGAGTCTAATAGTAATAGTGTAACACAGAGTCAGCAACATCAGTTTAACACCATACCAAAAGTACAGGGATCTAATAGTAATAACAGTGTAATGTAGAGTCAGTAACATCACTTCAAACCCATACCAAAAGTATAGGGATCTAATAGTAATAACAGTGTAACATAGAGTCAGTGACATCATTTCAATATCATACAGAAAGTACAGGGATCTGATTGTATGAACAGTGTAAAGTACAGTCAGTAACATCATTTCAACATCATACAAAAAGTACAGGAATCTGATAGTAATAACAGTGCAACACAGAGTCAGCAACATCATTTCAACAGGATACAAAAAGTACAGGAATCTAATAGTAATAGTTAAACACAGAATCAGCAACATCATTTCAACATCTTACAAAAAAGTACAGGAATCTAATAGTAATATTGCATCATAGAGTCAGTAACATTATTTCAACATCATACAAAAAGTACAGGGATCTAATAGTAATAGTGTAACATAGAGTCAGAAACATCCTTTCAACACCGTACAAAAAGTACAAGAATCTAATAGTAATAACAGTGCAATGTGGAGTCAGTAACATAATTTCAACATCATACAAAAAGTACAGTGATCTAATATTAATATTGTAATGTACAGTCAGCAACACCATTTCAACATCATACAAAACGCACAGGAATCTAATAGTAATAGTGTAACATAGAGTCAGCAACATCATTTCAATATCATACAAAAAGAACAGAGATCTAATAGTTATGAGTGTAACATAGAGTCAGTAACATCATTTCAACATCATGCAAAAAGTACAGGAATCTAATAGTAATAGTGTAACACAGAGTCAGCAACATCATTTCAATCTCATACAAAAAGTACAGGGATCTAATAGTAATGAGTGTAATTTAGATTCAGCAACATCATTTCAACATCATACAAAAAGTACATGGATCTAAGAGTAAGAACAGTGTAACCTAGAGTCAGTAACATCATTTCAACATCATACAAAAAGTACAGGGATCTAATAGTAATAGTGTAATGTACAGTCAGCAAAATAATTTCAATAACATACAAAAAGTACAGGGATCTAATAGTAATAACAGTGTAACGTAGAGTCAGTAACATCATGTCAACATTGTACAAGAAGTACAGGGATCTAATAGTAATAGTATAATGTACAGTCAGCAACATCATACAAGAAGTACAGGGATCAAATAGTAATAGTAGTGTAACACAGAGTCAGCAACATCATTTCAACATCATACAAAAAGTACAGGGATCTAATAGTAAGAACAGTGTAACGTAACGTAGAGTCAGTAACATCATTTCAACATCATACAAAAAGTACAGGGATCAAATAGTAATAGTGTAACATAGAGTCAGTAACATCATTTCATCATCATACAAAAAGTACAGGAATCTAATAGTAATAGTGAAATGTACAGTCAGCAACATCATTTCAACATTATACAAAAAGTACAGGGATCTAATAGCAATAACAGTGTAATGTAGAGTCAGTAAAATCATGTCAACATCATACAAAAAGTACAGGAGTCTAATAGTAATAGTGTAACACAGAGTCAGCAACATCATTTTAACACCATACCAAAAGTACAGGGATCTAATAGTAATAACAGTGTAACGTAGAGTCAGTAACATCATTTCAAACCCATACCAAAAGTACAGGGATCTAATAGTAATAACAGTGTAACGTAGAGTCAGTGACATCATTTTAATATGATACAAAAAGTACAGGGATCTGATTGTAAGAACAGTGTAAAGTACAGTCAGTAACATCATTTCAATATCATACAAAAAGTACAGGGATCTAATAGTAATAGTAATAGTAATAGTGTAACATACAGTCAGTAACATCATTTCAACATCATACAAAAAGTACAGGAATCTAATAGTAGTAACAATGCAACACAGAGTCAGCAACATCATTTCAACAGGATACAAAAGTACAGGAATCTAATAGTAATAGTTAAACACAGAATCAGCAACATCATTTCAACATCATACAAAAAAGTACAGGAATCTAATAGTAATATTGTATCATAGAATCAGTAACATTATTTCAACATTGTACAAAAAGTACAGGGATCTAATAGTAAGAACACTGTAATGTAGAGTTAGTAACATCATTTCAGCAGGATACAAAAAGTAAAGGGATCTAATAGCAATAGTGTAACGCAGAGTCAGCAGCATCATTTCAACATCATACAAAAAGTACAGGTATCTAATAGTAATAACAGTGTAACATAGAGTAAGCAACATCATTTCAACATCATACAAAAAGTACAGGGATCTAATAGTAATAGTGTAACATAGAGTCAGAAACATCATTTCAACACCGTACAAAAAGTACAAGAATCTAATACTAATAACAGTGCAATGTGGAGTCAGTAACATAATTTCAACATCATACAAAAAGTACAGTGATCTAATATTAATATTGTAATGTACAGTAAGCAACACCATTTCAACATCATACAAAACGCACAGGAATCTAATAGTAATAGTGTAACATAGAGTCAGCAACATCATTTCAATATCATACAAAAAGAACAGAGATCTAATAGTTATGAGTGTAACATAGAGTCAGTAACATCATTTCAACATCATACAAAAAGTACAGGAATCTAATAGTAATAGTGTAACACAGAGTCAGCAACATCATTCCAATCTCATACAAAAAGTACAGGGATCTAATAGTAATGAGTGTAATTTAGATTCAGCAACATCATTTCAACATCATACAAAAAGTACATGGATCTAAGAGTAAGAACAGTGTAACCTAGAGTCAGTAACATCATTTCAACATCATACAAAAAGTACAGGGATCTAATAGTAATAGTGTAATGTACAGTCAGCAAAATAATTTCAATAACATACAAAAAGTACAGGGATCTAATAGTAATAAGAGTGTAATTTAGATTCAGTAACATCATTTTAACATCATACAAAAAGTATAGGGATCTAATAGTAATAACAGTGTAACGTAGAGTCAGTAACATCATTTCAACATTGTACAAGAAGTACAGGGATCTAATAGTAATAGTATAATGTACAGTCAGCAACATCATTTCAACATCATACAAGAAGTACAGGGATCGAATAGTAATAGCAGTGTAACACAGAGTCAGCAACATCATTTCAACATCATACAAAAAGTACAGGGATCTAATAGTAAGAACAGTGTAACGTAATGTAGAGTCAGTAACATCATTTCAGCATCATACAAAAAGTACAGGGATCAAATAGTAATAGTGTAACATAGAGTCAGTAACATCATTTCAACATCATACAAAAAGTACAGGAATCTAATAGCAATAACAGTGTAATGTAGAGTCAGTAAAATCATGTCAACATCATACAAAAAGTACGGGAGTCTAATAGTAATAGTGTAACACAGAGTCAGCAACATCATTTTAACACCATACCAAAAGTACAGGGATCTAATAGTAATAACAGTGTAACGTAGAGTCAGTAACATCATTTCAAACCCATACCAAAAGTACAGGGATCTAATAGTAATAACAGTGTAACGTAGAGTCAGTGACATCATTTTAATATGATACAAAAAGTACAGGGATCTGATTGTAAGAACAGTGTAAAGTACAGTCAGTAACATCATTTCAATATCATACAAAAAGTACAGGGATCAAATAGTAATAGTGTAACATATAGTCAGCAACATCATTTCAACATTATACAAAAAGTACAGGGATCTAATAGCAATAACAGTGTAATGTAGAGTCAGTAAAATCATGTCAACATCATACAAAAAGTACGGGAGTCTAATAGTAATAGTGTAACACAGAGTCAGCAACATCATTTTAACACCATACCAAAAGTACAGGGATCTAATAGTAATAACAGTGTAATGTAGAGTCAGTAACATCATTTCAAACCCATACCAAAAGTACAGGGATCTAATAGTAATAACAGTGTAACGTAGAGTCAGTGACATCATTTTAATATGATACAAAAAGTACAGGGATCTGATTGTAAGAACAGTGTAAAGTACAGTCAGTAACATCATTTCAATATCATACAAAAAGTACAGGGATCTAATAGTAATAGTAATAGTGTAACGTAGAGTCAGTAACATCATTTCAACATCATACAAAAAGTACAGGAATCTAATAGTAGTAACAGTGCAACACAGAGTCAGCAACATCATTTCAACAGGATACAAAAGTACAGGAATCTAATAGTAATAGTTAAACACAGAATCAGCAACATCATTTCAACATCATACAAAAAAGTACAGGAATCTAATAGTAATAGTGTATCATAGAATCAGTAACATTATTTCAACATTGTACAAAAAGTACAGGGATCTAATAGTAAGAACACTGTAATGTAGAGTTAGTAATATCATTTCAGCAGGATACAAAAAGTACAGGGATCTAATAGCAATAGTGTAACACAGAGTCAGCAACATCATTTCAACATCATACAAAAAGTACAGGTATCTAATAGTAATAACAGTGTAACATAGAGTAAACAACATCATTTCAACATCATACAAAAAGTACAGGGATCTAATAGTAATAGTGTAACATAGAGTCAGAAACATCATTTCAACATCATACAAAAAGTACAGGAATCTAATAGTAATAAAAGTGCAACATGGAGTCAGTAACATCAGGTCAACATCATACAAAAAGAACAGGGATCAAATAATAACAGTGTAATGTAGTTAGTAACATCATATCAAAAGCCTACAAAACATACAGGGATCTAATAGTAATAAGAGTGTAACACAGAGTCAGCAACATCATTTCAACACCATACCAAAAGTACAGGGATTTAATAGTAATAACAGTGTAATTTATTATCAGTAACATCATTTCAACATCGTACAAAAAGTACAGTGATCTAATAGTAAGAACAGTGTAACGTAGAGTCAGTAACATCATTTCAACATCATACAAAAAGTACAGGGATCTAATAGTAATAACAGTGCAACGTGGAGCCAGTAACATAATTTCAACATCATACAAAAAGTACAGGAATCTAATAGCAACACTTTAACGTAGAGTAAGCAAAATCATTTCAATATTATACAAAAAGAACAGTGATCTAATAGTAATAATAGTGTAACAGAATCAGCAACATCATTTCAACATCATACAAAAAGTACAGGGATCTAACAGTAATAGTGTAACATAGAGTAAGCAGCATCATTTCAACATCATACAAAAAGTACAGGGATCTAATAGTAATAGTGTAACATAGAGTAAGCAACATCATACAAAAAGTACAGGAATCTAATAGTAATAGTGCAACATGGAGTCAGTAACATAATTTCAACATCATACAAAAAGTACAGGGATCTAATAGTAATAACATTATAATGTACAGTCAGCAACATCATTTCAACATCATACAAAAAGTACAGGAATCTAATAGTAATAATGTAACATAGAATCAGCAACATCATTTCAATATCATACAAAAAGAACAGAGATCTAATAGTTACAAGAGTGTAACAGAGTCAGCAACCTCATTTCAACATCATACAAAAAGTACAGGGATATAATAGTATTAAGAGTGTAATTTAGATTCAGCAACATCATTTCAACATCATACAAAAAGTATAGGAATCTAATAGTAATAACAGTGCAATGTGGAGTCAGTAACATAATTTCAACATCATACAAAAAGTACAGGGATCTAATAGTAATAACATTATAATGTACAGTGAGCAACATCATTTCAATACCATACAAAAAGTGCAGGAATCTAATAGTAATAGTATAACATAGAGTCAGCAACATCATTTCAATTTCATACAAAAAGAACAGAGATCTAATAGTTTTAAGAATGTAACATAGAGACAGCAACCTCATTTCAACATCATACAAAACGTACAGAGATATAATAATAATAAGAGTGTAATTTAGATTCAGCAACATCATTTCAACATTGTACAAGACGTACAGAGATCTAATAGTAATAGTGTAATGTACAGTCAGCAACATCATTTCAACATCATACAAAAAGTAAAGGGATCTTATAGTAATAACAGTGTAACACAGAGTCAGCAACATCATTTCAACATCATGAAAAAAGTACAGAGATCTAACAGTAACAGTGTAATGTAGAGTCAGTAACATCATTTCAATAACATACAAAAAGTACAGGTATCTAATAGTAATAGTGAAACACAGAGTGAGCGACATAATTTCAACATCATACAAAAAGAACAGGGGTCTAATAGTAATAACAGTGTAACATAGAGTCAGCAACATAATTTCAACACCATACCAAAAGTACAGGGATTTAATAGTAATAACAGTGTAACGTATTGTCAGTAACATCATTTCAACATCGTACAAAAAGTGCAGTGTTCTAATAGCAAGAACAGTGTAATGTAGAGTCAGTAACATCATTTCAACATCATACAAAAAGTAACAGTAATAGTGTAATGTAGCGTCAGCAACATCATTTCAATATCATACAAAAAGTACAGGGATCTAACAGTAATAACAGTGTAACACAGAGTCAGCAACATCATTTCAACACTATACCAAAAGTACAGGAATCTAGTAGTAATAAGAGTGTAACGGAGAGTCAGTAACACCATTTCAACATCATACAAAAAGTACAGGGATCTAGTAGTAATAGTGTAATGTAGAATCAATACCATCATTTCAGCATCATACAAAAAGTACAAGGATCTAGTAGTAAAAGTGTAATGTAGAATCAATAACATCATTTCAGCATCATACAAAAAGTACAAGGATCTAGTAGTAAAAGTGTAATGTAGAATCAGTAACATCATTTCAACATCATACAAAAAGTACAGGGATCTAATAGTAATAGTGCAATGTGCAGTCAGTAGCATCATTTCAACATCATACAAAAAATACAGGAATCTAGTAGTAACAGTGTAACATAGAATCAGTAATATCATTTCAAGATCATACAAAAAGTACAGGGATCTAATAGCAATAACAGTGCCACACAGAATCAGCAACATCATTCAACATCATACAAGAAGCACAGGGATCTAATAGTAATAGTATAATGTACAGTCAGCAACATCATTTCAACATCATACAAAAAGTACAGGGATCTAATAGTAATAGCAGTGTAACACAGAGTCAGCAACATCATTTCAACATCATACAAAAAGTACAAGGATCTAATAGTAAGAACAGTGTAACGTAACGTAGAGTCAGTAACATCATTTCAACATCATACAAAAAGTACAGGGATCAAATAGTAATAGTGCAACATAGAGTCAGTAACATCATTTCAACATCATACAAAAAGTACAGGAATCTAATAGTAATAGTGAAATGTACGGTCAGCAACATCATTTCAACATCATACAAAAAGTACAGGGATCCAATAGTAAAAGTGTAATGTAGAATCAGCAACATCATTTCAATATCATACAAAAACAACAGGGATTTAATAGTAGTAACAGTGTAACGCATTGTTAGTAACATCATTTCAACATTGTACAAAAAGTACAGTGATCTCATAGTAAGAACAGTGTAATGTAGAGTCAGTAACATCATTTCCACATTGTACAAAAATTACAGGGATCTAATAATAATAGTGTAATGTACAGTCAGCAACATCATTTCAACATCATACAAAAAGTAATAGTAAAAGTGTAATGTAGAGTCAGTAACATCATTTCAATATCATACAAAAAGTACAGGGATCTAATAATAATAGTGAAACACAGAGTCAGCGACATCATTTAAATATCATACAAAAAGTACAGGGATCTAATAGTAATAACAGTGTAACATAGTCAGCAACATCATTTCAATACCATACCAAAAGTACAGGGATCTAATAGTAAGAACAGTGTAACGCAGAGTCAGTAACATCATTTCAACATCATACCAAAAGTACAGGGAACTAATAGTAATAGTGTAACATAGAGTCAGCAACATCATTTCAACACCATACCAAAATTACAGGGATTTAATAGTAAGAACAGTGTAACGCAGAGTCAGTAACATCATTTCGACATCATACAAAAAGTACAGGGATCTAGTAGTAATAGTTTAGCATAGAATCAGTAACATCATTTCAACATCATATTAAAAGTACAGGGATCTAATAGTAATAACAGTGTAATGTAGAGTCAGTAATATCCTTTCAACATCTTACAAAAAATAGGGATGTAATAGTAATAATGTAACCCAGAGTTAGCAGCATCATTTCAACATCATACAAAAAGTACAGAGATCTAATAGTAATAACAGAAACAGAGTCAACAAGATCATTTCAACATTATAAAAAAAGTACAGGGATCTAATACTTATAAAAGTGCAACACAGAGTCAGCAACATCATTTCGACATCATATGGAAAGTACAGGAAACTAATAGTAATCGTGTAACACAGAGTCAGCAACATCATTTCAACATCATACGAAAAGTACAGGAAACTAATAGTAATTGTGTAACACAGAGTCAGCAACATAATTTCAACACCATACCAAAAGTACAGGGATTTAATAGTAATAACAGTGTAATGTATTCTCAGTAACATTATTTCAACATCGTACAAAAAGTACAGTGATCTAATAGTAAGAACAGTGTAACATAGAGTCAGTAACATCATTTGAACATTGTACAAAAAGTACAGGGATCTAATAGTAATAGAGTAACATAGAGTCAGTAACATCATTTCAACATCATACAAAAAGTACAGGGATCTAATAGTAATAACAGTGCAACGTGGAGCCAGTAACATAATTTCAACATCATACAAAAAGTACAGGAATCTAACGTAGAGTAAGCAAAATCATTTCAATATTATACAAAAAGAACAGTGATCTAATAGTAATAATAGTGTAACAGAGTCAGCAACATCATTTCAACATCATACAAAAAGTACAGGGATCTAACAGTAATAGTGTAACATAGAGTAAGCAACATCATTTCAACATCATACAAAAAGTACAGGGATCTAACAGTAATAGTGTTACATAGAGTAAGCAACATCATTTCAACATCATACAAAAATTATAGGGATCTAATAGTAATAGTGTAACGGAGAGTCAGCAACATCATTTCAACATCATACAAAAAGTACAGGGATCTAATAGTAATAGTGCAACACAGAATCACTAACATAATTTCAACATCATACAAAAAGTACAGGGATCTAATAGTAATAACAGTGCAACGTGGAGCCAGTAACATAATTTCAACATCATACAAAAAGTACAGGAATCTAACGTAGAGTAAGCAAAATCATTTCAATATTATACAAAAAGAACAGTGATCTAATAGTAATAATAGTGTAACAGAGTCAGCAACATAATTTCAACATCATACAAAAAGTACAAGGATCTAACAGTAATAGTGTAACATAGAGTAAGCAACATCATTTCAACATCATACAAAAAGTACAGGGATCTAACAGTAATAGTGTAACATAGAGTAAGCAACATCATTTCAACGTCATACAAAAAGTACAGGGATCTAATAGTAATAGTGTAATGGAGAGTCAGCAACATCATTTCAACATCATACAAAAAGTACAGGGATCTAATAGTAATAGTGCAACACAGAATCAGCAACATAATTTCAACATCATACAAAAAGTACAGGGATCTAATAGTAAGAACAGTGTAATGTAGAGTCAGTAAGATCATTTCAACATCATACAAAAAGTACAGGAATCTAATGGTAATGAGTGGAACATACAGTCACAACATCATTTCAACATCATTCAAAAAGTACAGGAATCTAATAGTAATATTGTAATATAGAGTCAGTAATATTATTTCAACATCATAGAAAAAGTATAGGAATGTAATCGTAATAATGTAACACAGAGTCAGCAACATCATTTCAACATCATACAAAAAGTACAGAGAACTAATAGTAATAACAGAAACAAAGTCAACAAGATCATTTCAACATCATACAAAAAGTACAGGGATCTAATAGTAATAGTGCAACACAGAATCACTAACATAATTTCAACATCATACAAAAAGTACAGGGATCTAATAGTAATAACAGTGCAACGTGGAGCCAGTAACATAATTTCAACATCATACAAAAAGTACAGGAATCTAACGTAGAGTAAGCAAAATCATTTCAATATTATACAAAAAGAACAGTGATCTAATAGTAATAATAGTGTAACAGAGTCAGCAACATCATTTCAACATCATACAAAAAGTACAGGGATCTAACAGTAATAGTGTAACATAGAGTAAGCAACATCATTTCAACATCATACAAAAAAGTACAGGGATCTAACAGTAATAATGTAACATAGAGTAAACAACATCATTTCAACATCATACAAAAAGTACAGGGATCTAATAGTAATAGTGTAACGGAGAGTCAGCAACATCATTTCAACATCATACAAAAAGTACAGGGATCTAATAGTAATAGTGCAACACAGAATCAGCAACATAATTTCAACATCATACAAAATGTACAGGGATCTAATAGTAAGAACAGTGTAATGTAGAGTCAGTAAGATCATTTCAACATCATACAAAAAGTACAGGAATCTAATGGTAATGAGTGGAACATACAGTCACAACATCATTTCAACATCATTCAAAAAGTACAGGAATCTAATAGTAATATTGTAATATAGAGTCAGTAATATTATTTCAAGATCATAGAAAAAGTATAGGAATGTAATCGTAATAATGTAACACAGAGTCAGCAACATTATTTCAACATCATACAAAAAGTACAGAGAACTAATAGTAATAACAGAAACAAAGTCAACAAGATAATTTCAACATCATACAAAAAGTACAGGGATCTAATAGTAATAGTGTAACACAGAATCACTAACATAATTTCAACATCATACAAAAAGTACAGGGATCTAATAGTAATAACAGTGCAACGTGGAGCCAGTAACATAATTTCAACATCATACAAAAAGTACAGGAATCTAACGTAGAGTAAGCAAAATCATTTCAATATTATACAAAAAGAACAGTGATCTAATAGTAATAATAGTGTAATAGAGTCAGCAACATCATTTCAACATCATACAAAAAGTACAGGGATCTAACAGTAATAGTGTAACATAGAGTAAGCAACATCATTTCAACATCATACAAAAAGTACAGGGATCTAACAGTAATAATGTAACATAGAGTAAGCAACATCATTTCAACATCATACAAAAAGTACAGAGAACTAATAGTAACAACAGAAACAAAGTCAACAAGATCATTTCAACATCATACAAAAAGTACAGGGATCTAATACTAATAACGGTGTAACACACAAAGTCAACAACATCATTTCAAAAGCCTACAAAAAGTTCAGGGATCTAATAGTAATAAGAGTGTAACACAGAGTCAGCAACATAATTTCAGCATCATTTATATATGTACAATATGTAAATCAAATGTAAATTTAGGATATAGTGAGGATGTTACAGACCAGAGAAAAGGTGAGAAAGAAATTTCAGTGTGATATGATAGAGCATATTGAGACAGCATGTTTATTATGAATTGGGGTTGGAGCAATGGTATATCCATCAGTTAGATGGATAGGTCTTAAGGGACTTTTTGAAACTTAAAGAACAGATGATAATTTTGATTTCTAAAGGTAAGGAATTCCATGTTTTGGTTATGAAGTTTGAGTATAAAGATTCCCCAGGTGTGTTATTGGGTTTGGATATCTTCAGTAGTGCTTTGTTGGTGGAGTGCAACTCGCGATTTGTCCTGTGGAGTAGCAAGAGGTTTTGAAGGGAAGGTTTTTTTCTGGGTGTTTGAAGATTTGATGGGGCATAGTCAGCTAATTATATGCAAAGAGATTGGGGAGCTCTAACCAATGGAGCTGTCTTAGGGCTATACAGTGATGAGATCTGTGAGCTGAATTTGTGGCAAACTTGGCAATCTTGTTGTAGCCGGAGTCAAGTTTGTGTAAGTCAAATTGTTTAATGTTAATTAGAATTGCGGAAGCATGGAGGAGGGAGGAGATGAGATGAGTTCTGGCAATAGTGGCTTATAGTTATGACTTATGGCTCCTTGTTGCTGTGTACCTGTTCAAGTCAGCCACTTCTTGTAAATATTATTCATAACACTGCAATAGTGTTCACAGAGGTGTCAGATACCATCCAGCTGACCAGTTGGAATGTAAATCAGCAAAATATTGAATCAAAGGTATGAAGTCCTGTTGCCATGGCACTGACAGCCTTTTCATGGCAAGTGCAAAGGTACATCTTATGGTACATTTTGGACAATATGACATCTGATTAAAGTTCTTCCTGAGCAATAGGTTAGTTCATCTCTCCTTCAAGATGATTTAATTCTTCCCTAATACATAAAGATAAATGTGTTGTAGGAGAATAAGGCTGGCACATACAACTTCCTAGATGGGCTGTTGCAAAGTGAATACAGATAATTTTTCCTGACAAATGAAACTCAGACTAGTCATGCAGGTAGGTAGGTAGGTAAGGGCATTACACAGCGGTAATACTGAGAAGGCTGCATTCAGGGGAAGGCACAGGTATGATGATTTGGAAGTGATTATCAGTAGCGGTGATGTTCCTTGCACTTTATACTACTATTTTCTCTGTTGTGTGTCTAACAATATGACGTTTCCACTCCCAGTAATAAAGGTGCGACAGGAATTACTGATGACAAGGATGTTGCACAACAGAAGTTCTCTCCCCACATAGCCTAATACTTTTCCTCTCCTTAAACTCTTGCCCACCTCAGAGCATAAACCTAACTTAATTGTAAATAATGTAAATATCACAACTGTACAACCCACAAATAACTGCCAACACCTTTTGCTCTCTTTCTCTTCTTAATCTTTTCCACCTCACATCTTAGTTTTCTCTACCTTCCTAAATTTCAGATGCCTTATAATCAAGGAACCTATTCCTGTGCATTAGCTTAAAATAAAACTGTAACCATGATTTCTTTACTATGATTATCTGTACCTACATTATATAATACCATCCTAAATACTTTGACACTATGTAACCAAAGAATTTGTGTTGTTCTCTGACACAAAATGATATTTTAATTGTGTTTTCTTTGCTTTGATTATAACTGTGAATACACTATGTAACGCAGGGATTTTTTTTTGTATTTCTTTACTTGATTGTAACTGTGAATTACTCTATGTAATGCGGAGCTTTTCTCCCCGGGCCTCCACTGAAAATGGGCTCCCTGAGCCCAGTGGACCTCCCCGGTTATCAAACTGAAATAAATAAATAATAAAGAAAGAAAGAAATGTTCAGTATGTTGTACTGATGCCCACCGTGAGTTAGCTGTCCTACTATACTTCCATAGGTAACTTGGCATGGTTTTTAATGCCACTTTAGAAATGCTACAACAGGCACATGCAGTTCTACCAAAAATATGCTGTGCTAAAATACATTCTGGACAGATTTTAAAAGCTCTAGGGCACAGATGTGATGGATAGGTCTGTCCAGGTGTACTTCAAAGCAAACTTTCCCGTACTGTCTGCTGTCATTCTCAAAGCTTATTACACATTTCCCATCATTGTATCATGAGTTGCAGCATCTAACAGTGATAAGTGGTGCAAGACATTTTGTGAAACAAGGGTGGGGACAAATTGATTTTGCAAGGGAACAAGACAAACCTTTCTGTATGTGGGAACAAGCCAAACTAAAATCATTATAAACAAAAGTAAAGATTATTTTAAAAAGGAGGCAGATCTGTTACAGATTTCCTCTGACAGTCTTCTTTCTCTCAAATTTATTTTTATAGTAAATGTAGCCAGAACACAGTTTATGTCAGAATGTTTAAAATCTGACCCATCACTTCAGCTTTGAATGCTAGCAGCCCACAAAAAAGGAATAGATTGTTACACTGAAGAAACATTTTAACTAAGCTTGTCTCCATAAGGAACTGTATTGTTAACAAATATGTCACTGACACTGAAATACTTTTCTAAGAAGTAATGTGAGAGCTTAAGCATGTTATGTGACTTGCTCATGGAGCATTGTTTATTATGCAAGGTAAGGTTCAAATACAGATCTCCATTCTTGCAACTCATTGACAGTATGCTGGTTTCTGTAGTGCCTCTGTGAAAATATTTGTGCATTCATTAACAGTGTCCACCAACTCACAAACAGTACCCTATGGTCAGCTAGTGTAAATGTATTCTCATTTTCCATTCTCAACCACTGTTTGAATCAGCCCACAAAAACTGTGCTTTGTCTGCTGCTAGATCAAAGTATTCAAAGCATCAATAAACTTGTACAACAATTGTGAACGTATAGTTGTTCCTTCAAAGCATTGCTTCGTCAATGTTTATTATACTCACCCTCTTTCAAGTACCACACCCAGGCATCCTAACCGCTCCTAACAACACTGTAAGGAATGTAAGCAATCACTTTTTCTGTCATTACCTATTAAACTACTTAACACTGATTTTAGCATTCATTTCTTTGCTCCATTTTTTTCCACTCCTGTTTCCTTTCAACTTCTTAGCATAACAAATCTGGACAAAGTGTAAACTAATCAGAGGACAAAGGCCCAAAAATAGGGACAGAGTTTAAATATTGCTCATTAACTTAGAAAGTTACTAAAATAACAGAATTTATGCTTGCGTGCATTTTCTGAAGGATATGAAGCCTGAAACTGAAGTGAATGTCATTATTTATTGACTTCAATTCTCGGTGGTTCACCAGAAAATCACATATTTTATGAGGGACAGACCAAAAATATAAGGCAAAAATCTGGACATTTGAGAGGTATGGTTAGAATGCAAGTCTCCTTTCTCCAAAGTTTCATTTCTTACTTTAGTTTCTTCATCAGCTCAATTCTTTTCATAGGTTCCCACTTATTTATTGATATATTATCTTCCAGTGCCATTTTAAATAAACCTTATATTCATGTAATTACACTCTGGTAAGATTTATTATAACTACAGCATGGCTGAAAAGTAGGCCTGTGTAGGTTAGGCTAAATACCTGCTGAAAATAGATAAAACAGACAAATAAATACATTATTCACCAACATGCAAAATGCTAAGAATAATTTTTAATACTGGCATATTCCGGAAAATAAAAATAACTATATCCACAACATTTGCTGTCCCACTGTATGTAACTTACAATGTAAACATTTCAAAGTCCTATAACTCAGCATGTGTTTACTGCATATCATTCCTGTTTATTCATTACATAATGAGTAGACAGAGTGAACTTGTAACCACTTGTAACTTATATTTTATATTATGCTTTTGGCCCGGGATCCTACTTATTGTTTAGCTACCTGGCTTATCCAGTCTTCTATTTCCATGCCCCGCTTAAGGCGAGAGTTCACAGTCATGAAATGGGTCTACTGTAAAAGACCAAAAATCCACTTGTTCGAAAACGAATAATGGATTCTCAGTTACTCGAAAGTGCATGTAAGCAAAAGTGCACTTCCGCGAAGTTTAGTTCAATGAACCGTTAAGGAACAGAGGTGCCGAAGCACACTACAGTGGGGGAAGGGAATTTATGTGTTTCCCCACTGTAGTGTGATCTCGGAGTTGGTATATTTAAGAAGGGAGGGGTATGGAGGGCACAGCCCCTAACATGAGGGGGGGGGTGCAGTGGGGCTTGCCCCCTGCAAAAACAATGTTTTTCTGTTTTTTATTGGTTCATTGAACCGATGTTCGTGGAAGTGCACTTTCGCGTAATAGTGGGTCTACTGTTTATTTTTGAAAAAGTGAGTTTTCGATTATATACAGTAGACCCATATATATATATATATATATATATATATATATATATATATATATATATATATGTATATGGATTCCTATCATAGCATTGATCAAACAAATGACTGACCCCTAAAAGATCACCCCAAAAGAGGTCAAAACACAAAAAATTGAAAAATACAGAAAAAAAATTTAGCAAAACTCACACCCCTTGCTAAGTACATATACCAACTCCAGGAATGGACTACAGTGGGGAGAGGGATAAAACCTACTTCCTACTGTTCTGCAATCTTAGAACTACTGGCATTTATCAAAATTCTGAGATTTTGACTAATGGTGCCAGTATACATGCATTTGACATTCTAAGTAGTCAATGCAATGAATGGCATGTATATATATATATATATATATATATATATATATATATATATATATATATATATATACACACACACACACACACACACACACACACACACACACACACACACACACACACACACACACACACACACACCATGCCTCCTCATCCCTACCTCTCAAAGACAACCACTGTCTGTGTACCTCTTGGTCGGAATGGGATAAAACTGAAGAATATATATAAAACATTAAATATTTCAGCCTGTTGCTGTCAGACATATACGAACAACATGCCTCCCTTCACTCCCACAAAAGTCAGCCAGCTGTATACAAATCTGATGTTTGATTGTCAGAAAAGTGAAAAAGTTATCATGGTAATGTTCCAGCTTGTTACTCCTAGACTATATATTGCTCCCATAAATCTATAATGACCTTCTATGCACATCTCTAAAGTTTGTGAAAACCATTAAAGACCTAATGAGCACACTGCCCCCAGCCTAATGCAAGCTATAGTGACCAACGCAGATTTGGGAAGAACACTAAAGAACTTAGGACACTGCTCCCATCTCCTCACACAAACTACATTTAGAAGGGCTGTTTTAGACTAAGTGGGATTCAGGACAGAGGCCAGTACTAACATACCTCTTAACCTCTTACACCAAGAAATTTGGACAAAGCCAAAAATAATAGGAAGGCAAAGGCCCAACAATTTGGACAAATTGTAAGTAGTGCTCTTACAAACTTAAAAAGTTGTTAGAATAACAGGTTTTGCTTTATCATGAATTTTCTGAAGGGTATGAAGCATGAAACTCAATTGTCTGTCATTTTCTGACTTCACAATTTAATGACTTGCCAATGAGTTGCCAGAAAACCGCAATTTTATGAAAAAATGAACCAAAAATATGAGGCAAAAATCTGAACAATCTGCAATAAGCATGATGAGCAAAATCAGGGAGAGCTGAGTACTAGTCGGCCCTCAATCATCCAAAAAATCTGGATGCCTGCTAGTAACAATGCAAACAAAAATCTCATGCCATCACTAAGCTTTTTCTTTGCACCAGACTCTCATAGTTTTAAAAATCTGTTGACTTCTTGCTCTGTTCTGACTAAAATCTGCTCAATTTATTGTCTAGATAAGTCATGCACAGTCAGGATGAGTGAGAGGCCAAGAAATCGTATGGCTACATTGACAGGATTTCCTCTCTAGGGCACTGCTATTGTTGCCCTGGAAGTGGTGTGTTTCTATTATTTATCTACTTATTTTTTATAGTAAGGAAATGTGTTTCTTTAATATAAAAAATAAATACCTGAAAAATACCTCTACCATAGAAGTAAGAGCAGTATCCTAGACAGCTGGTTATTTGGCCAGTGGCTGATGCCAGCCATGCCTGATTATGGGACTTGCTCAAGAGCACACAGTAGCCAAATGAAGGCTATGGGAATCAAACTCTATACCACAGGAAGTAGCTTATTAACAACTCAGAGCCTTAGTCTTCTGAACTAACTACCAGACTGATTTTGTGTTCTGAATGAGCTATAAATCAGATTTTTAAAATATTAAATTCTATCCATTGACAATGTCTTTTTTTAAATCTTCACTGTAGTTGCTTCTATATTCAAATAGGCATTCTAGTGTCACGCATTTTATGCATAATGCTCACAACATTTAAAATGTAATCCCACATTTAGTATGCTGAATTCCTTTTACACCTTGGGAGCTAAATGAGGTGTACCAGATTGTTCAGTGTGTCATGAGACACTTGTATAAATCTCCAGCTATCTGATTATAAACACAAGTTCTGCTACTAGCTGGATGGTTTGCAAGTGGTTTTATACACCTGTGCTGTTCCAGTATTACCTCTATAACACATTTAAACAGACAATTGTTCAAAATGAATGTTTCATTTGCTATGTATACAAATACCTCAAGGGGCAGGGCATGCAACACAACCAACTAACGTGAAATTTCCTGAATTTCCTGAATTTGCCTATGTTGACAAGCATTCAAACTGTAATCTGTGCTTCCCAACAAGAGCCATAATTTGCACATCAGGACCATAGAAAATAAAAAATGTTTTTGAAAAAGAAACAAGCCCTAAACGTTTCCTTTATCAGGAAGCACAATGTCCTAAATCTGAAACCATGACTTGCATTTATAGTCAGAAACTTTGTAAAGTTCATCGTTCTCCTATCCTTTTGAAAGAGAAATGTGATAACAAATTTGTTTGTTTTCCAATTGGATCATAGGTAGTCATAGGCTTGCAGTGCAGGGGACCACTGAAGAACTTAGCCAAAATTTCCAGTTGACTCAAAGCACCATGTAAAGTGACTTGTTTAAGGTCAAACAGTAAACAAATGAGGGAAGCAAATCCTGCACCACAGGAATTACAGCTCATAGCCTTAGCCCTGTGTTACAACTACCATTCTATTCTGTGTGCGTGCGTACGTGTTTGTGTGTGTGTGTGTGTGTCTATTTTGCTGCTTAAATAGATTCTCAGTAGTGTTAATTAAGAAGATTTTTCCACCATATCCTAACTCTGCTTTGCTTTTTCACTTGAGAGGTGTTTATCTGAGCAGCTAAGTGAGTTTTAATTATGTCTTATATTCAAGGAAATGCAAAAAGTCATCAGTCGTGGTTAATATTATCAACACTTCTTAGCTAATACCTAGGGCTGATAAAAGTAGTATGTATTACACATCTGTTTTGCTACTGCTGGTAAAACAACAAAAGGATTTCCTCACTAATGTGTGTAAGATAGCTAACAGTATGGACAAATAAACATTGTGAAGTATTACCACAGTGTTTGACATTTACAGAAAGAGAGATATATGTCACTGATGAGTTCTTTCCATAAGGCTGCACGTACGAGAACTGCACATTGGTTATCAGTCAACTGGTGCTGGCCTGCTATAATACAAACCCACAAGAGATACTTTCCTGTCATATGTTTTAGAATGCAGAAGTGGTTTCATATACTCTGTTGTACTTAGTATGTGCCAGAAAAAAAGTACTGATCAAAGTAATTATACATTTCAGTGTAGACAGAGAGGTTGTATGTAACTGCACTTCCTAGGAGGCAGATGGAAAAAATAGAATGTTTAAAGTCATTTAAAGAGTGAATAATGCGAAAGGCAGTCTACAAGGTGAGGATGTGTGGGATTAGATGGGCCTAACCTGTTAGTTCAGGGACAAGAAAGCAATCAATGATGCCAGTATTTAGGGTCTGGAGAAAAGTGAATGACATCAGAAGGTCAGCTGGTGAGGGAAGGACTGGACAGCTCTTGATCTCCCTATTTCTCAGTGGGTAGAGATAGGTTGGGAACCTGTGTGAGGTCTACCTATGGAGAGGCATGCTGAGTCATGCTGTACTCCCTCCATTCCAAGTGGGAAGCGCTGGAAGGAGAACAAGATTTGGAGAGACATGCTGAGTCATGCTGTACTCCCTCCATTCCAAGTGGGAAGTGCTGGAAGGAGAACAAGAGTTGGAGAGACATGCTGAGTCATGCTGTACTCCCTCCATTCCAAGTGGGAAGTGCTGGAAGGAGAACAAGAGTGACGCCTTATTCTAATTCTTTGAGGCTCAGGCAGTGGGAGGGTGATACCAAACATTAGAGATTAAAACGGAGAGAGAGATAAATTGTGTGTGTGTGTGTGTGTGTGTGTGTGTGTGTGTGTGTGTGTGTGTGTGTCTATGGTCAGACACACACATATGCTTCACTAATGGCTATGCATTTCTAGTGAGTTAGTGCAATTGGGGGGAAAAGACCATATGAACAGATCAGTGGTACACACCTGTTTTGATTTATAGATCATGCTAGCATAACATGTGTACACCAAGAAAAGACAGGGATCCAGCTTGGTAGAGGGAATACAAATGTGATTAAGCACATTTACAAATTTGAGAGCCAAGAAGCATTTAGGGGACCTATGACATCAGTAGAGGAAGACAGTATCTTATGGTTATCAAGGAAGAGACCGTTTTAAAGAGAAAAGGTTGAAAAAGCTTATAGAACATAATGCTGATGATACAGATTAATATGAGACCAAAGACTAAGCTGTATGCAGTGCCTGAATATGTGTCTAAAATGGATGAAAACACAAGGCTAATGCCTCTGCTATCTGTACTCTTCCATTGTTACAGAGACCACCAAATATGACAACTGATTTAGTCATAAATTAAAAAAAATATAAGATAATAAATACATAAAAAATCACTCTAATGCATATACTGCTCCAGATATGTTAATAAATGATGTAAAATATATATTTTCAAGACACTGAACAGTTGGCATGACTTGTACAGCTAAGACAAAAGGCAAACCTGATTCCTTCTCTTCCATGGCTGCACGTTTTATGATTCTGAGGAAGTTACCTAAAATATTATGCATATTCTCCTCTCCCCTTAATAGTGGTTCAAATGGTGGTCCCTCTCTGTTCATTTGCAGACACCCCTAAACACTCCATGGCTTCTGAAATAAATCAGCTGCTGTCATACTTCACAACTGTACAGATTCTTGCATAATGTCCAGATTTTTGCCCCATATTTTAGGTCTGTTTTTCATAAAAGTGTGGTTTTCTGGCATATTAGTGGCAAATCATTAAAGATTGAAGTTAGAAAATAATGACAGAAAATTGAGTTTCAGATTTCATACCCTTCAGAAAATTCATGCTAATGTGAAACCTGTTATTCTATCAACTTGCTAAGCTGGTAAGAGCAAGATTTAAAAACTGTCCCTATTTTTGGGCCTTTTTCCCCACTTTTGTTTATGGCTTTGTCCAGATTTCTTGCTCTAAGAGGTTGTGAGGTATGGGTGCTGTTGCTCCTGTATGCTGTTCTCTCCCTCTTTTGTCCCCAGAGAAACTTAAAAGAGCCACCTTGTTTGACATCTGCCCTTGAGATCAAACCATGGAAATGTCAGTAAATTCCAGTGTAACCCACAACTATATTTAAAACACTGCTGCATTAAATAACTTCATTTTGTTAGTTAAGCCCGTGACTCAGTGAACTTCCTGCTTTACTAGTTTAGTCCAGTTTCAGAGTTGCTGATTCCTGGGCTTTGGTTGTAGTTCCTGTGTACTGTTTCCTTGCCTTATTTGGGGGAGAGGAAGTTACCTTGCTTACCAGTGGGAGTGGGAAGCATTGAGCTGCCTTTTGTCCAGTTTTGTGAGGTTTCAGCCAGTAACTAGTAGTTTATTGGTCGTTTTGGGCCAGTTTCTAGCTTTTTCCAGCCCCCTGGTATAAAGCAACGCTGTAGCGTTAAGCCTTGATTTAGCTCGAGCTGCCACTGTTGCACACTAGGGCAGCGCCGGTTAGGCAGGTTTAAACTATTCGGGCTACCTAAAGTCCACTCTTCAAATTTTCCTTAAAACTACCTTCCTCGAACTATACTACTGATCTAATCAGCGTATCCTATAACTAAAAGATCATCTCCACTTGACTCCAAGTAGACTATTCTCTATCTGTTAAACCTAGCACTTGCTCCTACAGTACTTATTACCTTGATACGGCACTCTTGTCATAGATAGTACCCCAAAAGGTAACCCCCATTTCTCGGTCACCCACGTCCCCTGAATCTTTTTAAAGTTTTTGTCTATCCTTCTAGCATGTCGAGGGATCAGTTGCTAGTGTCCTCTCCTGCTCAGCTGGTGAACCTGGGAATACTGAGGCAATGTTACAATTGCCTCATGTACACAGACAACCCTCTCCTCCTCCCACAAAACACAAATACATGCGAGAGATGCAACTATACGGCCAAACTGGAGGCTGAGCTCTCTCAACACAGGACTGGCAAGACCAGTCAGGAGGAGAAGGTTACCACACACACTATAGACCCAGTCTCACATAGCACCATTACAACCTCAAATCATACACATAAACACACAAAGACATACTCGGAGGCTCTGATCAAAAATCTACCAAAACAGCAGAGGCCACCAAAGCAGACACCCAAACAACCACCACCTCAGAACACAACATCTGCAACACATAGACCTCACAGTCAGAGTGTCAAACAGTCACAGCCCTTAAGGCCAAACACAATGCCAGACACACTAGTCGTTGGTGACTCCATAGTCAGACACACTGACGTCCCGCTCACCAGACTGAGTAAGGAGAAGGTCACAGTAAGCTGCCTGTCAGGCGCTAGAATCCGCCACATAATGCAAGCACTCAGGTCTCTCAACAGCAAGTACAAATATGACTCAGTCATTGTCCACGCTGGTGTAAACGACCTGAGACGTACCTCCTTGGACTACATGAAAAGAGACATTGAGGAGCTCTCTGATTATGTAGCCCAGGCAGGTATGACCCTGACCTTGAGCAGTATCCTACCTTCACCAAGAGTGATGCCACAATACAGAGATAAGATGATCAGCTTTAACAATTGGCTTAAACACTGGTGTCATTCAAAGGGGATCCAGTATCTGTCTGCCTGGGATGACATGCTGGACAAGCCACGCTGCTTCGCAAGGGACGGCTTGCACCTGTCACCCCTGGGATTCTGGATATTGGCAAAGGCTCTTGCCACCCTCATAGTGCCTTTTTTAGGCAAGGCTCAAATTCTAAACCTACCACCCTAGAACACAAAAAGGAAAAAAACTAAGGGTAATGCTGCTCAATGCCAGAAGTCTAAATCTCAAAATGCACGCACTCGAGGCCCTTCTCAGTATGGAGAACATCGATGTCTGTGCTGTGACAGAAACCTGGTTCAAGGCTCCTGAGAGCACCCCAGCGCTATCAGGTTTTACCTCATATCATGCGTTCCGGCCCCAAAATCCGGACAATACCAAGAAAGGAGGGGTATCCATATTCATCAAGGACACCCACACCTCAAGACTGGTGGCAATGCATGATGCATCGGAGACCATCCAGGTGCAATTAACCATAGGCAAGACTGCTCTGCAAATTGTAGCATGTTACAGGCCACCCTCACAAACTCAGGAACCTCACATGGCCTTCCTGAAAACACTAGAGGGATAAATGTATCACCAAACACCATCATACTAGGTGACTTCAATTACCCTAATATAGACTGGGAACACTACTCAAGCCCAAACACCCTAGCCCAAAAGTTCCTGGAATTCATAAACTCAAATGCCATGGAACAACTAGTCACCATCCCCACAAGAGGAGATAACATACTTGATCTCATCATCACGAACATGGGAGCACAATGTTCAACACCGGAAGTATACCCCTCACTGGTGAGATCAGATCATAAACTAATCTCGCTGGAGGTCCTCATCCCACCCCACCTGAAATAAAAAGACCAGAGTAAAGAACTTCTA
Organism: Protopterus annectens; assembly: GCF_019279795.1. NCBI lineage: Eukaryota > Metazoa > Chordata > Ceratodontiformes > Protopteridae > Protopterus > Protopterus annectens. The sequence goes on from NC_056729.1 coordinate 304,104,688, forward strand.
CAGAGCCGACTTCACACTTCTAAAGACTAGTGTGGTCTCCTTTAAGGCCCCCGAGCCGGCCGAAAACAGTACTCAAGCCGCTGAATCACTTACAAACACCTTCTACCAGCACCTGCAGGACTGCATGGATAAGGCAATCCCAAACAAAACAAAGACTCTTTGTACCAAAGGCAAGCGTCCAGTCTGGTGGACCCCAGCCATAAACAAACTCTACAACAAAAGGAGGAAGCTACTACAAGATAGAGCAAAATCCTTAAAAGGTAAGACACCCTTGATCACTATAAGTAATAAACTAAGAGCTCTCATAAAATCATCCAAAGCAAATTTCGAGAGAAAAATAGCTAAAGACTCAAAAGACAATCATAAGGCCTTCTTTAGCTATGTTAGAAACCTAGGAGGAAACTCCCAGATATGCTCAGAACTAGTTCAAAATGATGTGAAGATTACTGATCCTACAGACATTGCCAACATACTGGCTGACAGGTTCAGTGCAAACATCTCCCCTCCCCAAAGGAGAGATATCTATACCAAGCGATTGCAGCCCCCAAACATCTCCAGCCCAAGTGAGAACTGCTCTCTCCAAAGCAAAAACACAGCATCCATGGGACCTGATGGTGTCCCCGGCTGTGTGCTCCATGAACTCAATGAGAATTAAACCCACAGCTAGGACAGCTGTTTAATCAAAGTCTTACCTCTGGATACATACCCAGGGAGTGGCGCACTGCAACTGTGGTCCCACTTCACAAAGGCGGTGCCTCCACCGACCCTGGAAATTACCGGCCCATTAGCTTGACAAGCCTTATCTGCAAAGCCATGGAGAGGATCATAATGGACCTCATAAATAAAGACATAGGGAATTTGCAGACTTTGGATCCAACCCAGTTTGGCTTTGTCAAAGGCAGATCATGCCTTTTAAACCTGGTTGACTTCTTCGAAACAGTCACCAAAGCCATTGACGAGGGAAAGGCAGTCCATACAGCCTACCTCGATCTGGCTAAGGCCTTGATACAATACCCCACTCGGGTATCATTGAAAAACTCATCAGCTTAAATGTTAACCCATACATCACAAGATGGGTTGCAAACTGGCTGAGTGACAGAACCCACAGGGTCAGAGTTGCTGGCGCCATGTCAGACTCAAAGCCTGTCACAAGTGGTGTCCCACAGGACTCAGTCCTGGGCCCACTCTTGTTTGGCATCTACTTTTCCGAAGTACAAGCAAACACAGGAGGGTTATGGCTGACAAAGTTTGCAGATGACTGCAAACTGGGCGCCATAGTAGAAAACACATCTGACACAGATATCCTTCAGAAGGGTCTCACAGAAACGGATAACTGGTGCCAGAGCCACGGCCTGAAGTTAAATGCCAAAAAATGCATAGTCATACCCTTTGGGAAAAACAAGGTTACCCCTAGCTACCAAATAGGTGGCAATCCACTGAGCACAGAAGAAGTTATCAGGGACCTGGGGACCCAGGTTGATAGTAGTCTGTCATTTGACACCCATGTAGCTAAAGTAATTAGGAAGACCTTCTACATTGCCCACCGTATCATGAAGGGATTCTCATCTAGATCAAGGGAGGTCATAGTCTCCCTTTACTCATCACTCATCAGACCAATGATTGAGTACAATGCCCCATTCGGGATGTATCTGACCCGACACTTGCAGCAGCTTGAGAGGCCACAAAAGTTCCTCACCAAAAGGATAAAGGGTCTCAAAAATCTGTCCTATGCTGCCCGACTGAAAGAACTCCAGCTCTATTCAGTCACTTACCGCTTGCTCAGAGGTGACCTTTGCCTAACATACAAGGCCATGTCAAACCCAGATTTGATGAATATGCTTCACCTCAAAAAATCTAGATCCATCAGAGCCACAAGGGCGGGAGACTTAAACCTCGACACGGCTATTAATAGGACGTGCTGGAGGGATAGATTCATCAACCAAAGACTCCCTATGCTGTGGAACAAAATCCCGGTACATGTGAGGCAGAGCACCTCGCTGGCCTTGTTCAAGAGAAATCTTGACCAATGGATGGGAGATCGCAGATATACCCCAGGGATTACCTCAGTGTCACTGCTCGACAGAGGCACAGCAAAATAATGGGTATAGTTCCCCATACTAAAGGGGTGGCGTAAGCCACAAAACGATGGGCTAGGCTTGTAAATGCCCTCGGGCAGATAGCCTAGTATGAACCTATGAACCTATGAAAAGGCACAGCTACTGCCTTGTTAAATATCATGCAATTAACTCTTGTTGTAGTCTTGTGGCATCTTTTGCAGTGGATTCCATAGACACGCACTCTGAAGTGCTTTGCCTAGAATCAAGTGAGCGTTTGACAGACTTCTTTAATGTATATTTTCTTCACGTATACCATAAATCAAAATTTCTGTCAAATTTTCAGCAAGTCTGTTCAAATGGGAAACAATGTACCAAACTATGTGTGTTTGCAACACATTTGGACTTGGTTACTTATTTCTTTTCACTTTGTTTATGGAATATAAAACATTCACCCATAATAAGATGGCTTTTGGTTTCATCCTTCTCATGAGATGTTTAAGCAGTCTACAGCATTTAGCTATAATAAGTGGTTTTACGCAGAAACAAGTTTGACAGATGTACATAATGTCTTAAAGCACTTAATCTAGCAATATCTGGCACCAACAAATGATATAAAAAATTACACATTTTAGGCCACTTTGCATTAGGTAAGGCTGAATTCTTCTTTGCAATGTCAGTAATGTTGCATTCCATCCTTTTACATTATAACTCGATTCTTTCAACATATGTTGAAAAAACATTGACAATGATGTAGAATGCACTCACACAGCCAACCTGACTCGTCTTTATGTGATTCAGTAAGGAGCCATATCCCATTAATGCGCATATAGTTTTCTGGAATGGATATCTTGTTTTTGCAAAAAATGGTTAATTGCATTCATAAATAACATGTGCGTCAATTACGTATAAAATATCAGTAGTATTGATCACCAGTTTGTTAAATAAAGTTATTCCTGAAACATGTATTTTGATTGTTGCTTGTTTAATATTCTTTTGATAAAAAGACTCAAGGACCTTGTTCGAGTTGTCCAATATATTTTTATATGTATATATATATATATATATATATATATATATATATATATATGGGTTCCGTTCAGAAAATCGAAATACCGAGATCTCGAATCTCAGTATTTCGAGCCCAAGAAGCCAAATCCACATAATAGCTAAAGTTTAGAAGCACGAAATTCAAAACCTCGAATACTGGAGGTTTTGAATTTCATGCTTCTAAAGTTCCGCTATGGTTATTTATTCGGGTAAGTGTGTGTGTGTGTTAAGGGGTTTGGGTAGGGGCTGTGGTGTGTATCAGTGTGTTTTGTTGCTGTGATGTGTGTGCTAAGAGAAAGTAGCTTGTGTGGTGGTGCTTTGTTTGTGTTTGTATGTAATGCGACCTCGGAGTGAGAATATTTAAGTGGGAGGGTGCAGGGGGGCGTACCCCCCTGCTTTCATGTAGTAGAGTGATTGTGTGTGTTTGTGTGGTGGATGGTTTGTGTGTGTGTGTGTATGTGTGTGTGTGTGTGTGTGTGCGTGTGTGTGTGTGTGTGTGTGTGTGTGTGTGTGTGTGTGTGTGTGTGTGTGTGTGTAGTAAAACTGCGAAATTCAAATTTTCCGGTAATCGAGGTTTTGAATTTAGCGGTTTTTAGTTTGCTTTGTTTTGTGGATTCCACTTCTTGGGCTCGAGATACTGAAATTTGAGACTTCAATATTCTGAGCTTCTGAAGTGAATATATATATATATATATATATATATATATATATATATATATATATATATATATATATATAGTAGTGGGTAAAAGACAATGGAAGCAGACTTCTCAAGTTCCTTTCCTTTATTTACTGACAAATAATAAAACAAAATCACACTTCACTTGTCAGGAAGAAAACACAAAGCATTTCAGTTAGGTTTCCATCTCTAGCAAAATGCTCAAGCAGTATCTGATAAAACCCAAGTATTTCCTCACTTTGGCTTCAGGTATCCTTCCTGGTTCTATTCACATTTCATTTAGCAAATCCCCTGTCTGGCAAACATAAAATGTTCTCATTCCTGATAAAATTCTTCATCTGCAATGAGAGGTGATTATGTCTTCCAGATAATACACCATTTCCTCTGACAGGCAAACATCTTTCAAATAATATTTCCTTTCCACTGAAAGGCAAATGTGTCCCCCAGGTAATACTCCCTTTCATTGAGAGGCAAATGTCTCTCCCAGATAATACTTCCTTTTCACTGAGAGGCAAATGTCTCCCCCAGATAATACTCCCTTTCCAATGAAATCCAAACGTCTGCCTTGCTGTGTTACACCCCTGTCTCTTACCATCATTATAACAGGCATTTCCAATCAGTACTGCTGTTATGTGCTGTACTTTACTCTTTGGAATACTCCTTCCAGCTCTGCACTTTTTTATTATTACTACTTTTGCCTTAAATAGCATAGGCTAGAGTCAGACTTGCTGAATCTAGACAGTTTGGCATCACTTGAGCACTAAAACCAGCCATCTTACATTAAGAGGTCCTCCCTGCTCCCTTGTGGCAGAAGTGTCCAGCTCTGGATCCATCTGATTTGGGGATTGCTGGAATATTGAACTGCTGCTTCATTTTTACTGTTTTTTGCTGCTGTGACTGCTTCATTCTGCAGTTTATATCACTGCTACTTCTGCCTTAAATAGCATAGACTAGATTCAGACTTGCAGACATGTACAGCCTAGGACTCATCTGAGTTGGGAATTGCTGGAATAAAGCTCTGTGTGGAGCTTTCCCATTGGTAGTTTGTGTAAAAATTGTGTAAATTCACTTGTATTTAAGCCTCACATTGTGCAACAGAGGTTAGCGGAGCCCTTTATAGATGAAAATGCCTGGATACAACTTTTTCCCTAGAGAATAGTCAGTAGAACCCTCCCAGCCTTCCCTGCTGCACTGTGGGCAACTCAGCTGAGCACAGAACAGCATTGCTACACTTTTTAATCCTAATCCTCAGTAGAATAAGTCCCATTGCTAACCCTAGAGCAAAAGCTGATCTAACTTCTCACCTCCTTACAGTACTTACGGTGTAACCTGCTACAATGCACAGTCAGTTTCCTAACATTTTTCCAACCAACCTGATTGACATGGGCAACCTGAGGCAATGTAGTAATTGCCTCATGTATATTGACAACCTCTTGCTCTTAAAGCAAACAAATACAGTATGTGAGAGCTGTAACTATACCTTGAAGCTGGAGTTAGTCCTCTCATGTAACAATAAACGAGACATCAAACAGGTTTTCATCACACACACCTCTCCTCTCACACAACATAAAGCCACAACAAAATCCCATGACTGGAAGAACTCCCTGGTCAGCCTCAGTACGAAGCTTAGATCTCTCATAAAATCCCCCAAAGCTAGTTATTAAAACAAAATCACCACTGCTTCTAAAGACAACCACAAAAAATTCTATTGCTATGTTAAGAATCTCAATGGCAACACTCAGATCTGCTCCGAGTTACAGCACAATGGCACTAAATATACAGAACCAACTGATATTGCCAGCATCCTGGCAGATAGGTTCAATGCTAACTTTACCCAAACCCTCCACCCCCCCACCCCCTAAAGGGCCCATCTCTATACTGGAAGAGTGCAAAGTTCCTGTAATCACAGCTGCACAGGTAAAAACCACACTCTCCAAAGCCAAGAACATAGCATCCATGGGACCTGACAACATCCCAGGCTATGTTCTACATGAACTACAGAATGAATTGGCACCCCACCTAAGCACCATGTTCAATCATAGCCTCACCTCAGGCTTTGTGCCCACTGAATGGCACACAGCGACGGTTATCCCACTCCACAAAGGAGGAGCCACCACGGCCCCAGGGAACTACTGCCCTATTAGCCTAATGAGTTTGGTCTGCAAGGCAATGGAGCGTATCATCATGGAACTTATAAACAAAGACATTGGTAATCTCCAAACTCTGGACCCCACCCAGTTCTGGTTTGCTAAAGGCAGATCATGTCTCCTAAACCTGATAGACTTCTTTGAAGCAGTCACCAAAGCCATAGACGAGGGTAAGGAGGTTCACACAGCCTATCTAGATCTCGCCAAGGCTTTTGACACCATCCCCCACTCTGGAATTATAGATAAACTCACTAAACTAAGTATAAACCCCTATGTCACAAGATGGGTTGCCAACTGGCTCACTGACAGAACCCACACTGTGAAAGTAGGTGACTCCAAATCCGACTTCAGACCAGTGACAAGTGGAGTACCACAGGATTCAGTCCTGGGTCCTCTCATGTTTGGTATCTACTTTTCTGAAGTACAGGCTAACACAGAAGGTCTTTGGCTAATGAAGTTCGCAGATGACTGCAAACTAGGAGTCATAATCGAAACTCCTAATGATGTGGACGTCCTACACAAGGGCCTCACTGAGACAGATGCCTGGTGTCAAAGCCATGGCCTCAAGCTCAATGCCAAAAAGTGCATTGTCATCCCCTTTGGTAAAAACTCTGTACCGATGAGCTACCACATAGGTGGTAGTCTACTTAACACCTAAAGTGTGATAAGAGACCTTGGGACACAGGTGGACAGTAGTCTCTCCTTTGATAATCACATCACCACAGTAGTCAGGAAATCCTTCTACGTGGCACACCTCATCACAAAAGGTTTCTCATCCAGGAAAAAAGAGGTCATTGTTCCCCTATACTCCTCACTCATTATACCTATTATAGAGTACAATGCCCCTTTTGGTATGTACCTCAAAAGACATCTACAACAACTGGAAAGGCCACAGAAATACCAGAGGATTACCGGCCTCAAACAGATGCCCTACGCAGACTGTCTCAAAAAACTCCAGCTTTACTCCATCGCATATCGCCTACTCAGTGGCGATCTCTGCATAACATACAAAGCTATGTCAAACCCAGAGCTGTTGGACATGCTTCACTTAAAGAAATCCCAATCCCTCCGGGCTACATGCTTAAGGGACCTAAACCTTGTCACCACAATAAACAGAACATGCTGGAGGGATAGATTCCTGTCCCAGAGACTTCCAATACTCTGGGACAAACTACCTATCTATATCAAACAAAGCTCCTCATTAGCACTCTTCAAGAAAAATCTTGATGATTGGATGGGAACTAGGAAATTCACCCCGGGGATCACTTCTGTGGCTCTGTTCGACAGGGGCACAGGAAAATAATTTTCTTGGGTGGTGAAAGCCAGAGTACCTTTTTGACTAGGCTTTATAGGCCCTAGGGCAGATAGCCTAGTACCTGCCTATGAACCTATGAACATAAACCCACATAAGTGAAGGTACTCACTAAGAGCCCACCAAAAGACCAGCGACCTTCCAAGCGCAAAGAACTTACACATACTAGAGCACGACCAAAATCTACTTTACTTAACGCACATATCAGTGTCTTAGTGAATAAGCCTCTAATGCAGAACACCTCAAAACCAAATGTCCTGGTCATAGGAGATTCCATAGTGTGACACACATTTGTCTTCCTCACCAGGCTATGCAAGGAGAAGGTCAGGGTCAGCTGCCTGTCAGGTGCAAGGGTCCATCAAATCAAGCATGCACTCAAGTCACTCAACAACAATTACCATTATGACTTGACTCTGATATGGTACATGTTGGGGTGAATGACTTGAGATGTACCTTTCTGGACTATATGAAGAGAGACATGACTGAAGTCTAAGATATGTGTCTCAGGAAGGTACAGTAGAGAGTCAATTATCCAAACTGATTGGGACCTAGGGTAGTTAGGATAATCAAATTGTTTGGATAATCAAACATATAACTGAATTAAATAAAAAAGTTCTAAAATCGTGCACAAAGGGAATATACTTTTTAACTATTCAGCGATTCAGGTGGACAGAAAAGAATATGTTTTAACCACAAGCAGGCTACAAGCTCAAAAAACATACACAAGTGAATAAGTATAACATTTGCATATTCAGACTTTATACTTTTTCCTACCTGAAAACTTTGAAAGGTTGAGTTCGTATAATTGATGTTTCGGATAATCGACTCTCTACTGTATGTCCCTAGCCCTAAGCAGCATTCTACCTACACCCAAAATGATGCCACAATATAAACAAAAATGATGGACTTCAACAATTGGCTTAGCTTCTGGTGTCAATCCAGGGGGTTCCAGATCCAGTATCTGTCAGCCTGGGAAGACATGGTTGATAGACCATGCTGCTTTGCCAGAGATGGTCTTCATCTGACTCTTGCAGGCTTTTGAATAATGGTAAAGACGTTTGCCTCCCCCATAGTGTTTTTTTTAGGCAATACCAAAACAACAAACCTTCTGGTGAAAAAAAAATACACTGTAGACAAACTCAAGGTTATGCTGCTTAATGCTAGGAGTCTAAACAGGAAACTGCACTCCTTGGAAGCTTTTCTCACTTTTCAAGATGCTGACATTTGTGCAGTCACCAAGACTTTGTTCACGGCTGTAGAGAGCATTCATGCGAGGCTACAATGCCTTCTACATATTCAGACCTCAAAATGACCATGAAAGAACCAAAGGTGGATGTGAATCCATCTTCATTAAAGTGAAATATACCTCAGGACTGGTTAAACAGTACAACTCTCTTGAGCTACTCTAGGTCAAAACAGTTATAGGTAAAACATCCTGCTACATCATTGCTAGCTACTGGTCCCCCACCATGAACCATGAGAAGCTCACCGCCTACCTGGACTTGCTTGAGTCACTCACTATACAGCCAAAGACCTTAGTCATGGGAGATTTCAACTATCCTTCTATTGAGCTGGCAACTTATACAAGCACAAGCTCGATCGCCCTGAGGTTCCTGGACTTTGTAAGTACAAATCCTCTAGAACACTTAGTCTGAACCCCCACAAGGGGCTCAAATATTCTGGACTTAGTACTCACCAATATGGGGGGGGGGTGCACTGCACTACCCCTGTGTCCTGCCCTCACTAGTAAGGTCAGAGCATAAATCTGTCTCATTCAAAGTAACATTCAGACTGACACCTCCACATAAGCAATAAAAATGAGAAACTTCTCCAAAGCAAATTATAACCTACTAAGAGATAGTTTGAAAAGTTTCACCCCCCCCCCCGCTAACACAACCAATAATGACTTCTATGCAGAGGAGTACATAAACGCCCTGTATAGCCACTTAAACAACTGTATTGACTCTGCTGTACCTGACAGTATCAAAACCAATTCCACCTGTAAAACAAGCCACCCTGGTGGACCTTGAGTATAAACAGCTTATATAACAAAAGGAAAAAAACTGATATATAAGAACAAGAGGGAACTTAGTCAACAGAGAAAGAACACCCTCCACAGCTTCAACAAGTGAATCAGATACCTGGTAAAGCTCTCTAAAGCTAGTTATGAGGCTAAATTAGCATCTCTAGCTAAAGACAATCATAAGGCATTGTTTAGTTACATCTGAAATCTAAAAGGGAATACCAGCTATATGCCGAACACATAGTGGATGTTACCACTTACACTGACCCTGGAGAAATTGCCAATCTGTTAGCTGACAGACTTGGCTCAAACTTCACCCCCCCCCCCCGTCCCCACCAGCCATACCCCAAAGCATACCTGGCACCTGTCCTTTCCCCAGTATCTCCAATGAGCTGGTCATATCCCCACTTTTCAAGGCAAAAATATGACCTTTGTGGGACCAGATAACATCCCTGGCTCCTTACTAAACAACCTAAAACATGACATAGTGGATCCACTTGCACTCTCTTTAACCATAGCCTGTGCACTGGCTTTATTCCAGCACAGCGGAGAACAGGAACTGTAATCCTCTTGCACAAAGGGGGTCCATCAACTGTCCCCTGGGAACTATAGACCCATAAGCCTAACCAGCCTCATCAGACACCTGCAGCAGCTGGAGAGACCACAGAGGTTCCTGACCTAGAGAAATCAGGAACTCCAAAACATGACCTATATGGAAAGACTGAAAGCCCTACCACTGTACCCTATGTCCTACAGGCTGCTGATAGGGGACTTGTATGCTGCATGTCTACAAATCAAATGGGGCAAGAGTCACTTGCTTCAGAGATCTCAACCTAGCCTGTGACTTAAACCAAATATGCTGGAGATACAGATATGTCTCCCAGAGACTGCCACTACTCTGAAATAAACCAACAATTCACATTAAGCAGAGCTCCTGGGAGATCATAAATTGACCCCTGGGGTGGCATCTATGTCCCTCATGGACAGGGTCAGCTAGATCATAGATTCACTCTGTAAACAATCAAACCATCTAACAATGGTCACTTAGGGAACATGGGTATTATACGGCTAGGCTTGTAAAGGCCCTATGTCCATTAGTCTAGTAATCTCCTATGCACCTATGTACTTATAATCAATATTACAAGCTTTAAATCACATTTCTGTGTATATAAACACCCATTCATACAGGACATTATCTGAACAAATAGGACTTCAGTAACTGGCATAGGAATCAGTGGATTTCTAGATCTAGAATTTGGTGTAGTCTTTTAACATTCTGGGCTTGCTGCTCAGAAATACTCAGTGTCTTTCATTACACCATGTCAATAAAACCTGGCAAAAATATTTCATTATCTATGTCTGGCTCTAAGTATGATTACATATCAGTTTCATAACAAGTGTTTTAATAGGCCTTAGAAATCACAAATGGTGTATTATTTGTTTGTATTATTCATTATGTAGTTATTAATTTTTTCATCTCAAAATATGGGTATGGTATGAAGCCACTCTGCTCATCTGTCTGTCCTACTCTTGCTATGTTTTCTCAGGCCCTGCTTAATGCATCATCCCCCATTTTGTTCTCTCAGAAATGGTTGTTTCTTATTTGCAAATCTGCCCGGACAAGATCATGCTTGTTAGTACATTGATTTAAAGTAGAGATTACAGCCTCTTCACTCAGGTATAAAGGTTTAGGTCTTTCTTCATCTACAAAGGAGAATTTGTGCCAGTGTCTTTCTTCTCCTTTTCACAGTTCCTTAACATTTACCGCGGTAACTTATCATTCTGTTACGTACCCACTGCTGCAAGTGCTGTTTCTGATTTCTGTTTTAACTTTATAGAGTGAATCTATGGCTTAGTTTATGGTCCTTTTCTTTTCTCAGTGAGTTTATCACTGTGGCTATTTCCCTGTCTCCACACACACATTCTTCATTAGTTTAGTAATGGGAATCTTTTGACAGAACTCTACATTATGCACTGATGGCTGTTTCTTATTAATCCCTTTAGTGACATCTTTCATAAACTTACAATTGGTCCTTCTAGTAACTCACAAATTTTCCTCTGTCTTTTAGTCCAAGACAGATTTTAGTTCCTGTCAAAGTTTCTATGCCTATCTCTTTTTCTTTTTCAAGACTCTGTGCTTTAACAAGGTCCAGCTGCTGTTGCCCTCCCCCCATTTCTACTAAAAGTATACTTAGAACTGTTTGTCCATAACAGCAGGTCTGTCTGCTGTCTCACATACGGTATTTAGTTGAGGTGTACTTAGGCCATACAGTATCTAATTTTCTTCCCTTCCTTCTACAATTTCCACAATGCTTTGATCAGGGGGAAATTTTGATCTATTACAACATAATGTGTTAGATTAGGTATTAAAGCCAAACGATACAGTGCTTTACCCAAAAGTAACTGAATTTCTACATATTTTATAGGATCATTTTTCTTATCTCTGTGAACATATAACACATGCACCTTTCTGTTGTCACACTTTTCATGCTTGGCGTTCGCTAATAAGTGTTTATATGATTCCAGAATCTAATAATCCATAAATTGTGGCACATATGCAATAGTCTGACTCTACTGATCTAGCAACTATTTTATCTCACTGCAACAGTAACGTTTTGTTATCAGTATTTTGTTTTGAAAACATTTTTGAAAGGCGCAACATGCACATTTTTATTGCTAGTAGCTTGGTTAAAAATCATTTTGTTAGATACAGCATGACTGTTAAAACAATTGTTACAATCCCTTCTTTGTGACATTTCACTTTCTGGACTTTTCTGTGTGTTTGCAGATAACTGCACATTTTTACTTACAGGCTTAGCTTGCCTATTTCTAATCAACGCTTCATTAAGTAATAATCTTTCAGTAAGCACAGCTAGCTTGTCAATATACTCAGGGTTACTCTGAAAAAAAACAATTTATATAAATTACTTGTGTGTTCTTTAGAGCTTATCAACAGCTATTATATCCCTTGTTTTACTTTTGCAATTCACTTCGGGTTCTAGTCATAAGTTTATACATCTTTTAAATCAGAACTTTGAGCTCTTACCAGTTTGTTCATGTTAACTATCCAGTTATGAAATTTAATAACTTGTTTCTCATACAAGCAAGAAATACTTTTTTTCAGTTTGTCATAGTCTGAAATGTTTCTACTTTCCACACCCATGGAAATGTTTTAACACTTCTTCTGTTAATCTGGAAGAAAAAATCTTGCCCCATTCAGCCTGATCTTACTTTTCTGGGTTGAATATCTCTTGAAGGCAGTGAGATGTGACTCACTGATATCAGCTTTTCTGAATTGTTTCAGTGGTGGGGTAGTCTTTGGAGTGGACATCACAGGTGCTAACAGATGCATCTGTTCTTGAAGGCTGACCAGCTACCCTTCAGTAGATTCACTCTTCTCCTGAGTGATCAGCATGGACAGCAGGGTTGTGCATTTATGTCCTGTAGTTTCCACCAACATTACATTTTGGGCAAAAGCGGGTGACAGTTCACACACCCATCAAAAGTCTATCTCTGTCTCCCTTCTCATTTGGAAACAAGTCTCAAGTGCAATTGCAGACTGTAAAGTGGAAGCAAATATTGTAATTTGAAAAAAAGACTAGATTTTAACTGTCTAAAAAAAACACTGGTGCATATTACACATTTGAGACAGAATTATTACATTTAGTGCACTTTATTTACAGTGACGAGTAAACAGACAAAAAAAAAACAGATTTTACCTGTTAGCTCAAAACAGAAATCCTAGGATTTAAAAAAATGCTCAGTGCTGCAGCTAGCTCACTAACACTGGCTGGTCAATTAATATAATGGTAAGTAAAAGCAGTTCAGAGACAATTATGGCCATAATGAGAAAGACCTCATTATTGACTTATTTGGATGTCTCTGAATTATATACTAGCTCTGTCAGACCTGAACATGCTAGTATTCTCCCTAGTGGTTCTTGCATCACATTAGCAAAGACAGCCCCCTACACACACACACACACACACACACACACACACATACACACACACACACACACACACACACACACACACACACACACACACACACACACACACACACACACACACAAACACACATGCATACATCCAGACTCTTACTTTCCTACTAACCCCTCTAGTGTGACTACCCAGGCATACACATACTCACACAAATTCATACAGCTTTATTCATGCCTCTACAGACATGCATACACATGTCCACAGAGATTTACACACTAACACACTCCCAAGACCTTGATTTCACAGAACCAGGGCCAGCCTTAGCTGAAATGGTGCCCTAGGCGAAGCACTGCTCTGGTGCCCCTTAAGCCCCACCCACACCATACTTAAGGAACTCCCCTATTTGTGCCACGCCCACAGATGGGTCACTCCCACTAAAGGCACTCCAGTTCTTTCAATTTTAGAGTATTACTGGTGGAAAGAGATGTGTACATTTTGTTTGTACAATGTGGGTGAAGGCCAACATATACTGTTGTGAGAATAAACCTAAGTCTGGCTAAAGGGCTGTCTGTTAATTACGGGAAGTCTTCATGGCTGGCACATAAAGTATTATTTCCATCAGTAATGGCAATTCAGGTCTATGTTATTTAGAATGTCTCTGGAATGAGCATATCATAAAATGTTCTTTGCAGCTCTCAACCATTTATATCCTGAATCAAGAGATAATTCCAGAAATAATCAGGGGCTAATAAGAGACACGGTTTAAAATATTAGTCCTGTAATCATACTGTACCTCTCACCCTCTAAGACAAGAAAGCTGGACAAAGCCATAGATAAAAATGGGACAATGGCCCAAAGATAGGGGCAATTTTTAAACCTGGCTCTTGCAGGCTTAGAAAGTTGATAGAATTAATCTTTTGTAGGGTATGAAGTCTGAGACTCAAATGTCTGTCATTATTTTCTAACTTCAGTCTTTGATGGTTTGCCACTAATTTGCCAGAACCATAATTTTATGAAAAACAGACCAAACATGTGAGGCAAAAATCTGGACATTCTGCGAAAATCTGTACTGTACATCTGAGAGTGTTGATAACTTGAAAATTTGGCAGGAAAAAAGAGAATGCGAGTTAACGTGCATTTTATGAAGCAAAATAAGTCTGTAATTTTAATTATTCCATGCCTTTTTATCCACAAATCGTCAGTTTAAAGAAGGATTAGGTGGGACAAATCAAACGTTCGAGCCAAAATCAGAGACATCCCTCAAATCAGTGATTGTTGTGAGATATCATCATCACAGATCCCCCAGCCTCATTAAATCCAACTTTATTTCCGACCCCTTGGGTGATATAAACATGCCTGGGTTTGATCACCAGCTCTTCAAAACTCACTTGCGGTTTACACAAGGCTATGTGCATGTCTGCATGCGCACCACATGTGCACATCATAACTGGCTAGACAATTGGCTTTGGAGCATCAGTGGACTGCTGCATCCTCCCTGTATTGGTACATTGAGATCAAATTACTTCAGAATGAGCCACAATAGTGGTAAACCATACCTTCCTAATTTTGACTCAGATTTTAGTTCTGGCCTCTTAATCCCTCCAAAACTGGTGACTTTTGGAGAAAAGCTGGTGAAGTACACTTTAGAATTAATGACTATATTAAATTCACTATTCTGTCACTGTCTAAAGTTGATGGCACTTATATTTTAAAAGTGCACCTGGTTATTTCTGAATGTGTCTCTGATTCTTAGAGATTTGTCCTTGATTTGTTGAGAGCTATGAGGTAAAACTTTGTGTGTCTTGAGTAGATGGGTGCATTGTTCCTAAAAACGTGTCCCAGATTCAGACTGGCAGCTTTTATGTAATCATGTGCCATTTCAAATGAATCTCTGAAAATGATTCGCATTTGAAGCATCATCAGTGTCCAAAAAACAATTCAAGGACCTATAGCTCCTCAGCCAGGTGAAAGCTTGGGTAAGTGAATGGTGTTGACATGCGACATACCTGTTAAGCTCCCACTCTCCATCATCTGCAAAACTGTACCTGCTACCCCAATCCTCAACATGCAAGTAAATTTTAAAAAGCAATTCGTCTTGCTTTTCACTTTTTTCTAGGACCCCAGCAGCAGACCCCCCCCTGCACCACCATTAAAACAGCTTATCTTAGTCTGAGTGGTAATGGGCATGGCACTCAATGGGGAGGGGGCGCTCCTGAAGGTGCAGTGATTCCCTTCTGATGTACTAGTAAAAGATGCTGAGGATTCCAATCCAAACACTAGCGTGAGAACAGCAGGGTGACATAAGCCAAAGTCCCAGCTATCAAAAAGAGTGCGCGTATAGTGTGGACTTTGTGATTTAATGTCCAAGTGCACTGCAAAGCATTATGTGCAGTATCCTTTTATATCAATTCTTCTAAGGACCACTTGCATCACATACTTTTTAAAGATATAAATTGAGCTCTATCAGTAAGTTAAAAATAGACCCTTTGAGAGTAACAATACAGATCTCTTTGCACCATGTTGCCTGCTTTCATTCAGCAGGAAGCAAAGGTCAAGTTCCAGTTGTGCTCATCTGGAATGCCTGTTTTACCATTTCTATGAAGTCCCATATTACTTCCCTAGTTTCCATACAGCCACAGTGTTTTGTCTCACTTGGGCACAAGAGTTCAGACACACCTGCTTTCATGGCAGTTACACACTCCTAAAATAATACCTGTGGCATTTTATATTTTTCCACAATATTATGAGATGAACACAATACATTTTCAAACTGTCTGCTTCTTCTTCTGGCTTTTCTCAGTTAGGGGTCACCAGAGCAGATCATCTGTCCGCTCATGACTGGCAGTGGAGTTTTATGGTGTCAAGTTGCCAGCCCGGTGCCCAACCTTTGACGGAAGGCACACACATGCATGCACTCACGCCTAGCCCAATTTAGAGTGTCCAATCCACCTACAGCATGTCTTTAGGATGTGTGAGGAAACTGGAGCACCAGGAGGAAACCCACACAGAGAACATGCAGACTCCACACAGAAGGCACCCTAGCCGAGGATCGAACCGGAGAACCTCTTGCTGTGAGGCAGCAATGCTAACCGCTGCACCACCGTGGCTGCCTTTGATACATCAAAATCAGTAATTCACATTAATTACACATTTTACCACAGACATTTTGTAATGTACAAAAGGCAGCTCATCTATCCAATTCTGTAAAACCTTTGCAAGTGTGATAATAGGTTGCAACACAGAGGTGATGTGATAACCAGTTCTGGAAAAGTAAAATGATAGTAATGATCAATTCACCTTTCTTTTCATTGTTTATAGGTACTACAGTACATTGCACATTTATGTACTTATGTTGTCATTTTTATTTTTACATAATTGTAAGTGCCCTGATAATTGCTACCAATGCTGTTAGATTAGAATCAGACATTAAAGCCTGGGAAAGGAAAATGTATTTAGATTACTGTACTTTATTTACTGTCACGGATATAACAACTCATCTGGACTTCATTACATTTCAGACATTTTGGGCCTACTAAGTAGATCCCATTCAAAAGCATAACATCTGATCAATACAACCCGTGAAATACATGTACTACAATACAAGTATGTACATACATGTATACACAGACACACATACATATATCTTTGTTGTGGGTATATATATATATATATATATATATATATATATATATATATATATATATATATATATATATATGTGTGTGTGTGTGTGTATTATAATATATAAAACCCTTTTAGCGCTAATCGCAGAAATGTATGCACAGAAATTTGTAAATTGTAAACTTGACTCCCAAAATGAACGGGGGCAAAAGTTACATGCACCACTCTTAAGACTGCCCGATTTCTCAGTTTACTTCTTCCACCATACCTGCAATCATGTGCAAGTGAAAAACAGATGATGGGATTAGAAAACCTGGGAATGCACTGAAAAGAAGGGTCTGAAATATTAAACTGTTACTCAAGTTAAAAGCACAGAAGAAACAAAGGGCATAAAAGGAAGTGCCCTCTACAAGTGATACCAGCCGAAGATTCTGGAGCTCATACAGCTCAAAAGCCTTGTACCGACTCCACAACACCAGTAAGAACAACTCAAAAACAGAAAGCTTTAAGAACTAGTGCCCACCCAAGAAACGATCAGCAATTATAAACATAGTTATGGGTGCCTGCACCACTACCTAGCTTTGCAATGCCTCTTCTCCAATTTGACTTTTCGTGCCAATAAGTATAAAAGAAATCACTGTGTCAAGATAGACTGTCTGCTTCCTGTAAACAAAGAGAAAGACAGGAGTCCCCACCCCACCCGAAGCCCTAAAATTTAATTCTGGTCCCACTTCAATGCTTCTTATCAGCGTTCGTCCACAGCCAGACAAGACAAAGCAACACTGTGATGGACACAATACTACATATTTTCCCCATCACCCTCAGCAGACAGAAGCTCACACCAGGGACGTCAGTGGTACAAAAGCATCACTGATTGGATGTTTTAAATAAAGCTCAAGAATTTTAGCCAGTTTAGATTACGGAAGTGGGGGGAGGGCGCAACTGCTACAGAACGGGTGGAGAAGTGGAGAAAACAGAAAACAACTGTACATTACAACTGCGCCATTTATGAGGCCGGCCTGTATGGCGCCTTAGACAGTTGCCTAGTTCACCTATGCCTAAGGTCGGCCATGCACAGAAAATAGCTGTATCATGAGTAGCCACATAAGAGTGAAAAACTGACTAACCTGTTTTTATGGTGGTCACTTTTTCCTCGAACTGTAGACATTTTGGGGGGAAAGCACATGACTAATTAGCATTTGTCACTCCCCCTGACTACTACATTAGCCTGCAGCTCTGCTTGAGAAGCTACCTTTCATGATAAGGTACCCACAAGGGGAAAATGTCAGCTGTAGAGTAGTATCTGAATTGGAAAGGCTTAGTGCAATGTGGAAAACTTCCAAGCTAAGTCTTTACCATTTCTCTAAGACTTTTTGACTCCTAACCAACATATTACAGTTCAATTAGGTTTCCACTTCAGGAAAAATTCTTAAACCGTCTGTGATAATGTGCAAATATTTCTTCACTTGAGTATTCAGGTACCTTTCCTGGTTCTCCTCAGTCAGGTTTGTTCAGCAAATCTTCCACATGGCAACCACCAAAAGTCCTTACTCCTGGCAAATGTCTATCTGCAATGGCAGGTAACCTGTGTCTTAACAGATGGTACTCCCTTTCTAATGAGAGGGAAATTGCTTTCCCAGATAATGCTCCCACTGCACAGAGAGGCGAATGTCTCTCCCAAAAGATAATATTATTTATCAAACTGTATGGAGACAAATATTTCTGTCTTTCTGAGTTACAGCCCTCTCTTTTCATATCATTACAGCAAGTGTTTCCCAACAATGTTTGCTGTTGTGTGCTCTTGCTTATGTCTGCTTTATTCCTTGTAGCTCAAACAATATCTCAAGCTTTAAGGCACAATTCACGTTTAAACACCTATTCAAACACTACATTACATAGGAAAAAAGTATGTTCAGATCAGAAAATAGTATATTACAAGACCAAAGCAGCATCATGTAAAACAAGGCACAGACAATAATGCTAAAACACTCAAGATGCCCAATCCACCTAGCTGGACCTCTTCGAATTTATCAAGATTCAACCATTTACCATGATCCTGGATGACTTTAACTACCTAAACATAGATTGAAGGAACTACTTATGCTATTACACAAATGCCCAGAGATTCCTCAATTTTTGTCAATGCAAACACCTTGGAACAACTAGTCGATACCCCCACAAGAGGTGATAATATCTTGGACTTGGTATTAACCAGCATCAGTAACCACTGCAGCATCCCTGCAGTATCATCCTCCCTGGTAAGATCCGACCACAAAACGGTCACTTTTGAAGCGACCATCTCACCTGACACCCCTCTAGCTAGGGTCAAACAAAAAAAACTTCTTGAAAGCTGATTTCAGCCTCCTGAGGGATGGTATAGACAGCTTCACAGCCCCTCCCCTCTCTAGGAACTGGCACCAGTATCCAAAACTACACCAAAGCACTATACAAGCATTTATATAGATGTATGGAATCAGAAATACCCGACAGGACTAAATCATCCTTTGCAAGGAAGAGTAAACCTGGCTGTTGGACATCTGCAGTAAATAAACTTTATAACAAAAGGAAAAAAAATTGCTGTCCAGAACCAAGAAGGAGCAGGTGTCCAATTGGAAACAATTTCTCCTTAGCCTGAACAAGCAAATAAAAACACTAGTGAAATCCTGCAAAGCAAACTTCGAGTCCATATTGGCCACATCTACTAGAGACAATCATAAGGCCTTCTTCATATATGTCCACAATCTCAAAGGAAGCACCCAGATCTGTTCAGAACTGGTGGTCTAGGACACCACATATACAAATGCCATAGATATAGCAAACTTGCTGGGTGACAAATTCAGTGAAAACTTCACCCATCTGTCCCCCATCAGTAAATCAGGACATCCCCAACATCTGCCCCCTTCCCCTTATATCCAGGGAACAGGTCATCACTGCTCTCTCAAAGGCAAAAAAATACAGCCTCCATGGGACCCGATAATATCCCATTCTGTATCCTACATGAACTCAAGCAGGAACTTGCAGCACCATTAGGCACCCTATTTAACCAAAGCCTGAGTACCAGCTTCATCCCAGCTGAGTGGAAGACAGCCACTGTCATCCCTTTGCACAAAGGTGGACCATCCACCGATCCAGGAAATTATAGACACCTCAGCCTAACTAGCCTGATTTGCAAGGCCATGGGAACGGATTATCATGGACTTCATTAACAAGGAAATTGGCAACCTCCAAACACTCTATCCCACACAGTTTGGCTTCATCAAGAGGAGATCATGTGTGTAAAATTTGGTTGACTTCTTTGAGACAGTCACCAAAGCCATGGATGAGAGAAGACAGTACACACTGCCTACCTTGACTTGGCTAAAGCCTTCGACACTATTCCCCACTCAGGCATAATAGATAAACTCTCTCAACTAGGCATCAAGCTGTGTGTTACCAGATGGGTAGCTAACTGGCTCACTGATAGAACCCATCTAGTCAAAACAGGGGAAGCCTCCTCAAGCAGTAAACCGTAACAAGCAGCGTACCCCAGGGTTTGGTCTTGGGGCCACTCTTATTTGGGATATACTTTTCTGAGGTGCAGGCCAAAACCAGAGGCTATGGCTGACCAAGTCTGCAGATGACTGCAAGCTGGGCACTGTCATCAGTTCCACTAGTGATGTGGACATCCTCCAAGAGGGTCTCACCCAAGCAAATGACTGGTGCCAGAAACATGGCCTCAAGCTGAATACCAAAAATGCATCATCATCCCCTTTGGGGAGAGCGACATCCCCACAAATTATCACATTAATAATAATGTCCTAAGCATGCAGTCAGTCATGAGGAATTTGGGCACCCAGGTTGATAGCAACCTGACTTTTGACCACCATGTTGCTTCCATTGTACAGAAAGCTTTCTACATGGCCCACCCTTAGGCTTTCGTATACTGGCCAAGGCTCTTGCCACCCCCATAGTGCCTTTTTTAGGCAAGGCTCAAAGGACAAACCCACCTCCATAGACAACCCAAGGATAAAAAAACTAAAGGTAATGCTACTCAATGCCAGAAGTCTAAACCTCAAGATGCACGCACTCAAGGCTCTCCTCAGTATGGAGAAAATCGATGTCTGTGCAGTAACAGAAACCTGGTTCAAGGCTCCTGAGAGCACCCCAGCACTACCAGGTTATAACTCATACCATGCGTTTCAGCCCTAAAACTCGGACCGAAGCACAAAAGGAGGGGGAGTATCTATATTCATCAAAGATACCTACACCTCCAGGTTAGTGGCACTGCACGAAGCATCGGAAACCATCCATGTGCAACTAACAGCGGGCAAAACTGCCTTTCAGTTTGTAGCCTGCTACAGAACACCCTCCCTATTACAGGAACCCCACTTGGCATTCTTGAGAACACTGGAGAATATGAAGGTCTCTCTAAATGCTATGTCATTGGGTGACTTCAACTACCCAAGCATTGACTGGTACAACTACTCAAGCCCAAACACCCTCACCCAACAGTTCCTTGAATTTATAAACTCTAACGCAGTGGAACAACTGGTCACCACTCCCACAAGAGGGAACAACATATTGGACCTGGTCATCACCAACATGGGGACTCTATGTTCCACACCAGAGGTAAACCCCTCATTGGTAAGATCAGACCATAAACAAATTTCCCTGGACATCCATATCCCGTCCCCACCCCCAGCCAAGGAAATCACTGTAAAGAATTTCTCAAAAGCCAACTTTGCACTTCTCAAGACTGAGGTGGAATCCTTCAAATCCCCTGGGCCAGAGGATAATACAGCCCAATCCACAGAATCCTTTACAAATGCATTCTATGAGCACCTGTAGGAATGCATGGATCGTGCTATCCCAAATAAAACCAAGACTCACTCCTCCAAAAACAAGAGACCAGTCTGGTGGATCCCGGCCATAAATAAGCTATACAACAGAAGGAGGAAGCTACTACATGACAAAGCAAAATCCCAAAAAGGGAAGGCATCTCTGATCAGTATTAGAAAGAAACTTCAATCCCTCATAAAATCATCAAAGGCCAGCTTCGAAAGAAAAATTGCCCTAGACACTAAAGATAATCACAAGGCCTTCTTTAGTTACGTCAGGAACATGGGCGGAAACTCCCAGATATGCTCTGAATTGTTGCATAACGGTTCAAAATATACCAAACCTACAGACATAGCCAACATCCTGGCAGACAGATTCAGCGCAAACTTCTCCCCCCCTTCCCCCCCAAAGGAGCAAATGCCTATCCCAACTGAATGTAACCTCCCTGACATCACAGATGCACAGGTGAAAGCTGCCCTCTCCAAAGCAAAAAACACAGCATCTATGAGACCAGACGGTGTCCCAGGCTGTGTCTTACACGAGCTCCAAGAAGAAATGAACGCTCACATTAAGTCACTGTTCAAACTTAGCCTTACTACAGGATATGTACCCATAGAATGGCGTGCAGCTACAGTGGTCTCACTCCACAAAGGTGGTGCCACAACGGACCCCGGAAACTATCGCCCCATAAGCCTGATTGTCTGGTCGGCAAAGCTATGGAGCGTATTATCATGGAACTCATAAACAAAGACATTGGGAGCCTCCAGACACTGGACCCAACCCAATTCGGCTTTGTTAAGGGCAGATCTTGCCTCTTAAACCTAGTTGATTTCTTTGAAACAGTTACCAAAGCCATAGATGAGGGCAAGGTAGTCCACACAGCCTACCTGGACCTCGCAAAAGCCTTCGACAACAATACCCCACTCGGGCATCATAAATAAGCTTACCAGCTTAAATATCAACCCCTATATCACAAGATGGGTTGCAAACTGGCTCAGAGATAGAACCCACATGGTCAGAATCGCAGGTGCCATGTCCGAATCCAAACCAGTTACAAGTGGCGTCCCACAGGGCTTAGTTCGGGGACCTCTCTTGTTCGGTATATTCTTCTCTGAGGTTCAGGCTAACACGGGGGGATTATGGCTGACAAAGTTCACAGATGACTGCAAACTGGGGGCCATAATCGAATCTCCAGCTGACACAAGCATCCTCCAAAAGGGTCTCACAGAGACGGATGCTTGGTGCCAGAGCCACGGCCTCAAGCTAAATGCTAAAAAGTGCATAGTCATCCCCTTTGGGAGAAACAAGGTGCCCAAAAATTACCACATAGGTGGTAATCCATTAAGTACGGAAGAAGTAATTAGAGATTTGGGGACCATCGTAGATAGTAATCTCTCCTTTGACAATCACGTTGCCAAAGTGGTTAGAAAGACCTTCTATATAGCCCACCTTATCAAGAAAGGGTTCGCATCTAGATCAACAGAGGTCATTGTGCCCCTCTACTCATCACTCATCAGGCTCATAACTGAATACAATGCCCCGTTTTGGGATGTACCTTACCAGACACCTGCAGCAACTGGAGAGACCCCAAAAGTACCTCACCAAGAGGATCATGGGCTACAAACAGATGTCCTATGCAGCTCGACTAAAGAAACTCCAGCTCTACTCAGTTGCTTACCGCCTACTCAGAGGCGATCTATGCCTGACGTACAAAGCCATGTCAAACCTAGAATTAATGGACATGCTCCACCTCAAAAAATCAAAGTCCCTTAGAGCTACACGCTCCAGGGACCTAAACCTCAGCACAAAAATAAATAGGACATGCTGGAGGGACAGATTCATTTCCCAGAGGCTCCCCTCACTCTGGAATAGAATCCCAATTCATGTTAGACATAGCCCCTCGCTGACCCTCTTCAAGCGAAATCTGGACGCGTGGATGGGAAATCGCAAATTCACCCCTGGGATCACTTCTGTGTTCCTGCTAGACAGAGGCACAGTAAACTAATCTTAAAAGGGTACCTTCTGTGACCTACTTTACAGAGGCACAGTAGGCTAATCTAATAGGGAGGCGGAAGCCAATTACACTCTGGCTAGGCTTATAAATGCCCTAGGGCAGATAGCCTAGTATCTACCTATGAACCTATGAACCTCAAAAGTAAGAGTATCTCATCCAGGGACAAGGAGGTCATAACATCCCTGTATTCTTCCCTTATAAGGCCCATTATTGACT
The DNA here is from genome assembly GCF_019279795.1 of Protopterus annectens. Classification (NCBI taxonomy): domain Eukaryota; kingdom Metazoa; phylum Chordata; order Ceratodontiformes; family Protopteridae; genus Protopterus; species Protopterus annectens. The sequence continues at coordinate 304,128,566 of NC_056729.1, forward strand.
ACAACACCCCATTTGGGATGTACCTTGCAAAGCACAGACAGCTGCTTGAGACACCACAGAGGTTCCTCAACAGGAAAATCCAGGGCCTCAAATATCTACCATACACAGATAGGCTAAAAGCTCTATCTATCTACTGAGTTTCATACAGACTCCTCAGAGGTGACCTCTGTCTGGCATACAAGGTGATCTCAGACCCAGCCTTGGTGGGACTGCTGTATATCCCCAAGTCAAGCTCCACTCGAGTAACCAGCATGCGCAGCCTAGACCTAGTCTGTGACATCAATAGGACTTGGTGGTGGGACAGATATGTGTTCCAGAGACTCCCTCATCTGTGGAATAGACTCCCCTCCACATCACGCAGAGTACCTTTTTGCTCCTTTTTAAGCACAACCTGGATTACTGAATGAGGAAACAGAAAATACATCCCTGGGATTCCACCTGTGTCCCTGCTGGACAGGGACATTGGTGCTGACTTGTCTAAACATGGGATAAACTCTTGGCTAGTCTTATAAGGGCCTCAGGGCCAATAGCCTAGTAACTTCCTATGATCCTATGAACATTATTGCATTTTTCTTATGCTGTCTCTTATACTGACTGTGTACCTTGAAACTTATGTGATAGTGTAGACATTTTAGAGGGCACCACTGTTAATACTTAAAACCTAGAAATTTCAGCTATATAAAGAGAAGTGCTGAATCTTTACAAGCTGTGCCAAAGTTTCATAAGACAAAGACTGATTGCTTTAAATTAGGTTATAAACTGCATTTATTGTATTACTTTTCTGCAGAAAGCTCTGCTTATCATAATGATGCTTTAGAAGAGTGAAGAGGAATGTTTTTCTTTTGAAGATGCTGAAGGTGACATAACAGTTAATGTTTATTATCATTTAAATACTAGCTGTGTTCCACAAAGAAATTATTTTTCTTCCTTATAGAAATGATAGTGTGCAAGAGATCAGATGGAAGGGGAGTAAGGCTAGGTGTATCGGAGGTAGGTTCAAATTGTTTTATCATGGTGTGGATGGGAGGAGAAATGGTGTAGGAGTTATCCTGAAGGAACAGTATGCTAAGAGTGTTTTGGAGGTGAAAAGAGTGTCAGACAGAGTGATGTTTATGAAGCTGGAAATTGATGGTGTAATGATGAATGTTGTTAGTGCATATGCTCCACAGGTTGGGTGTGCGATGGTTGAGAAAGAAAAATTTTGGAGTGAGTTGGATGAAGTTGTGATGACTGTACCCAAGGGTGAGAGACTGGTGATTGGAGCAGATTTCAGTGGGGATGTTGGTGAAGGGAACAGAGGGGATGAGGAAGTGATGGGTAGGTATGGTGTTAAGCAAAGGAATGCAGCAGGTCAGATGGTAGTGGATTTTGCAAAAAGGATGGGCATGGCTGTGATGAATACTTATTTTTAACAAGAGGGAGGAGCATAGGGTGACATACAAGAGTGGAGGAAGATGCACACAGGTGGATTATATCTTATGTAGGAGGGCCAGTTTGAAGGAGATTGGAGACTGTAAAGTGGTGACCGGGGAAAGTGTAGTTAGGCGACATAGGATAGTGGTTTATAAGATGACATTAGTGGTCAAGAAGAAGAAGAGGAGTGTGAGGGCAGCACCAAGAATCAAATGGTGGAAATTGAAAAAGAGTAATTGTGAGGTGGAGTTCAGGGAAGAGTTAAGACAGACACTGGGTGGCAGTGAAGAGTTACCAAATAGCTGGGTAACTACAGCAAAGCTAGTAAAGGAGATGGCCAGAAAGGTGCTTGGTATGACATCTGGATGGAGGAAGGACGGTAAGGAGACATGGTGGTGGAATGAGGAAGTACAGGAGAGTATGCAGAGAAAGAGGTTGGCAAAAAAGAAGTAGGATTGTCAGAGAGATGAAGAAAGTAGACAGGAGTATAAGGAGATGAGGTGCATGGCAAAGAGAGAGATAGCAAAGGCTAAGGATAAGGCATATGAAGAGTTGTATGAAAGGTTAGACACTAAGGAGGGAGAAAAGGACATGTACCAATTGGCTAGACAGAGGGACCGAGATAGGAAAGATGTGCAGCAGGTAAAGGTGATAAAGGATAATGAGGGAAACATACTTACAAGTGAGGAGAGTGTGTTGAGCAGATGGAAAGAGTACTTTGAGGGGTTGATGAATGAAGAGAATGAGAGGGAGAGAAGGTTGGATGATGTGGGGATAATGAATCATGAAGTGCAATGGATTAGCAAGGAGGAAGTAAGGATAGCTATGAAGAGAATGAAGAATGGAAAGGCTGTTGGTCCAGATGACAAACCTGTGGAAGCATGGAGGTGTTTAGGTGAAATGGCAGTGGGGTTTTTAACCAGATTGTTTAATGAAATTTTGGAAAGTGAGAGGATGCCTGAGGAATGGAGAAAAAGTGTTTTGTTACCGATTTTTAAGAATAAGGGTGATGTGCAGAGCTATAGTAACTATAGAGGGATTAAATTGATCAGTCACAGCATGAAGTTATGGGAAAGAGTAGTGGAAGCTAGATTAAGACAGGACGTGATGATTAGTGATCAGCAGTATGGTTTCATGCCAGGAAAGAGCACTATAGATGGAATGTTTGCTCTGAGAGTGTTGATGGAGAAGTACAGAGAAGGTCAGAAGGAGTTGCATTGTGTCTTTGTGGACTTAGAGAAAGCATATGACAGGGTACCCAGGGAGGTGTTGTGGTATTGTATGAGGAAGTCTGGAGTGTCAGAAAAGTATGTAAGAGTGGTACAGGATACGTACGAGGGTAGTGTGACAGCGGTGAGGTCTGCAGTGGGAGTGATGGATGCGTTTAAGGTGGAGGTGGGATTACACAAAGGATTAACTCTGAGCCCTTTCTTATTTGCAGTGGTGATGGACAGGTTGACAGACACGATCAGACAGGAGTCCTTGTGGACTATGATGTTTGCAGATGACATTGTGATCTGTAGTGAGAGTAGGGAATAGGTGGAGGAGACCCTGGAGAGGTGGAGATATGCTCTAGAGAGTAGAGGAATGAAGGTCAGCAGGACTAAGACAGAATATATGTGTGTGAATCAGAGGGAGGCTAGAGGAATGGCAAGGATGCAGGGAGTAGAGGTAGCGAAGGTGGATGAGTTTAAATACTTGGGATCAATAGTTCAGAGTAATGTTGAGTGTGGAAGAGAGGTGAAGAAGAGAGTACAGGCAGGATGGAGTGGGTGGAGAAGGGTGTCAGGAGTGATTTGTGACAGATATGTACCAGTAAGAGTGAAAGGGAAGATCTACAAGAGGGTAGTAAGACCAGCTATGTTATATGGGTCGGAGACAGTGGCATTGACAAAAAGGCAGGAGTTAGAGCTGGATGTGGCAGAGTTAAAGATATTAAGATTTGCACTGGGTGTGACGAGGGTGGACAGGATTAGGAATAAGTATATTAGAGGGTCAGCCCAGGTTGGAAGGTTTGGAGACAAAGCCAGAGAGGCAAGATTACATTGGTTTGGACATGTGCTGAAGAGGGATGCAAAGAATATTGGGAAGATGCTAAGGAGGAAGCTGTCAGGTAACAGGAAAAGAAGAAGGCCTAAGATAAGGTTTATGGATGTGGTGAGAGAGGACATGCAGATGGTTGGTGTGACAGAGCAAGAAGCAGGGGGCAGGAAGAAATGGAAACAGATGATCTGCTGTGGTGACCCCTAATGGGAGCAGCCGAAAGAAGAAGAAGAACAATCATATCCTCCTCCCAGAAAACCCTAGTAATCCCAACCCCCATCCAGATAACACTTCTCTTAATATAGCAATCTTACTAAACACCTACTTTATTGACACAATTAGTAAACTATTCCCAATGCTAACTTCTCTAACAACAACACCCCACTCCCAGTCATAACAACTCCTTTTCACTCAAACCTGTATCTACAAATTACATCAAACACCTCTGTAAACTCAAAACTTGCTCTCCTTTGGTGGATAACCCACTCCCACTCTTTTAGAGACATGCTGCAAACTCCACTACTTACACAATATCCTTCATCATCAACCGATCTCTATCTGAATCCACTGTTCCTTCACTAGGGAAACAGTTCTTTGTCATACCCATTCACAAGGGTGGTAACTCAACAGACTATGCTAACTATCGCCTCATAGCTATATTATCCTTCCTGTCTAAGATACTAGAAACATGTGTTCACAAACAAATTATGGACTATATGCTACTTGAAAACTTACTCATCCCTACCCAACACAGATTTCAGCTTAACCACAACAACTCTACAGCCCTAGTCTCTTTCTCCCACTCTATATGTCTTGCTAGAAATAGCAACAAACTGGTCTCCTGCCTTTTTCTTACCCCTCTAAAACCTTTGACACTGTCTCTCACTCTATCTTTCTCTCCAAACTCACTGATCTTCACCTCTCTCCCTCAACCATCTCCTGGTTCTCAAGCTATCTCTACAACCATCAACAGTCTGTAAAACAGCTTTCTGCATTATCTCCCTTCCTACCCATCCAAATGAGAGTCCCATAAGGATCTATCCTTGGCCCCCTGCTCTTCAACATCTTCACTAACCACCTCTCTACATCCTGTCCTCTCTCTACTCTCATAGAATATGCTGATGACTCTGCGATTAAATGAACAGCTGATAACATCTTTGATCTACACACTCTTACCCAAAATTCCTTCAAATCCATTGAAACCTGACTCACTAACAATCAACTCATTCTCAACCCCAAAAAGACCAAAAATCTGCTATTCCTACCCAAATCTCTCTCCCACTCTATAGCTTCCTTCACTATTACCTCAACTAACAACACCAGGATCAATGTGGAATCCCATACAGTACTCCTAGGGGCCATTGATGACCAACTTAAATTTGACCTCCAGGTTCATCATTGCATTAAGAAAATCCACTTAAAACTTGGACTACTGTATAGAAATAAAAAGTTCCTCACTAAATATTCTAGAATAACACTAGTTCATGCCTACCTTCTCCTCAGCCTACTCTATGGCTTGCAAATTTTAACTAATCTACAGACATCCCTACAAGCCAAACTTGAAGGCACCTACAACAAAGTTGCACGTTTTGCTGCTACCATTCCTCAGAATAAGATCACTGTCTTTCCCTCACTGACTTAAATTGGCTCAATTACCTGTCATTCATTCAATTCTCTACAAACCCACTACATGCCCTAGCATCTCCTCCCTGTTGACCCTCCATACACCATCTAACTCCCTCAGGAGCTCTAACCTACTCCTCCTTGAAATCTTTAAGCCCCCCAAAAAGTTGGCCAAAACTGATATAGCTACTCCCCCGCTCAAAAAATGGAATAAGTTAACCCGTGACATCAGAAAAATAACAACAACACATGAATTCAAAAGGCTCTAAAACAAGATCTTCTCAACACCTAGCTGATACCCAACAACACTAACAGGGCTTACCTTGCTTTACTGATGCTTCTCATTGTCAACTCTACTTCAGCTATTTTGACGCTGACCCTGTACTGAATATCATGGAAAAATCTCTCTCTATGATTACTTGATTTCATTTATTTTGTATTTAATATTAATTTTGTGTAAATATGTAAATAACTGATCTACTGTTTTGTGAGTTAGCTTGTCATATAGTATCATGCTTATTGCTCCTTCAGACTGTTCTATTTTTTGTAAAGTGCTCATAGGCTTGCTGCAACTTACTGTGTTACCGTATGCTACTCTCTGAATGTACTTTACACAACTGTTTGTATTTTAGTAAATATTAGTGATAATATGGAGCTGAAAAAGGGTTTTGCTCAGTCGCACACACCCGTTAACAAACATCAAATAAAATAATAAATAAATAAATGATGACATCATTCTTTGTTAATTACATTAGTCACAGACCTGACCATGGAATAACAATATGGAAACCTTATAAGAAAACAAGCATGGGTAAGCTGGAAAGAGTACAGTGGAAATATACCAAGGGCATCTACAAATGTGAAAATTTAAGTTCTTATGAAAGATTTAAAATATCTGAACTTGTACAGTGTCTCATATAGATATTTAAGAGGAGATCTTAGTCGGGTATGTAGGGCATTTAGAGACAACTAACTGGGAATGTTTGGGGTTATCAAAAAGTAGTAGAGAATCATCAGATAACCTTTGTAGAAGATTCTATAGGAATGAGAAGTGCACTAATTGGTTCTCTGAGGGAGCAGCTGATGCATAGAACAGACTAATAAATTATATTAAAACAAGCACTAGTTTAGATATTTTTAAGAACAGACTGAGCACTTCTTATGGGACAACTGTTTTGATATATTAGCAGGCTAGAAGGGCATTAATGCTGTGCTTGAAATATTTGCATGTAAGTATGAATGTATGTATGTATGTATGTATAGGATCCTGGGTTCCTGGTATGTATGTATGTATAGGATCCTGGGTTCCTGGTATGTATGTATAGCATCCTGGGTTCCTGGTATGTATGTACGTATAGGATCCTGGGTTCCTGGTATGTATGTATGTATAGGATCCTGGGTTCCTGGTATGTATGTATGTATAGGATCCTGGGTTCCTGGTATATATGTATGTATAGGATCCTGGGTCCCTGGTATGTATGTATGTATAGGATCCTGGGTTCCTGGTATGTATGTATGTATAGGATCCTGGGTTCCTGGTATGTATGTATGTATAGGATCCTGGGTTCCTGGTATGTATGTACATATAGCATCCTGGGTTCCTGGTATGTATGTATGTATAGGATCCTGGGTTCCTGGTATATATGTACGTATAGGATCCTAGGTCCCTGGTATGTATGTACGTATAGGATCCTGGGTCCCTGGTATGTATGTATGTATAGCATCCTGGGTTCCTGGTATATATGTATGTATAGGATCCTGGGTCCCTGGTATGTATGTATGTACAGGATCCTGGGTTCCTGGTATGTATGTATGTATAGGATCCTGGGTCCCTGGTATGTATGTACGTATAGGATCCTGGGTTCCTGGTATGTATGTATGTACAGGATCCTGGGTTCCTGGGATCTTTTTCAGCTTTGGTAATAATGAGATTACAATGTTTCACAGCAAACTTCAAATTTCTTTGGTTTCTAGGATTTTGTTAAACAGAATGTGCCTGTTCTGAATCACTACCTCTTCCTCTTCTCTGCATACTTCATTTGGATGTCCATCCCAACCTGGGTATTTAACTTTAGCCTGTGCTATTATTTCCTCTTGTGTTTCTTGTTTAGTAATTGTTTTGATTAATTCTTCCTTTTCCTTAATGTTTTAATGCCATCCTCATTATAAACTCCCTAAATGTGGGCTTTCCAGGTCCCTCCATCTTATTGCTCTGAGCATAGCGCTCCATAAAATTGTTAAAACACTTTCCCTTTCCGCCCTGGTCCTTTTCTTATTTTTCCTGACAGAGGATCTCTTACCTTTACTATGTGTCTCTCTATCTTCTGCTGTCTTAACTTATTTGCTGAATGTCTCTGGAGTTTAGAAGTATGAGCAAAATACTTTTGCCTGAATTGTTAGCTGGCCTCCTGTAATTTCTTCTTCCATATGACTTTTAAATTTGTCCTCCAGCTGTAATAGCTCTTTTTCCTGTTCTTGCAATAAATTTCCTTATTCTCCCCAACTTATGTTTTTGTAGCTAGATTCTCTCCCCAAATCCATTTTTCTTGTTTTCTTAAAAAGGTCAACAGTTTCACTTCAGCCTTATCCCAGTTCTTTTTTCTGTTCCCACTGTCCTCCAGGTAATTTCCTATTGCACTCATTTCTTGCTGCAGTCCTTGTTTTTTTATGTGGATTACTCCACCAACCACCACCTGCCTTCCAGTGTCTAACCATCATAATAAAGCAAAGGAAATCCAATTCACACTCCACTGGTGCATGATTTGAGACTGGTCTCAGGTGTGTGTATATACCAGTTTTATAGGTATGCATCCTCTTCTGACAGGTATATCTTATACATCCTTGACCATTGTCCATGACTCCCTGCATAACATATGAATTCCCTTTCCCTGTCTTGTTTTCCTAACATCACTCCTGATTCTCATCTTGGGTTGGGAGTGCCTTCTGTGTGGAGTCTGCAAGTCCTCCCTGCAGTCGAGTGGGTGTTCGAAAGACATGCGTTGAATGGGCATGCCTTCGTTGAAGGTTGGGCATCAGGCTGGCAACTTGACACCATAAAAACTAACTGCCAATCATTAGCAGACCGGAGTTCCACTGTGGCGACCCCTAACCGGGAAAAGCCGAAAGACAAACAACAACAACTCCTGCCATATACTCCACACATTTGGTTGAGAAACCTACCTTCTGATGTTATTACACTTTCTCTAGGGCTGCCACTTAGATCTTCTGTATCTGTCACCACATTTCAGTTGCCTCCTTTGTTAATGCTCCTTGATGGAACCATGTTACTTCTCCTCGTACCTCTCTCATCTCCTGTTTTTTTCATTTTTGGTGGCAAGTATACGTTTCCTAAAGTTATCCTGTTCCATCCCCGACTAGCCCTCAACAATGTAAATCTGCCCCTGCTATCTGTTTTACTATCCTCTATCTCTATATTCATATCTCTTCTTATGAAGGTAATTATACTTCCTTTCCTTCCTTGCAATGCTTCTGGAAAAGTCTTTTCCTTGACATCTCAGCACTAATTCTTCATTTTCGTCCTGTTTTAAGCATGTCACCTGCATCAGTATAATTGAATATCTCTCTATGTCTTACATGTTAACATACTTTGCATTTGATATTCTCCTCCATAAGGCCAATTACATTCCATGTTGCTTTAATCACCATATTTCTTTTTGCTCATCCATTCTTTTATATTCTCTTACTTTTCATTTTTCACTGTGACATCTTTTGCCCTTCCATCTACCTTTGTTATTTTCTTTCTGTAATGTTATTGGTGTGTTAATAGTAAAGACTTTACATCCCCTCGGCAGCTTATTTGAAATAATAAAAACTTTTCCTTTGAAGCTATATCATACAACTATATACATTTTTATATATGACACATTTCTGTCTCCTGATCCTTCCCTTGTTTTTGACCTGCTGCTCCTTCTCAGTGCTTACTGTTAAAGCCATAATGCATTCCTCTTGCCCTTCACCTACCATTTCTTTTTGCTCCTTTTTCTAGAGTACCTTCTCAGTGTTTACATTTTATCTTCCTCTACCTTCCATCTTCACATTTTTCTTCTTTTACTGCTTTCTATCACCCTTTACTACCTTATCTTTCTTCTCTTTCTTTGATTCATCTTATCATTCCTTTCCACGATTTATTGACCCTTGTGCCATTCCACATTTTTTTGATAAACTTGACATAACTCCCTTTTTTTGCTTTTTTGTATCCTTACCTCTTCTTTTAATTAAAATATTTATGCTTCAACTTATCTTCCCCCCTAGACATCACAATCCTCTTTGCCTCTCGAGCATGATTGCTAAATGCTGTCAGCATCTTGTTTTTGCTATGTTACCATCATTCTCTTACCCATCACCACTTGTACCGCTGCTCTGCCATTTTCCATGATCTCTTGTGCTTTTTGATTATTTTTATCCCCCTAAATTAAGTGGTTATTGACTCTGTTCTGTTTCTCATTTCTTACTGCTAGCGTAGTTCTCGTTTTTCCTTTTCAGTTGTTAACTGCATTCTCAGCCAAACTTTTTTGTTTTTTATACCCTTCTTCCTTCTGTTCATAGTCATATCTTATTTCTTCCTGTATATATACCTTAACCTTCATACTTGCTACTTTATCATGTCCCCCTCCGGCTCTCACTTCTCATCCTCATAAGTCCTTTTGACTGCCGGAGCCCATCTTGTAACACTACTTTACGTTATATGATCAACAGTCTTACCCCATTTGCTTCTTCGTTTATTGCTCCTTTCTGCTCTCTGGTCAAGTGCAAGGGAATGCGTGCTTTAGCTACTCAATTGTTTAACCCTGTTATCAGGATGGTACCTTATTTTTCTCATACTGTGGTTTTCCTTGTTCTTTCCTGGCTGTTCAGACACTAGTTATTTTTCCCATTCCCTTTTATGTTCATTACATTGTGCATACCCCTGTCATTGCCTGAATCAACTACATGATTTAAGATGTGAACTTTATGTATCTCCCCTCCAAGAGAGATGGGGGGTTGAATATTTTTATATATATTCTCCCTTCAGCTTTCATTGCACACTAACATTTATATTTTCTCTTTGTGAATTCTGCCCTTAAACTAGACAACACCCTCCCTTTAAAAACATTTACACCGACATAACAACATTATCTTTACATTCCCAACCTTGATATTGCTGCATCATCTAGACTCTTTAAGTTTCATGGTGGCTTACCATGTCCACTATGTACCATCTGTTCTCAAGCTTAGCAATCTGCAGAGTTTTTGCTGAAGTTTAATAATTTCTTCCCTACCACTTTAGCTCACATTTTCCTGTATTGGGTATTATAACCATGTATATGCTCTCTCCATATGCTTTAGTCGAGCACATGCTTTATAGAATTATTCTTGTCATAAATGAAAAGAAGTTTATCTGTAAATGTCAATGTATGAATGTCCCCACCCTCCCCATCTTTCAGCATACATGTGTATTTATATTTTAAGTTTGTATACATCCCACTTAAAATAAACTATTTCACACACCATATAAACAATTGCATGCAGCAAAGTAATGTCCAAGTGTTACAGTTTTCTTATCCAAACTTTTATTTTCCAGTCTATTCTCCTGGCCATTGCAGATGTTCCATCTTTTCCTGAGCCAAAAGTCGCAGTCAGCATTTCTTACAAGACTCGCCTAAATCTGTGATTTTTATTATGTTTTTTTGCCTCTTAAGGTACTTCTGTCAGAGGTCTCTTCTCATTTCCATTGAACAAGCTCTCGCTCACACTTCTGGTGTGGCATTTTACTTTCTTCTGCTTTCTACTGCCTTTCAACGTTTCCATTCTAAACATGGGGAATGGTTTTACTGGCCATGTCTCCTCTAAATTCTTTCTTTGTTCTTGTCTGCCTCCACCTTCTTGTGCCCAATTTTCCTCTAGATTTCCCTGCAAACTCACCTGTTCATCTTTTTTTTCAGCTCATTGGCTACTGGTTCTGTGAATAAAATGATTTCATACTAAGTGGGAAAAAAAGAGTTTCATTACTGCCGAGTACCTCAGCTTAAAGAGCATATTTAACTGCCCACAAATTTTGAAGTATGGAGTAAACCTGCTTCTTTGGAGGTTAGTTCCTAACAAAAATGTGTGGTCCATAAACACTTGCTGCACTCCAATTAATAACGATTTACCCTCCTTGGGCCTAGTGCTAGAAGTCTATTTGCTGAGAGCTATACCTAAGATGCAGTTACAGTATGCTAAGTAGAGGCCTGACTATGGGGAATCAAATGCCTGGTGTAGTCAGTGTTTTTTGACACCAGCCCAAGAATATCACAATAATTAACTGCCTTTTTCCCCTAACAGATCTCACAGTTTTCATTTTTGTATTAGTGCCAGTTGGAATTGTGTACTTCAGCATTCTATACCCGAGGACATTAGAATGGACCCATTTAAAATGTAGATGGTGCAAAACTTTGTGAAGAGGGCAATTATCCCAGATCATCCCTCTGGTACAGAATATACTGTGATTGGTGCTCAGGTAGAAGTAATTCTTTAAGATTGGGGCTTTAAGCTGTTGCACCAGTCACAGGTGTAAGGCTTACACATTTTCATAGCTCACAGCAGCACATGAACTTTCTGCCCAGGGCATTCTGGATGATTTTATGTTAATTACTTTTAGTTTTATTCGTATTTATTTTAAACTGATTTTTTTGTTGTTGGTTTGTAATATGTTTTTGTTACACACAAATAATTCTGCTTTTAAAGAATGATATTTAAGTAACACAGTTTATTCTTAACATGAATACATAGGTTTGTTTTATTTTTATCTAGGCTTATTATATTCAAACTCACTTAGATTTTGTTTTGGTGACTGTGCTTCAAACATGGTAAGTAAAGTACTGTTACATATTATGTTGGGTGGAGAGCCAAACAAAACTGATGTTGGATATACATGGGTTGCCACTGTGTTACTCTTGTCACATAAGCTAGTTATATTGTTTCATTTACTAGTTAATTCATTTGTTTAAATGTTATAGAAACACAATGCAGGAATCAAGTAAAAATCTAGCTAGCTAGAGGTGTATCATGCAACAGGGAAATAACTGCATTAGGAAGTAGGCAGCAACAAGACCTTGCAGCTCCATTAAAGTCTATGCAGAGCTTTAGTTTTCGGTAAAGCAGAAGTGTGACACTACCAAGCTTGTCATGCTATCCTTTGCAACATCTCCTGATGAGCACGATCCTGCCTCGATCTTCAGAGCTCCAATACCACCAAAAACTATAAGAAAGTCATTTTGCAACTACTCAACAGATGTTACTTCTGATAAAAAGACCTTTATTTTGAAATTGCGCATTGTATATGTTTATGTTAACATGAATTTGGCAAAAATGAAAGTCTTGTAGGTACTATACATTACCAGAAAGATGGTGCAGCCAGCCTAGTATTCAGACAGTATTCTTGAAACATTTCTTTTCTTAGAACAGATGATACCTTAGGAGCAGCCCCTAAAGTTGACTGGACACTAGTGGGTTTTTCTGACACAGAGATTTATGTGCCTCAATATAAGCATGTCCTTAATGGAATGGTACAAGCAGAGCTAGAACTTTGTGTAGAAGTAACAGGCAGGCAGCTAAAGATGATAAGTAAAAGGGATTGACAGTTCTTTCATACCTGTTAGTTTATTTATTTATTTTTTTTACAGTCGCTAAATAACAATGTAGTATGACACTCATCTGACACTGAACTCATTGATTTAGCGATTGCCAGTTCAACTTCCCTGGCAAATCCAGTGCAATTAACAGTATCCATTATTTATTTATTTGTTTGTTTGTTTGTTTACTGGTGTAGGTTTAACCCACTTCTGTTTCTTTCAAGTTTATACCTAATACAGAATTCCATGCAAAATGGGGTTAAGACGTGAACCCCATAACTCAAATAAAAATTTTCATTATACTTTTTCCAACTTAGTGGGGAGAAGGTAAAGTAAAGCAACATAAATAGCTTGACTTAATATCATCATTTTCAACAAATACACCATCTTAGTAAAAGACATTTGATAATATAGCTGTCAGAGATTTCATTTTGAACAGAGAAGACCACCACTGTAAAACATTGTCACAATGACCATCAAAAAAATCCATAGAGCTAAAATTAGATTATATGAAATACGTGTACCTTCAGTCTGATATGGAGGTCCATAATATTACTTCAGTCTGATATGGAGGTCCATAATATTACTTCAGTCTGATATGGAGGTCCATAATATTACTTCAGTCTGATATGGAGGTCCATAATATTACTCTTCAAAGTATTCAAATCAAAAATAGTAACAGCAGCTCCCCTCAGTAGCAAGAATACCTGGCAAAGCAGAATGAAGTACAGAGCCAAAGAAGTGGTCATTAGTATGTGAAAAAAAACAGGTGAAAGAAGTGTCATAACAGTCATTCAAAGTACATGGAATATATGCATTTGAACAATTCTGTTGATACACACTGAAAACAGAAAGAAACTGAGGAAACCTTCTTGCTTAGTTCTCCAAGAATTAAAAAAAAAACATCTCTAACATGCCCATTAATAACTGACCCAAGAAAAGAATGGAAATATGCATCATATAAGCAAGACTCAACATTCCCTAATTCATCAAATAACTGATCATGATGAGTGAAGTCTTATGCTTTATGAAGATCTACATCCAGTAAGGTTCCTGCTTGCTGTCTATCAATTTTGAAAATATATTACTTGACTCACAGCGTCATATGGGATATACTCCATTTGGAACCCAAGTAACTCATTTCAGGGATCAAAATCTCCTGAAGTCGAGTAATTAAGTGACATAATAAAGTTTTTCCCAATAATTTAGTATCCATGGACATCATTGTAATAGGCCAACCATTATTCATATATATATGTGACTATATGATTCCCATTTCTTCCTAATAAATTTAAGAACAATAAACACATGCAATGTGACATGAAAAGAATGCATTCAATTCACCAAGGGATTAGGTTCATAGGTTCATAGGTTCATACTAGGCTATCTGCCCTGGGGCAATTATAAGCCTAGCCCGATTCTGTATGGCTTACGCCACCCCTTGATTTGAGTATACTGTGCCCTTTTTAAGGTTTAGTTTACTGTGCCTCTGTCTAATAGTGACACGGGAGTAATCCCTGGGACAAACCTACGATTCCCCATCCACTTATCCAGATTCTTCTTGAAGAGATTCAGTGAGGTGCTCTGCCTCACATGAACTGGAATTCTATTCCAGAGCGAAGGGAGCCTCTGGGTTATGAACCTGTCCCTCCAGCAAGTTCTATTTATTTCTGTGCTGAGGTTCAAGTCCCTCGAGCGTGTGGCTCTAAGGGATTTAGATTTACTGAGGTGGAGCATGTCCATTAATTCTGGATTTGACATAGCTTTGTATGTCAGGCATAGATCGCCTCGAAGTAGGCGGTATGCAACTGAGTAGAGCTGGAGTTTTTTTAACCGAGCAGTATATGGCATCTGTTTGAGACCCTTGATCCTCTTGGTGAGATACTTTTGGGGTCTTTCTAATTGCTGCAGGTGTCGGGTAAGGTACATCCCAAAAGGGCATTGTATTCTATGATGGGTCTGATGAGGGATGAATAAAGGCACGATTACCTCTCTTGATCTAGATGTGAAACCCTTCGTGATGAGGTGGGCTATGTAGAAGGTCTTTCTAACCACTTTGGCAATGTGGTTTTCAAAGGAGAGATTGCTATCAACTTGGGTCCCCAGGTCCCTAATAACTTTCTCTGTACTTAATGGGTTTCCACCTATGTGGTAATTTGTGGGCACATTGTTTTTGCCAAAGGGTATGACTATACATTTTTTGGCATTTAGCTTTAAACCATGGCGCTGGCACCAGTTATCTGTCTCTGTGAGACCTTTTTGAAGGATGTTTGTGTCAGCTGGAGAGTTGATTATGGCGCCCAGTTTGCAGTCGTCTGCGAACTTGGTGAGCCATAGTCCTCCCATGTTTGCCTGTACCTCGGAAAAGTATATACCGAACAAGAGTGGTCCCAGGAAAGAACCCTGTGGGATGCCACTTGTGACCGGTTTCGAGTCTGACATGGCTCCAACAACTCTCACTCTGTGGGTTCTGTCTTTGAGCCAGTTTGCGACCCATCTTGTGACATAGGGGTTTATATTTAAGCTGGATAGCTTATCTATGATGCCCGAGTGGGGTATTGTGTCAAATGCCTTTGCAAGGTCCAGATAGGCTGTGTGGACTACCTTCCCTTCATCTATGGCTTTGGTGACTGTTTCAAAGAAGTCAACCAGGTTCAAAAGGCAGGATCTGCCCTTGACAAAGCCGAACTGGGTAGGATCTAGGATGACAAAAATAGATAACTGCTCATTATTCAGAAGTAAAGTACAAATTATAACCAGTCCCATCTGGCCTTGGGCATTTATTACAGTTAACCAAATGAAGAACATATTTCTGTTCTTAAAATAAAACATGAGAAGTGGAATCATGCTGCACTTGAACAGAGAAAACCGAAGCAGCTGAGAATTTTTTTAATGAATAAAATTTACTTATATTATGTAGGGAAATAGGTTTGTGATGTACATCCGTATAATTGTTACATAATATTAAGATAAGATATTCATGACACTTCTGAGATATAAACAGGAAAGAACAAAATAACAAATTCATGCCTAGGGTACAATACTGAGGTCTCTGAATTGCTTGCCATTTTTTTTTTTTTTGGTGTAAACTATATAAATAATTGTATAATGAATGCATTGCTTCATAGGAAATATTTTCAAGAGTGTGAGGAAAAAATGCAACAGTGAAGCCCCTTTCTTGTTGCTACTACAAGAGACTAATTTTGCTAAGAAAGTAACTTTCAGACAACTTCTTTTTAAAAGTATGCCACTAGTAAAGCCAGGACATGCAAAAATATGCATGTATAAATCATCCAGCAATAACCTACTAGAATGTTCCATAAGGATCATGAAAAAGAGGAGAAGCATCAATCTTGGAGATACAAAGACTCGTAAAGACATCAGTTTCTCACAGCTATAATAACATAGTCAAGTGATCAAAAGACTACAAGATAAACCGCATGACCCAGTAGACATAATGACAACTCCCTCTGTGTCTGTTCACAAGATGGTTAGTAGGAGTCATTAATGTTTGTGGTGATGGGTCTGACCCTTGCCTGGAGCTCATCTTTCTCCCTTTGACTTTGATGCAGTTGATCTCTGGAGTTGGTGATGGATCAGGTTATTAATTTGCAGTCTCTGTAGAAATCCTTGGTTGCAGTGATATGTGGGTGCTGAAAAGCTACAAAATAAACTGTATGACCCATTAAGGATATAAAATAGACATAATGACAAACCCCTATGTGTGTGTTCACAAGAGGACTCTGAACAAGACCAAATGAAAAAAATCCCTACATTTACCTGAGAGGATTGGTAGGGGTCATTAAAATCTGTAGTGAAGGGTCAAAACCAAATATCACCACAACCAAGGATCTCCACAGGGACAGCGAATTGATAAATTGATTTGTAACCAGCTCCAGAGATCAACCGCATCAACATCAAAAGAAGAAAGATGAGTTCCAGGCAAGGGTTGAACCTATCACAACAGACATTAATGACCCCTACTAACCCTCTCAAGTAAATATAGAGAATTTTCATTTGGTCATAGTCAAATGATCAGAAAAACATGTCATACACTTTTTTCCAGGTAATTACTACTAGATCCTTCATAGTAAAAGCAATATCTGCTCAAAATGGACCTTTGTTGAATGTGACCTGGAAGGGGGGGGGCAATACTATATCTATATGTGAAACAAGATCCCATGAATTTAACATCAAATTTTGCAGGCATCCTAAAATTACAGTTGAAGACATCTCCTTAAACTACATCACCATGAGATGACATCCGAGCCTCTACTTTCCATAAAATCTCACACTGGGGAGAAAAACCCACAAGAAAATAAGTATTGATAACATTATAAACTATGTCATGTAAATCCTGTTAGCGTTATACACTGTTGGAAACTCCTGGTGTTCTAGCTGGTGTGATTCTCAAACCATCTGGAAATAAATCGCTGATTGATAAGTATATTGCTTGTATTTTAACCTTTCAGAGTTCTCTATTGTCTTAATTTTGCCTGACTGAATTATTGTTTACCTGACTGAATT
Organism: Protopterus annectens; assembly: GCF_019279795.1. NCBI lineage: Eukaryota > Metazoa > Chordata > Ceratodontiformes > Protopteridae > Protopterus > Protopterus annectens. Next base: position 304,145,785 of record NC_056729.1, read on the forward strand.
ATTTTATATATTTTCTGGCATTGTTTTATGATTCTCATCTGTCCTGAAACTGCTTATCCCCTATCTCTGAGGTGGAGTTTATAAAACTGGTCTAACAGCTTTTGTGTTATCTGATTGCTTCAAGGCTTGCTGATTTAAAAATAGTTTCTGTTTGTAAATTCTTGCATACACTGTCGGAAACTCCTGATGTTCTAGCTGGTGTGATTCTCAAACAATCTGGAAATATATTGCTGATTGATAAGTATATTTCTTGGCATTTTAACCTTTTAGAGTTCTGCATTGTCTTAATTTTGCCTGACTGAATTATTGTTTGCCTGACTGAATTATTTTATATATTTTATGGCATTGTTTTATGTTTCTCATCTGTCCTGAAACTGCTTACCCCCTATTTCTGTGGTGGAGTTTATAAAACTGGTCTAACAGCTTTTGTATTATCTGATTGCTTCAAGGCTTGCTGATTTAAAAAAATAGTTTCTGTTTGTAAATTCTTGCATACACTGTTGGAAACTCCTTGTGTTCTAGCTGGTGTGATTCTCAAATGCTACACACTCTAGGGATCTAAACTTTGTCACCATAATAAACAGAACCCTGCTGGAGGGATAGATTCCTGTCCCAGAGACTTCCCATACTCTGGAACAAACTACCTATCTATATCAAACAAAGCTCCTCATTAGCAGTCTTCAAGAAAAATCTTGATGATTGTCTGGGAAATAGGAAATTCATCCCGAGGATCACTTCTATGGCTCTGCTCGACAGGGGCACAGGAAAATAATTTTCTTGGGTGGCAAAAGCCAAGGTACCTTTTCGGCTATGCTTGTATAGGCCCTAGGGGAGATAGCCTAGTACCTACCTATAAACCTATGAACCTTACAGACTATGTACATGACCTTGCAGTCACCAAACATACCCCATTCTGGAACAGTAATAAAAGATGATAATTAAAATATGAAGCTAGATCAACTATCTGAACCAAATAAGTAATACCAACATCCAGAAAATGTTTTTAAAACGTCAACCTGTCAAGTGTCAATAGTATAAAATCTAGAATGTTTTTTCATACAGTTTCTACTGGTAGTCAGAAGACACACACCTATGCTGTTGATTATATTTCTTGCATTTACATTTTCTGACTTGCTTACTATAGTAAATGTAGACTGAGAATATGAGACATACCCATCCCCTCCAGCAATGTGCCACTATTATCAGAGCTCTCAGCCATGGATAATTTAGCAGAAACATAATTATAATACTCCAAAACTGCAACATTAATTGTAATAGAAGAGGGAGAATTTGTTTTGGCATAAGGGCTCATTAGAAAGATTAGGTATATCAGCTGAGTTTGCAAGGCAGAATTAATTACTGGATAGTCAGGCCTAAAATGGCCTTCACTATGACATTAATTGCAATGTGGCTGACACTAACAGCATAAATAGACAGGGCCACCACATAAAATGCAATGCTTTTACTCACAATTTTCCAGTGATTGGCCCATCGTGTTTCACGCATAACATTTTAAGGGTTGTCAGCTCTGTTGTAGAATACCACACTTGCTTTTAATTTCAATAAATCTACCTAAGTGAACAGGCATCATCTACAAGGTTTAATTCCACCTTTGACTTCCAATCCCGCCATATCACATGCTCACCTGTCAGCATAGACAGACAAAACATTTTAAGACATCTTTCCTGAGTAACCTTCACATTCATAGCATCAGTATCAGTATTTTATATATATATATATATATATATATATATATATATATATATATATATATATATATAAGAAATGAAGCAGATATCAAATCATATGCTCAGTCGCCCATGTTCAAACTCATTGCCTTCTAACACTGCCTGTAGATTTAGATAGGTCAGGGGAACTCCCGTACTAGTTACAAAATGAATCTATTTAGTGTCAACCTTACTAAAGTACTTACGTGTTCTGTTCTTCAATATCATCCTCATGTGTAGAAAAAGCAGATTGTAGTCACAACTTTTCCTGTATAAACCTAACCACCTACAAAGGTTATTATCCTTTAGAATGCAGTTAATTGGCCAACCAAGCAGCACCTCCACTCAGGTACTCTTATCTATCTCACAGAAACACAGTATAAGGGGCCAGCAAAATACCAAACACTGCCACTTATGCTCAAGAACCCCTCTACTCATATCTCCTTCACTCTGCCTTTGGCCAATACTCTAAATCATCTAGGAAAAGACATTTTATTTCCAGACTAAGCAATAAACTCACAATGACAAACTAAGCTACGCTAAGATTCCCTACTTATTTTTGGTCATTACCAAAACACAGAAAACGACTCATTTCATCCCACCTCTAATACAACACAACACGAAGGACACCTTGGTAAAGAATACAGTAGACTGAACGCAATAATCAGAGATCATACTTTTCTTCCGACTTGATCCTCTCAGGTAGGCCTGTCCCCCAACCATCTATGCGCATTATCAAGTGTTAGACTCACTAACCCACATAGGAAGGACAGACAGTGCATGCATCATCCCACCAGATGCCCCCGAGAAGTTTGCACATTCAGACTACCTCAGATAATTCCCTGGACAAAGAATTCTTTCAACCCATAGAATCCATTATGCAACAGTTTGTGTGAACAGAACATATGCATCTACTTACACATGTATGAGCTGCATGCATATATGTTAGAATGTTTTCTTTTATTATTCAGTAATTAGTAAACAATAAACAGATAAACTCTTCAGAACATAACCAAGGAATCTGCTTTACTCACTGGGCCTATCATATGTCTCCACAAACCATTGCAAGCTGGAGTTTCATAATGCAAAGTGTTCCCAAGCAGGGTTCACCATATCTCAGCCTATTAACATCCTTCATATCTTTTTCTCCAAAACTGCACTTCATATGCACATGGACACTTCTGTGCAATTTTCATATCACAGAACACTAGTCATTACGTGACATAATTAAACATAGACATCAATATAAACACAGCAAACACAATGCCTTAGATATCAGGTCAGTACTGACCATAGCGAACTTCCTTTAACATCTTGGGGGTGGATAATGTCCATACAGTTTCTGATGCTACTACATTCACAGTTAAATACATTCCAAAAATACTATGTACTCTCAGCTATGTGGCAGTAAGCAATAATCACTAGGCTCTCAACAAATGCAACATTATATAGATTTTGTATATGCTACCCTTACAAATTACAACCCTCATAGCTCTCAGAATTCATCCATTCATCTCACTCCTTTGGAAAGACTATTGCCATTACAATTCCAGGTAGTTTAAAAAGTCCAGCAACCATAGTAAGCCCTATAGAACACTGATATTCTCAAGTATAAAATGCTAACCACTTAGCAGAATTTGAGCAAATGCATCAGAAATTCAATGCTATGTACAGACAAACTCAGACCCAAGCTCCCACTTCTGTCAGTGTCCATCTTTAAGGAGCCCTGCTGAGAATATTACTGCTAATATGACATACAATTCAACACTGTTCATTGATTATAATGGACTCCTTAGCACAGGAAAAATAAAGAGATATGATTACCTGAATATGACAAATCTAGAATCATGCTTCTATATTTACTGTCTTATTACACTCTCTATTCAACAGAACTTCTAAACAACCATCTGCAGATCCCACACTATATCCACATGTGTGATCGAAACAACTTTAATACAAAATCTAGGTCACAGAATCAGCATATTGATAGCAGTAACCCACAGAAAAGAGACAGGCAACATAAACATGGAGTAAATGCTTAGATCACATGGTCAGATACTCCTGTCCCACCATTAACATCTGCTCTTACCTTATATTCAAAGGTATTTTTCCTCTCACAGGTTTAGCAGAGACAAGCACAGAGTCATATTAAACATAATTGCTGCCCTGTTTCTAGTCCTTTTGTTCCTCATGATGTCCTCACCTTTACCCCAGGTCTTTAGTGAAGACCAGTATCTTACCAGATCTATCCATCCTTCTCCTCACAATCTTCTCTCCCAGAGCCACTTCAAAAAGGAAAGGGAGAATGTGGGACAAGAGCTTTGTATCCTGCTAGTCTTTATAGTTACAAAAGAATTTTTACCATATCAGTCCTTCCCCACAGTAAACTGTACAGTCTTCTGGTGATGAGGGACTAGTCTTGTCCACTGATATTGAAGGCCAAGAACTCCCTCAGGCAATATCTAAATACATTTTCAGTTTTTCTCTTTCCCTGCTAGGGTACACTGGAGATTGCTGGATAGCCACCAGCACCTGAACTCCAACTTGGTGACACTTTCAGATTGTCTCCCTAAATGTATGCCATCTTCTGTTTGTTTCAGTGACAAATTATTCCACATATCTGAATTTCTGCTAAGGGAAACCTAAGCATTTCTGTTCAATTGCCTTCTGCAGCATCAACACTTTAGTGTTGTAAGACTATATTTTGCACAATGAATGTTTGGGTTGATTTATTACTAGACTTTCTACTCACTTTATGTGACTCTTTTGAATTTACACAGAGTCCTGGAGGGGAAGCAGACAAATATCCAAATAACTTTTTCAGAAATAAAATGACATTACTTTACATGCCTTTAATAAGGTCAGTAATGTGTAGGTTATCATGACACAGTCTGTTTTCTATGTCTTCTGTTTTCCACAACACCCTATCCTTCTGCTCTTTTAACAAAGATATTTCTTCATATAGCTATTGGTCTGAACTTTGCAACATTCTGTCAGATGTTTTACAAATGCTCCTTCTGTTTTTACCTCACACATTTCCTATCACACACAACACAGTCTGCCACAATTTACGTCATAAAAGATTACTGCATGAAATTTCTCTTCAGATTTCAGTGCTGTTGCCATTTTGTAGTCACATAGAGAATGAGAGAGAGAGAAAGAGAGAGACATGCACATGCGTGCGCGCACACACACACACACACACACACACACACACACACACACACACACACACACACACACACACACACACACACACACCTCTAAATGTCTTCCCTAGTGGTTGATCATAACCCCCTTACAGTAACCTCTGGAAAAAAAATAAAATAAACACTCTTGGATAGTGATACTCCATAGTTAAGTCACCATCTTTGTCTTGGCTCATGGGTTGTCCCAGAATTGAGAGTAGAGTTGGAGATAGGGAACTTATGACATCTAAAATGTCTTTGTGAAACAACATGGGATAAGCACTCAAGAGGTGATGTAGAACAGAGGGTGTGCTGTGACTTTAAGAAGCATTTCAAAGTGAGGGCACATGCATATAAATAGAGAGCATGCGCAGACAGCAGTGCCATTTTGAGTGAACAGCCAGAGCGTTAACATGTATGAGTGTGGTAGTCAGTCTGTTTATAAGTTTACTTAAGTTTAAGTTACTAAGCCTCCATCCTGATGTGATTGTATGTAATAAAACTGCTTGAACCGAAATGACAACTGTTCGTCTGTTTTATCCTGACTTGATGAGTGACATGGTGTCAGAAATGGCATGTCTGAACAACATGGTAACAGAAGTGGCATAGCTGAATGACATGGTGTTAGATGTTTTGTTCCAACCTGTTCAAATGATTGAAAAGATCAGAAACAAATTTCAGATAATTAAGACTAGCATAAATTATTTATTTCATAAAGAAAATGATACAAAGCATTCAGAAAGCACAAAACGTATTATTAATCAAACGAAAAGCACAAAACGCATTATTGATTAAAGTGTTTGAAACCATGATATTTGATAAAGTTATTCAAAATACTTATGAGAGCAGAATTACTTTTGATTTGCATATTGAGCATGTTTAAAGTAAAACGAGCACAAGAAAAGTATAACAAGCATGATAAAAGTCAAACGAGCGTAACAAGTACAATAAAAGGGAAAAATGAGCATAGAAAAGCAAAGCGACTGCATTTTTTTTGTAAACAACTGTTGTTATGAGCTACTATTTCACATTAACTAAAGCTGTTCAAAGTACTAGAGTTGTTTGCAGTATCTCAGAGTGTGCAGTGTTTGCAGCGTGTGCTTTATTACAGTACAATTATTTTAAAGAGCTTACTATGCGCAAAGTACAGTGTATACAAAAAGTGTACACACCCCTAGTTAAAATGCCAGATTTTTTTGATATAAAAAATGAGACCACAATAACTCATTTCAAAACTTTTACCACCTTTAATGTGACCTATAACCTGTACAATTCAATTGGAAAACAAACAAATCTGTTAGGGGAAAATATAAAAAAATAAAAAAAATGTACAATAATCTGGTTGCATGAGTGTGCACACCCTTAAACTAATACTTTGTTGAAGCACCTTTTGATTTAATTACAGCATTCAGTCTTCTTGGGTACACACCTGCCATCAATTAAAGAGACTCTGATTAACCCCAAATCAAGTTCAGCTGTCCAAGTAGAATTTTCCTGTTAACTCAGTTGCCTGCTACAGCAAAAGCTATGGTTCACAGAGAGCTTACAAAGCATCAAAGAGATCTCATTGTTGAAAGGTATCAGTCAGGAGAAGGGTACAAAAAAATTTCTACAGCATTGGATATACCATAAAACACAGTGAAAACAGTCATCAAAAAGTGGAGAAAATATGGGACAACAGTGATGTTGCAAAGAACTGGACGTCCCTCCAAAATTGATGAAAAGACAAGACAAAAACTGGTCATGGAGGCTTCCAAGAGACATACAGCAGCACTGAAGGAGCTGCAGGAATTTCTGGCAAGTACTGGTTGTGTACTACATGTGACAACAATCTCTCATATTCTCCATATGTCTGGACTATGGGATAGTGTTTCAAGACCAAAGCCTTTTCTTACACAGAAAAACATCCAGGCCCAGCTAAAATTCTCAAAACAATACATCGTCTCCCAAAAGCATGTGGGAAAATGTGTTATGGTCTGATGAGACCAAGGTTGAACTTTCTGGCCACAATTACAAAAGGTACATTTGGTGCAAAAACAACACTTCACATCACCAAAAGAACACCATCCCCACAGTGAATCATGGTGGTGGCAGTACCATGCTTTGGGGTTGCTGTTCTTCAGCTGGAACTGGGGCATTAGTCAACGTGTAGGGAATTATGAACAATTCCAAATGCCAGCCACTTTTAGCCCAAAACTTTCAGGTATCTTCTAGAAAGATGAAGATAAAGAGGAATTTCACCTTTCAATACAGCAATGACCCCAAGCATACATCCAAATCAACAAAAGAATGGCTTCACCAGAGTAAAATTAAAGTTTTGGAATGGCCTAGCCAGACCCCAGACCTAAATCCAATAGAAAATCTGTGTGGTGACCTGAAGAGGGCTGTACACAAGAGATGCTCTCACAATCTGACAGATTTGGAGTGCTTTTGCAGGGAAGATTGGGCAAATATTGTCAAGTCAAGATGTGCCATGCTGATGGACTCCTACCCAAGAAGACCGAATGCTGTAATTAAATCAAAATGTGCTTCAACAAAGTATTAGTTTAAGGGTGTGCACACTTATGCAACCAGCTTATTGTACATTTTTTATTTTTTATATTTTTCCCCTAACATATTTGTTTTCAATTGAATTGTACAGGTTATAGGTCACATTAAAGGTGGGAAAAGTTTTGAAATGATTTATTGTGGTCTCATTTTTTATATCACAAAAACCTGGCATTTTAACAGGGGTGTGTAAACTTTTTACACCCACTGTATAGTTATTTCGCAAAGTGCAGTTAGAAAATAGTAATTTCAAAAAGTTTCTTGTACTGTGTACAGTTCATTTGCAAAGTGCAGTCATTTTGATGTGTTTCTTACACTGTAGAGAGTTATTTTGCAAAGTACAGTCATTTTGAAAAGTTTCTTGTGCTGTATACAGTTCATTTGCAAAGTCCAGTCATTTCAAAGTGTTTCTTACACTGATAAGAGTGGCTTCACAAAGTACTGTAATTTCAATGTGTTCTTGTGCTATGGAGACTTATTTCACAAAGTGCAGTTATTTCGAAGAGTCTGTTGTACTGTTGAGCATAATTACAAGTCTCTGGCATAAATTTCTGATGTATATGTGTGTAAGTTCGTACATAATTCCAATGGTCTTTACTACTGTCTGTTGGCATGGCAGATGGATTTTGCAGACCCAGTCCACTTGTATTTGATCTTACTATTACAGAGAACTAGAGAGTATTTGCGCAGGATTACATTATTTTCATACAAACAGCTTTTTCTAACAATGATGCACATACAAGGGCATTTATTCTGCTTAATCTAGCAGGGTCAGAAGCCATTGAAAGAAAGCGTTAATTTGTGTATGCACCAGCAGTATATGCAGGAGATAGGGAAAAGCATCACACAAATTAACACTTTCTTTCAATGGCTTCTGACCCTGTTAGATTAAGCAGAATAAATGCCCTTGTATGTGCATCGTTAGAAAAAGCTGTGTGCATATTTGGTGATTTGAAAGATGAATTGATAAAGGACAAGCTTGTGTGTGGTATTAATAATGCTGCAGTGAGAAAGATTTTGCTTCGAGACAGTGATTTAATGCTGAGGAAAGCCACAGGAATTTGTCAAATAAATGAGGTTGCAGAAAGGCACACAAATATGCTTGTAAGTGATAAAAGCATGGTTGCAGTAGCCTCTAGAGCAAACATAGACAGCATGAAGCAGCATGTGGCTAAAAGAAACAGGCCTAAGCGCATGGCAACTGCAGCCTCTGCAGGAATTCTAGAGAGAACCCGTACCTTTCCAGCAAGTTCTAAGACTAGCTCACTAAAACAGACATGGTCAGTGCAGTACAAGGGTGAGTCAGCAAAACCCAATTCAAGTCTAATTGTTAACTGCTGTAATTGTGGTGCCAATCACGTGTCCAAAAGAGAAAAGTGCTTAGTATTTGGTCAGCAATGCTACAAGTGTAAAAAATGGAACCACTTTCAAAAGCTTTGTAAATTAAGCAAGCCTCATTCATTTATTAAGGAAGGTCACACAAAAAAGCAAGTTGATCATATAGAAAGCTGCAACTCTACTTTCTGTGTAGATGGTGTATCAGTGGTTGGTGAAAAGGTTAATGCAGTAGATTTGTTGACAAAAACAAAGTGTTGATTAATGGTAAACCCACAGAGCTCAAACTGGACACTGGTTCATAGTGAAATGGTATGTCAGCAGAAACATTTGTTAGATTAAGAGCTGGTGGACAACTTAATTTGGCCAATTGTGCAAGGCTTATTGCTTATGGAAGTGAAGAGATTCAAACCAAAGGCTCAGTAGTGCTTTCATGCTACTCAGCTCAGAACAGTTATAGCTTCATGTAGTCAAAAGATCAGTACAGTCATTATTAGGTCTCAGAGACAGTTTAAAAATGAAACTGCTTTCTTTTACCAAAGAAGTCCATCATGTAAGCAAATGTCCCAGTTCCAATTTCACCTATGCTATATATTTCACAGAGTATACTGATATTTTAGAGGACAATCTAGGTAAACTTTCAGTTGTGTACTCCATGAATTTATGCCCAGAGGTCAGTTCAGTGGTCAGACCAGCAAGAAGGGTTCCAATAGCTATGCATGACAGAGTCAAAGTCCAGTTAGACAAAATGGTGCAGCAAGGTGTGATTTGTCCAGTTACAGAACCAACTGAATGGGTGTCTTCCATGGTAGTCACTCAGAAGAAAAGCTCAGGTGAAATCAGAATCTGTATTGACACAAGAGACTTAAACACAGCATTAAAGAGACTCCACCATCCAATGTGTACAGTTGAGGAAGTTGCTGCCCTCATGCCAAATGCTACTGATTTTTCTGTCTTAGATGCGAACAGTTTACTTTGGCAACTAATGCTTGATCACATACCTTCACTACTGACTACATTCAATACACCATTTGGTAAATATAGATTTCTCAGAATGCCTTTTGGAATAAATTCTGCTAGTGAAGTCTTTTAGCATGCAATGGAGCAAATACTTCAAGCTATCCGTGTGCTATAATAGTAGATGATTTACTAGTTGGAGGCAATGGTGAAGCAGAGCATGACAGAAACCTCAGGAAAGTTCTGGAAGGAGCACGTGAAGTGAATCTAAAGCTTAATCCTCTGAAATGTAAATTCAGGCTACCAAAAGTTACTTATGTTGGTCATTTATTTACCAATTAAGGCTTACGACCAGATCCTTCCAAACAAACAGCCATTCTTGAGATGCCAGCTTCAGATAATGTCCAAGCCTTACAGCGTTTTCTTGGTATGATTAACTATTTGGGCAAGTTAATACCAGACTTCAGTGAATTATCAGCACCCTTAAGGGAGTTGACATGCAAAAATGTTACCTGGTCATGGGTGGAGTAACACCAGAGAGCATTTGATGACCTGACACAGAAAATTACCAGTCCACTTACATTAAGATATGTCCACAAACCAGTAATTTTTTACTGTGATGCTTCAAAGTTCAGTCTTGGTGCAGTTATTCTTCAAGAGGGCAGACCAGTAGTCTATGCTTCTAGAACTCTTACCCAAACTGAGATGCAATATGCTCAAACTGAGAAGTAATTTTTGGAAATTGTGTTTGCATGTTCGAAGTTCCATGATTATATTTATGGCCAAGCTATCCAGATTTAGACTGATCTTCAACCTCTAGTTTCTATTCTAAATAAGCCTATGCACACAGCTCCAGCAAGACTACAAAAAATGATGCTCAGATTACAAAAGTACAATTTCAAAATGGTCTATACAAAAGGCAAACTTCTTTAGCTGGCTGATACCTTATCCAGATCACCCAGAAATACCACAGAAAAGCTTAATGCAGAGAATTTTGTCTTCGATGTCATGGAAGTGCATAATTTTTCTACCACAAGACTTGATAGTCTAAGAGATATAAAAAGACTGATCTAATTTTGCAAAAGCTCAACCACTTCATCAACATTGGATGGCCATCAAAGCAATCTTGTGTACCAATAGAAGTGCAACCTTATTTTCCCTACAGAGATGAGATGTTGATGGAAGAGGGTATCATTTTCAAAGGTCCTAAAGTTGTAGCTCCTACTTCCTTACAACACGAGTACATCCAGATTTTGCATCGTGGCCACCCAGGTTTCGAGGCTACCAAAAGAAGGGCAAGAGGACTAGTATTTTGGCCTTCTCTGTCAAATTATATCAATAAAGTACTTTCATCTTGTTCAGTATGCAATAGTACTAAACCACATTTGCAAAAAGACCCTCTTCAGCTAAGCCAGATTCCTGAACTACCTTGGTCAACAGTAGCCATAGACATATTCAAGTGGAATAGTAAACATTACTTAGTGTTGGTAGACTCTTATTCAAATTGGTTTGAAATTGATCTGCTACGCAACCTAACATCCAGTACTGTCATTACTAAGTTGAAATGCCATTTCTCAGTCCATAGTAGTCCACACAAAGTTATTTCTGACAATGGTGCCCAGTTTACCAGTCAGCTATTTCAGAAATTTGCAAAAGAGTGGGACTTTATCCATGTTACCAGTAGTCCTGAGTACCCACAGTCAAATGGCCTACCTAAACGTGCAGTACAAAGTGCAAAGCAATTACTAGAGAGCTCAAAGCATGGCAATACCAATGTTTTCTTGAATTTGCTTAATCAGAAATATTCCCTGTGACAATTTATTTGGTTCACCTGCTCAGAGACTTCTATCTAGGCAAACAAGAACAACCTTGCCTATCAGTTCCAGTTTATTGGTGCCTAATGCTAAAAGCATCAGAGCAATCAAAGCCTAACTATTCAAACACATTCTTTCCAGATGTCCAGCTATGATAAAATGAGCAGATTTCTTTGTCCATTAAAAGAAGGAGAGATAGTGAGGATGCAAATGGCAAAAGGTTTTGATCGAATTGGTCAAGTGAGAGGTGTATGTGCCGAGCCAAGATCTTACTTAGTAGACTCTGAGGGTATAGAATACAGAAGAAATCACAGGCATCTTCTTCTGGTGTCTGAATCGATATTGCAGCATCATACCTGTGATACAGACTCTAGATCTCAGAGCAATCCAGACGATGTTCCTGTTGAAGGACATGTCTCAGTACCATTTCCCATTCCTGATGATGTCCTAGATGTCCCTGAAGTTGATCATTCATTAAAGACACTCCCTTTTGTTAAATCCAGTCCTAATTTTTATGTTATACAATCTGGTCGTATTTCCAGATTTAGTGTAAATGCACAGCAACCTGGACATGATTGTTTCACTTGTAATTCGTTCTGTATAATTGCATGTCAAAGGATTATTTCTGTACAATTGCATGTCAATGATTATTGTCATTATAACTGTGTATGACTTATTTCTCAAAGAGGGAGGATGTAGAACAGAGGGTGTGTTATGACTTTAAGAAGCATTTCAAAGTGAGGGCATGTGCGTATAAATAGAGAGCATGTGCAGGCCATGGGTGCTGGAACCATAGAGCCAGGGGGAGGGGGATCCCCCCACTTTTACAGCTGCAAGACCTGTCGAAAAAAATTAATGAAGTGGAGTTTTCATGCTAATGTGGATTCGCACGCAGAAGTTAAACTAAGTAAACTAACAGTTCTTGTTCTTTTATTGCTCTGTGTTACAGGAGATATGCTTACACTGTTCTGTTGGTGCTGCCAGAGCCAGAGTCATGCCGGCAAGGAGAGTTTGGTTCTTTTATTTGCTCCCATTTGTGTGTGTGTGTGTGTGTGTGTGTGTGTGTGTGTGTGTGTGTGTGTGTGTGTGTATGTGTGTGTGTGTGTGTGTGTGTGTGTGTGTGTGTGTGTGTGTGTGTGTGTGTGTGTGTGTGTTTAAAATGCCCCAGTTAGGTATACCAGGTGGTTAGTGTTACTCAGGCTCAAACAGCCTGAATTCTCTACCCATACCACCACTTGTGATTCATACCCTTCAACTGTCCAGATTTTCACAGAATATTTGGCTCATACTTTTGGTCTGCTCCTCTTAAAATTTGTAGTTTTCTGGCAAATCAGTAAGAAGTGAATTCACTAAATAATGATAGCCCTTTAAGTTTCAGTCTTCCTATCTTTCAGGAAACACGTGGTAACACAAAACACTTTATTTTATCAACTTTATAAAAATATACAAGCAATATTTAAAATGTGTCCCTGGTTTTGGCCTTTGCCCACCCCCCCCCCTATAAATTTTGGCTTTTTCCAGATTTATTGTGCTGCCAAGTTGAGAGATTTATTTAAAGGCCAAGTGTATTTTACAAGGAGCCGTGAGCTTCAGGTGAGGAGAAGTTCAGTGTTACTTATGCTAAGCTGCTTGCATTGTTAGTAGCACAACAGGTAGTATACTTACTCTTGATGCAGAAGGCTGTGGGTTCTACTCACACAGTATGTAGATGGATCGCTGATACTATACTGTGTTGTAGTTTAAAGGGAGTGGATGCTGCAGTCCTATGAATGTCCTCCTTTGGAGGAGTTACATAGTAACTATGTTTCTGTTATCAGTTTGCATCCATTCCCCATTGCAAAATTACTAGCTTATCATTTTTTAATGTAGCATAGGTAATTTATTCTTCAAGGGCAACAGGCACTTTATTTGTAGATGAAACAATGAAATATAAAGTTGTTTGCTTGCAGCAACCTCTTCATTAGTTACAGATCCCTTTAATGTGGAATTATTTAGATGACTTACTTCTGCAGAGGTTTTGCATATTTACTGATATTGGTGGATTGTCATGACAGAAGTCTGAGTGGCCTTTTATGGTTGAAATTTTAAGAAACGGGTAGTGTTGTCATTATACATTCATACATTTTGTTTCATTGCTTATTAGAAGACTGTTCAAAACTACAAATTTAAAACACATTCTAACAAGGGGTGTTGTATTATACAAGGAATATAATTTAATACAATCAGGTAAATACAATCAGGAAGGTGAATCAAAGAATGCATACATGTATGCTTGCTCACAGGATGCAGGAGATCAAAATAGGGGAAGAGACCAGTCACCAATGGAGTCCCCCAGGGTTCAGTGCTGAGACTTTTTCTGTTTGGCATATACATCTCAAAAGTAAAAGGAAATACCAAAGGGCGTTGGCAGACTAAGTTTGAGATAACTGCAAGCTAGGAGCAGTTATTGAATCCCCAAATGACTTAACCATCATGCAAGAAGGTTTGTCCCAAAAATTAACGGGTGCCAGAATCATGAATTGAAACTAAACTCTAAGAACTACATTATCATATCCTTTGGAAAGTCATCTACTCCAGGGAACTGCCAAATTGACAATCCCCCCCTGAGAAGTGACCCAGTTGTTTGGCACTTGGGAACTTGTGTGTACAGTGACCTATCTTTTGACCAACATGTGCCCAGAGTCATAAGAAAGTCTTTCTCTGTTCCACAGCTTATAAACAAATTGATTTTGACTAGATCTAGAGACATTATTGTCCCCCTTTACAAAGCCCTCATTTGGTCAATCATTTTGCATAATGCCCACTTTGACATGTATATATCTAGACTCATACAACAATTGGAATACCCACAGAGATACCTTACTAAAAGGATACAAGTCCTAAACAATAGGTCTTGCATGGAGCACCTCAAAGATTTATCATTATATTCAGTATCCTACAGAGTGCTTAGAGCTGACATGTTTGGCATACAAAGCATCTTCCAACCTAATACAGATGAACCTACTGAACATCAGCAAGTGAAATGGCATCAGAAATACTCAGTCCAGGTACCTAAACTGAATGTTGTGGAGAGATGGATATATATCACAGAGGCTACCAGTGTTCCAGAACACACTATCCATTCAAGTAAAACAAAGCTCATCCCTGTCCATATTCAAATGCAACTTGAATCTAAGGATGGGTAATAGAAAATGTACTCCAGGATTGTCCCTCATGCCACTACTGGATAGAGGCAGTTCCTAAATGCTGCATTCATTACATGGGTCACCTCAAATTATCTATGGTATGATCACAGTAATTCTCACTCAGGCTATTATACAATTATCAGCCATGGGATAGGTAAGACCAATAAGGAAATGTTAGGTCAAGCACCAAAAGGAAAATTGGCTAAGCTTAAAATGTCCTCCGAGGGAACCTATGTTGTGGCAGTAAATAGTTTAAAAAATTGCCCTTTTTAGATCACTAAGCGCCCCTGTCACCCTCCACCCCCCCCCCCTAATCTTCAACAGTTTCTGCCGCCTCTGGTGCAGGCAGCAGTGCCATTTTGAGTGAACAGCCAGAGAGTTAACATGTATGAGTGCAGTAGTCAGTCTGTTTATAAGTTTACTTAAGTTTACGTTACTAAGCCTCAATCCTGATGTGTTTGTATGTAATAAGGCTGCTTGAACCAAACCCACAACTGTTCGTCTGTTTTATCCTGAGCAGACGAGCAACAGTGTCTTTCAGGGGATTCCACAAAATAGGGGCACAATGACTCCCTGTTTCCTTCAAGTACTTGAGGCATTTTGGATTGTTCCTTACTAATGCTGAGCTTCAGTTGATCTGGATGCTAGAGGTAGGAGTTTGTTGCAATAATACTACTCTAGTTATCATGCTTAGACTTGGAAGCCTTGGAAATATCCAGTAGGACTGTATGCAATATCTTAAAGAACACAGGGATGTTGCAAATGATGTTTGACTTTAAAATGTTGATTAAGCGTATCAAATATATTGTACGAGGTCTGAACACTTGAGAGAAGGCTGTCAGATGGATGTGACTGTATCTGTCTATTACCATTTTAAGGAGGAAAAAAGAAAGAAACTGACAGACTGGCAGGGTGAATCACTTTCCAAAACTAAATGCAAGAATGAATAAATAGTATGTTTATTTGCTGTAAAGCAGATCAAATCAAGTTTCCCTGATACCTTTACTATTCACCTTCTTACAAGTTATGGTCACATCTAAGGATAACTGAAAATTTGAACTCTTTAAAAGGTCGGACATCTTTTCTCAAAAATCCTAAACAGTAGACATCCTGAAACAATTTCATAATTATATAATACAGAAACTTTCACCTAAAAGTAATTGAACTCCTTGCTGTCTCAGAAGAGTGTTGTAGATAGATTTGCAGAAGGTGATCACAGCAGGATATATCACTGCAGTGCACTGAAATGCTTTGGATGGCTAATCATTACCGATAAACTTCTGAAGTTTTGCAAAAACATATGCCCTAGGTTTAAGAAGCCATCCGTATGTGTGATCAGGGTGGTGGCTGGTGGACAATTTGGTTGAGAGTAGGTTGGATATGTGATTTTGTTCAGATTTAGATTGAATGTTACTTTGAATGAAATGCATTTCATTGAATGAGGTTTGCCTTCACACTTGTTAAAGCCACTGACTTTAGGGTTAGATTTGGGATTTTTGGGATGGTGTTATGAGTGATTTCAGTCACTGTTATAGTTGAACTCATGATTAAATTTAGGTTTAGGGTGTGGTCTAACTTTAGGATTAGGTTGACTGTTTGGTTTAGTTTTAGGGTTTAGGTTTATGTTTGCATTTGGAGTTAGGTTAAGGTTTATAGATATGATTTTGTTTAGGTTTAGTGCTAACTTTGCATTTGGGGTTTGGTTTAGGTTAATTGGCTTATGTGCTTTCATGCCCTTTATGTGGGGCATGGAGATATTTGCCTGTCATAAGAAATTTGGTGGACAATTATGCACTATGCATAATACTGTATTTTGTGCATTTTAATGGTATTGTCTTTTGATGAAATGTTTTTCATTTATTGTTTGGACTCATTTAAGTTGTTTTAAATGGGGTTGTTTTCAAACATATATCCTGCACCACCAGAATACATCAAGTAGAATATAAACTTATTGGAGGGCTTTCATCTGGAAATACCACTAACTAACCTAAACTCAGGAGTCCAAACCTATGTCACTTCTGTCCTGCAGAACAGAACAATTCAGGAGGACTGAGAAACCATCCCAGAATTAAAACATTATTTTGAATGTGATATTAATTAAATTGTATTACAGCTTGATTAGATACAAATTAGGGATTCTCATCTAGATCAAGGGAGGTCATAGTCTCCCTATACTCATCACTCATCAGACCAATGATTGAGTACAATGCCCCATTCGGAATGTATCTGACCCGACACTTGCAGCAGCTGGAGAGGCCACAAAAGTTCCTCACCAAAAGGATAAAGGGTCTCAAACATCTGTCCTATGCTGCCCAACTGAAAGAACTCCAGCTCTATTCAGTCGCTTACCGCTTGCTCAGAGGTGACCTTTGCCTAACATACAAGGTCATGTCAAACCCAGATTTGATGAATATGCTTCACCTCAAAAAATCTAGATCCGTCAGAGCCACAAGGGCGGGAGACTTAAACCTCGACACGGCTATTAATAGGACGTGCTGGAGGGATAGATTCATCACCCAAAGACTCCTTATGCTGTGGAATAAAATCCCGGTATATGTGAGGCAGAGCACCTCGCTGGCCTTGTTCAAGAGAAATCTTGACCAATGGATGGGAGATCGCAGATATACCCCAGGGATTACCTCAGTGTCACTGCTCAACAGAGGCACAGCAAAATAATGGGTATAGTTCCCCATACTAAAGGGGTGGCGTAAGCCACAAAACTATGGGCTAGGCTTGTAAATGCCCTCGGGCAGATAGCCTAGTATGAACCTATGAACCTATGAACCTAAATTATCAAAATACAGATATCCCATAGCTAGCTAACATAATGTGCTATGTCATACTCAATGTTCCCTCCATTTGCTATAAACTGTCTCTCATCTGTAGTCTCATATTAAACAATATCCTCTCTTATGTCCATTCTGTTACCAACCTTGCTTCCACACATGCCACACTTCTTAGTCCCCCACCCCCAAATACCTCGGTTTACTATACTCTCTTACAGCTTTTAAACACAGCACTGTTACTTTTACTTGCAACTGCTGTAGTTTTTATGCTATTGCAGTGTTCTGGAATAAATGCAAAACAATCATCAAAATTACATAATACCTACACATCCAAAGTTCACAACTGCACATAATGTCAGTTTGGGAGCTTAGCAGCAAGCTTTCTGACTTAAATGACTTCCAAGACAGCTGCACACTGACCAACAGCTTCATTTTAGCTCTCCCAGCATAAGAAGAGAAAATTAGAGATAAGGGTCAGAAACTGCAAGTTTTAGTAAATTCAGTTACTGGCAAGTTAGTATACTGCATGCATGTCAGTAAAGAAGAAACTTAGAAAGCATGAAAGAAAATCAACTAGACAATGTGAAGAAGAAACACTGACTGGGAAGAATCCTGCAGGTGTTCAGTAAAAAGCAGTTCACGCTCCAGTTTTGGTGCAAGACATGGCTTCCAGTAATATAGAGGGAAAATAAATAAATCAAATACACTCAGAGCTGATTAAAAAAAAACATTGAAGGAGTATATCAATTCAAATAACAAAAGGCTGGAAAAAATGAAAGAAGATTTAAACAGCTGTTCACACGGACTGATAGAACTACAAAAAAATCAGAGGTTTTAATGAAGAAAAGACTGGCTGAGTATGAGATTGCTCAAAAAGAACTGTTTCAGAAATGGTAGAGTTCGAAGACAGAGCACCCATGGATATCCTGAGATTTTCTGCTGTACCAGAGAAATTGATAGAAATAGACTGTATTAATTTTTTGAAAGTACAAATAAGAAACTAGACTGATATTCCACAGCCACATTTGTTAATTGAAATGGCACATCTTGTGTAAGCTCCAAACCTGGCCATTAGAAAACAGCAAAGACCTGTATTAGTAAAGATGCAATCCCATGAGCAGAAACAGCTGATCATGACAAAACTGTGTCAGAAGAGCAAACTGTTAAAAACTGGAGACAGCAGAGTATGTGGAAAATTATTATTCATTGTACACCAGACAGCAAGGAGACAAATGTATGCCAGCAATCAGGAAATGTTAAGAGGCAGGTGTGAGATTCAAACTGATGTACACAGCTGTCTGAAGAATATATTTTTTCCCTGGAGAATCAAAGTAATTTTTGATCCAGAACAGGTTACAGAGGAAATAGAAAAGTTTCTCCAACAAAAAGTGAGCCATCAAACAGAAGGGGACTCTGCTTCTCATACTTTTGATAATAAGGTTTATAGGGAGACCATGCCAGTGAAACCTTTTCCAATGTTCAAAAGGAAAATGTTTTAGAGACAGAAAATGCACAAGAGCAGACTAGAAGAATCAGGAGCACATTGGACTTGAACTGGAGTCTAGGCTTGGGAGATGGAGATGAACAGGAAGAAGACCAGCAACAATGAAATTAGTGAATAAATGTGAGACTATAAAGCATCAATCATATTTGTGAAATATGGCTTTACAAGAAACAGTGGAAACATTGGACTTTTGTTAACTTTACTAAACCTGTCGGAGACTAAAACACATATACCCCATTTCATGTCATTAATGTTTGGAAGGACACTGAAGGGAAAGAGAAGGAAAAAAAGAAAACTAACTGTAAGTAAAACAATTTTGTTCTCAACATTATTTGTGTAAAACATTTCATGATATAAACAGCACGTTATATAGTAAAGCATTTTCAGTTATTGTATGTGATAAAGATACTAAAGCAAACAAGTACCTTTTCCCCCTCTATTTAGTTCTAAGAAATGTAGGCATTACAATGTAAAAAGAGGAGAAAGGATGGACAGAAGTATGTTTAAGTTAATATACCGTAATCTTGAGTTGCTGGGGGGATGGGTTATAAAATTGCACACATTATAATATATGTAGATATTATATGGTCTGTCATTTTTTTGCATAATTAAAAATATTCTTAAAATCCCAATGGCTTTGCCCATGCACCAAGCCTGACTGATACTATATTCGCTTGCCTTTAGCTTTTTTGACATCAATTCTTCTACTTCTTCTACCTTTCTTTGGCTCTCCCTTCTAAAAATTATAAATAATTTGCTCTCTTCATACCCTTCATTACTGTGTCAATTTCCTCGACACAACATACTAACTGACTAATGCTTATACTTATCTATGATAAATGTTGCACCAAATGACTGAAACAAAAATCTTCATAATGTTACCCTTTTCTGCTTACTGCTGCTGAAATAACAAGTTGTACATGAATGTATAGTTATCTAATTGTTTTTGAATGTATAGTTTTCTATCATCATAGTGTTACCCTGTTTGCTTACTGCTGCTGAAAATCAACTGTACATGATTGTATAGTTATCTAATTGTATTTTGAATGTATAGGTATCTTTCTGCATTTTGTATAAACTGTTTTTTTTTCTCGGAGCTTTTCTCCTCAGGTCTCTATTGAAAATGGACATATATCCAATTAGACTAGCCTGGTCAACAAATGTAAAATAAATAAATAAATAAAATAAATAAGTGAATGTCCAGATTAAGGCCCTTGGCTTAATCTAATAACATTTTTTGTATAAGCAAGTACATAAGAGGACATTGAATATAATAAAAAAGTTTTTTTTTTCCTTTGGCAAATAAGTGTTTATTGTAAGTTTAGGGACTTGAAAATAAGAGCAGCTGTACATTTTGTACTTGTCTTTCTATGGGGACAAGATCACTATTTGGGGCAAGCAATAAAAGCCAGACCATTTTTTAAGGCTAAAGGTTAATGTTTTCTGAAAACATGTACGCTGCATTCACATCTGGGAGGGGAAAGAAGATAAGACAAGAACAGACAGCAATAAGTGTAAGAAGGATCACAGGTTGTAACATGCATCTTAGCATAGATAACCTTAATGTTAGATTAAGTAATGCCTGTGTGTGCAGCTGTCGGTTTGGGACAATTATTCCTATCAGGAGGGTAAGTCTTCATTATATTAAGATATACACAGTTTTGTGTATTTGTTTTAAGTTAATATGCTGTAGGGTATTCTGACAGTGTGTTTGTTTTTATGTTTGAGGGTTTTCATTAAAACAAAAAGTCTTGTAAAATGTGACACAGGTTCAAATAAAAACAACAGGAAACAACTGTGAAAAAGATCAACCAGCCAACATTAGTGGTACATGTGACACAAAAGCTGGAACTAGACATTTAAAAAAGATGTCATATATAACAGGTGGGAATAATAACTTCTTATTATAATGGCTACACTAAACACTATTTTGGAACATGAATAGCCTCACATGTATAGCCAAAAGGAAAGAGTTTTGAATTAAATTAAAAAATGCAGAGTAAAAATAACAATAATACAGAAGACACATTTGGAAAGATGTGAGCATGTGAATGTGATAAAGAAAATATTTCAGGGTAGATATTCAGCAGAATATCAGGGACAAAGGAAAAAAAAGAATACTTATGCTCCAATAGTGATACAAGAGGAAAAAAGCACAGTAATGGTAGATTTATGGTAATAAGGGACTACTGGTAAGGAAGGATGATTATGCTGTCATGTATGTATATTCCACCTAAAACTCCTACTATGGAGCTTAAGAAAATTTTAGGAGAAATAATCAACTTTCAGCAGGGAATATTACTTATAGGTTGGGACTGGAATTTGATTTACAACAGTGAATATGTATCTGGGGGACCTAGAAGAGAAAATATAACAAAAGAGGGTACATTTCTGAAATAATTTAAGAAAATATTTGGTATGCAAGATATGAATTCAGTAGTAGAAACTTGTAGATAATTTACATATTATCCCCCAAGGTACAATAACTGGGTTAGACTAGACAATAAGTATATTTCACAGGAACATGTGCATTTAATTGAAAGCTTTGGCATGCAGCCAATAACTCTTTCAGATTATGCACCAATAACAACTAAGATAAAAATACAGGGTAATGAAGTAAAAATGAGACTCTGGCACTTCCCCATCAACCCATTAAAAAGAGGAATTTGAGGAATGGGTAGTGAAAATTATTCAAGAGTTATTTGGGAAGATGGTTATAGCTAGTGAATAGGATAAAATGAAAGTAGAGTTTAAAAATGGGGTAGAAATAAAAGAAAAAGAGATATGATTAAGAAATGTAATTATTTAGAAGGGCTGACAAAGGTTAAATTAATGCCGAATAAGTGGAATCTCACAGGACAAGAAGAGGCACAACTGCAGAGTGCTAAATAGAAAATAAGGAAGTGTCTGGATAATATGTATGAGTTTAGAAAATTGCTAAGTAACTGTTTTTTGATAATATCTCCAGAGCCCAAATGCTCTAAACACAATGACTTTGGCAACAGAAAGTAGAAAGGGTGTTGCCAAACTATATCATGAAAATTAACCAGAGATCCTATAGTGGTATTAGAGATATTTCAGAAATTTTATAAAAATGTATATAAAGCAGAGGAATCTGGAAATTAAGACAAAGCACAAATGGAAATATTTATGGAAGATTTAAGGATGCCAAGGTTAGAGGTAGATGAGGCTCAACAACTAACAGTTAAGATAGGAGGAGCTGAGATAAAAACAGTGAAGTATAGTTAATCTGCAGGAAAGTGTCTAGGAATCGATGGTATTCCTATGGTAATTTGAAATGTAGTAGGGAAGAAAATGATAAAGGTCTGGAAGGTTTTATTTAAATGGGAAGCACCAACAGCCTGGAAGAAAGCTGTAATACCTAAAGACAGTAAAAACTCATCAGACTCAGTTTCATTTAGGCCCATTTCAATTTGAAACCACGGTTATAGTGTTTGAGTCTATAATAGTCAAAAGACTGTCAAAGTGTTGCCAAAATTGATAAATATGGATCACTGTGTTTTTTTGGAATGCAGGCAACATTAATAGAACAATGATGATCAAGAGGGAAGGAAAATGTAAGATAATACCATTCTTGTTTGTTGGTCTTGATACAGAGAAAGCATTCAACAGAGTAAGGTGGGATGTTATGAGTAGGGCAATGCAAGCATTTGAATTCCCTGATACAATAATAAGGTTAAGTAGGAGGCTATATGAGGTATTGGAGACAAATATTAAAGTATGAGGGTTCCTCCCTGATAAGTTGTGTCTGAACAGAGGAACCAGACAGTGTTATATTGGTATGGTAATCAAGAAAAGTTGGCTTTTTTAGCAGACAATTATTTTGTACCTGATAAAACCAAAAAAGGACATCTCATTGCTGTGGAACATTCTGAGACAGTTTCAGGTTTCTTGGGATACAAAATTTATGAGAACAAAAGAAAGGCTATGGCTGCAAACTATGTACATTCACAAGAATTGGTTCAGCAATACCTATATATATATATATATATATATATATATATATATATATATATATATATATATATATAAAGACATAATAAAATGAAGTATTTATGAATATGGGTTAAAAAGGATTCTTTTATGGCAGCTAAAGAGGGTTCCTATCAGCATCTCGAACGTTGACAATATTGAATGTGATATTGTCGACACGAGAATGCTGAAAGTGCAGAACATCGAACGGGTAAACAGAAATCTCCATAAGGCGAGATTTCCATTTACTACAATGTAGTGTGGTCTCGGAGTTGGTATATTTAAGTAGCGGGGGGTGTGAGGGGCACAGCCCCCCTGCGTACACCATTTACATTTTTTTTTGTTTTTTGTTTTTTTATATTGGCATTAGAAAATTTAATAGTTTGATCATTTCAGTTCGATATTTTGTGATTCGAACTATTAAATTTTTGAAATGCTGATATAGACCCACTAAAGATATATGGAAAGAGACTAAATAAAAGATAATACAAAAACTGACAAACTGGAAGCTCTTGTTTATGGATATGGATGGCAAGATAAAGCAGTGACAATGTTTTTAGTCTTTTTAGTTTTCTAAACAATCAAGAATATTTTTATCAACCAGGGGAGAAGTTGTGGATAGTAATTAATAAATAGTTGAAGGATTTTATCTGGGAGGGGGAGAGGAGCAAAGGTCAAGTGGGATAAGTTGATCCTTTCAATATAACAAGGTGGTTTAGAATTACCTGATTTGAAGGGGTCTATATAAGTTTGCCAAAAGTGTTTTTCAGCAAACACCTAATCATTGACCCCTGTTCAGCGAAAATCAGTTCCACAATTTGCTGACTTTACCAAGGGCAAATAAGTAGTTGGCTGACTACAAAACTTTGCCCTTTTCTCCACTGTAGTGTGATCTCGGAGTTGGTATATATAGCTGGGGGGTGTGGGATCAATTTAGTCAAATGTTGCTCTGTTGTGCTGCAGGGCAAGTATTTCCTTGCCCTTGATAAATTCAGCAAATCGCAGAAGCGATTTTCACTGAATAGGGGTTGATGATTAGGTGTTCGCTGAAAAAAACTTTCGTTGAACTAATATAGACCCGATTTGAAGGGGTATTTTAGAGCTACACATTTAAGGCTCATGTACCTAACACAAGCAGAAAGTTGTAACTGACTATGGAAAAAGATGATGAAGTGGGAGGGTTCAATAAATGAGGATAGAGTGGGATTTTTGGATGTAAATCCTTAAGAAGGATTACAACAGCCATACAGAATATTATATTTATAAAGCAGCATCGAGTATTCCAAACTAAGCCAACATAAGAATGGAGAAAAGAGATTCTGTCAATAGGGGTGATTGCAATTAGAAGTCAGAGAATAAAAAAGGAAGTTACTGGAGAAAACTGGCAAAGGAACCAAGATACTGAGAGCAAATAACAAGAGAGGAAAAGGTAGTAGAATGAGAACAGTCCAAAAAGTCTTTTGGACTGCAGGCTAGAGGCTGCATTCCCTATCTTGAATTGATATTAGAGTATAGGCAAAAAGAAAGAGATAGGGAAATCCTAAGTGAAAGACATGGTCTGTCAGAGTTTTTAGTTGACTCTAGAACAAAAGCTGCTGTTACAAAATAGATAATTAGTAGGGCATATAAAATATTGCATGATAACTACAGGAATCAATCAGAGTTTAGAAAATACTAGGAAGAGAAATTAGATTTGCACTTCCCAAGTAAACAATGGGAAGACATATGTATGGCTTCCAAATATGCAACAAAGGCTAGAAGATTTAGGATTTTTGTCTGGAAGTGTCTGCATAAGTGTTTCTATTCCCAAAGCAGACTCCAAAGAAATTTTCCGCAGGTAGATGCCAAATGTTGGAGGTGTAATGGGGAAGAAAGAGCTAATTGGGAGAATGCTTTGAGAGTGTAATGAGCTGTTAGCAGACTTTAAAACGTCCTTACAGAGTACTCTGTCAGAAATATTGGGTGAGAAAATGGGTGTAACTAAGAAAGTGATTTTTTTGACTTGGGATACAGTATCTGAACTGCCTAGACAGAGTAAGGCCTTATTATTTTTTTTCATCGTTTTTGATTATTTCCTTGCATATTAGTCTGTGGTTCTAATACTTACGTAGATTCCGATTGTCATGTTTAATTGTAATTTATTTTTTCATTTATTATTACGTCATTGGTGTTTCCTCGTGCTTCATTGTATTCTATATTGTATTCTATATATTCCACTATCAATTTATATGTATATATGCTTTTTTAATTACATCTATACTAATGTTGTATTTGATGTTATGGAACACTCTGGAGCTTTTCTCCCTGGGCCTCCACTTGAAAAAGTATTTATTACAAAGTTGGACTACACGACTAAACAAATATCAATAAATAATAATAATAAAATAAGTAAGTTTAATTCTGGTGGCTGCGAAAAAACAGTTACTAGATAATAGAATTCAAAGTCTAAACCAGCATATTTGAAGTAGTGTGAATATTGTAACACAAATAAAAGAAAAGGAGTAAACTACATAGAAAAATATGGAAATTGTGAGAACACTACATTCACAGTAATGTTTTGGAGGAAGAGTTATGTTTAAGGGAAGGCAGAAATTGGGCAACTTATATAATGCTGGATTGGTAATAATTGCATAAAAGAATGTATGTGATATATAATGTTTGTAACTGTGAACATGTTAACATGGTTTGTTTTCTTTTATGTAAATGTATGTTTGCCTATATCTTAAGTGATAATTAAATAAAGGTGTTAAAAAAAGATATCTGACTTAAAGTCCAGGGTTCAGTTTTGACTCCAGTCACTATCTGCAAGAATATGTGCCCTCAATTTAAGAACCCACAGGGTGCATGCTCTCTGTGTGACTATATGAGTTTTCTGTAGGTATGCTGGTTTCCTCTCACCTTTCAAAAACATAGTTAGCTAATGGATACTCTAAACGAATATATGTATGAGCTTTACTATTACTCTTGAAGCCTAGATGGCAACTAGTAAGGGTCCAAGATGACCAGTTAACTTGGTGGATAACAAATAAGTAAATCAAAGTTAAATTTAATGGCTTTTTCAGCCACTGTGTACAGGATAGGTTCATACTTTGATACTAGGCTATCGGCCATAGGGCCTATACAAGCCAATCCATAACAATCCCCTGGCTATTTCTTCCCACACTATTTACTTCCCTGGACCCCTGTCTAGCAAGGTGACTGACGTGATCCCTGGGGTGAATTTCCTTTCTCCCATCCAATCATCAAGGTTCCTTTTTGTATATATAAAGTACTCACATTATATATATATAAAGTACTCACATTTATTTCTATTTTCTATACTAGCACATTCATGTTCTTCTGATTGGTGTCCTTAAATTCTCATTCATCAATAAACTAGAACATGGGTACGAAGTGGCACTCTAGTCAGTACTGCTGCCCCATAGAAACTGACTCTGGCTAAAGTGCCTTAAGGTGAGAATTGGGATGTCTTCCCTGGGCCTTTGTGAGTATCATCAGAGTTCTGGTTTGCTGCCACATCTTAAAATGTAAACATGGGCAAATTGGCAATGCTATTGTGTATGTGTGGTGTGAGTGTGTCCATGACTAATATCCTGCTTAACCTTTATTACATGCTGGAACAGATTCCAGCTTTCTGTGTGGGAACAGAAATAGGCAGCAAACTACACCAAAATACAAGTCCACTACCAAAAATAGATTTGGTGTCTTCTGTGTGATTCCATTTGGAAGTTTGTGTTAGAGATTCCAGCTCCCTGCAACACTGAAATTGATAAAATATGTATTGAAAACAGATGGATGTATGGATTATAAGCATTATGTGGTATGTGTGTTCCCTGCAACCTTCTAACGTGCACAAGTAGTAATGATAAAGTAGATGTTAGTTTCATTGGACTGATTGTAACTCATCTTCCCACTTACATTGATGCATATGTCAATAATATAAGAAATAGACCAACCTTTGATGTTAATTTTAGAAACATGTTGATAATTTAACTTTATGTCTATCCTAATATCAGTTCCACTTTCATTATAATAATCACTGCTATACTAATAGTGGATTATTGGAACATTTGCATTGGTTGGGTACTTTAAATGTGCATTACCCCCAGTGGGACTAATCTGGCTAAAAAAGGTAGAAAAAATGCACATGCACAAAGAATTACTCTTTGCTTTCCACAATATAGTTTTATATTCATTGTATCATTAATTGTTTTCAATAATAGCGTCTTCTTCCAAGTGAAGCAGTGTAATACAGAATTGTGTTAATTAATATATAATAAATAAAATACAGCTTTAAAGATGGAATAATAAATAAATCATGAGGTTTGTAGCAATGAGACTAAACATCTTGTGTGCTGAAGCAAGTGACTGTGAAAGGAACATAAGACTCTTTATTCTAGACAAAGGTGTTGAAAAGAACATATAGCACCCCCATTGCTATGCACCTACCTGCACTCACTGATCTCTAGCAAGGCTTTTACTTGTGAATGAAAAGCTTTATGCAACTCCATAAAAATATGGTCATGGGGATATTAATCTACGATGTGGAACTATTATTTGAGCTCTTCAGATACTAAGTTCTGCAACAACCTCCAATCACCAAATACACTGAGAATTGCTGTGATTAGTACTGTTCAATACACCAGAGCAGACACTAACTTTCAAAATAAACCACCTTTAGTGTACTAAGAAAGTATTGTAAAACTACAGATTTGTTGCACTCAGTTAATCAGTGGGCCCCTCCTTGGCCAGTGAACAGAAGTACAACACAAGAGGCCAGCATAAGCAGTCAAAGTCCTGTTTATTGTAAATAAGGTATCACTTGCAGAAATAGCAGGACCAAAATGTCCTGCATTAAAAATACAACAAACCGGTTTCGGCAAACTGCCTTCTTCAGTGTAACAAATTTGAATTACCAGTATCCAATGTCATGAATATTTATATGTTACTTCCACCAATAGCAGCATTGGTATAATCCAACACTGCAAAGAGAAAATATATCCCAAAGGCACAGTATTTTAAACACAATTGACATATTAAAAAAGAAAAAAGAAACAGGTGTTGGTAGGTATACATATAGTTAGGCTTATACAATAAAATTTATGCATGTATATATAAAGCAATATATATATATATATATATATATATATATATATATATATATATATATATATATATATATATATATATATATATATATATTTTACATAGCAAAATTGTAAAGTCTTAATATGTTAGAGAAACATATATATATATATATATATATATATATATATATATATATATATATATATATATATATATATAAAAAATGGGCCAAAAAGAATAAGTATATAAATGTTGAAAATCCGTCTATGTTATTGCTGCACATATCAAATGTACTAAAATAAAAAAATTGAAAATTAATATAGGGAAAGGTAATATTCAATATAGTTGAGCAATCCATCAAAACTATTCATAATAAATATTGAGCATACCTGGAGGTAATAATACAAACAAAATACTATATACTGGTGACCTCAGTCATACCAATATATTTTCACTAAACAGCAATTGTCAGCAGTATATCTAATAAGGGTATATATTTCACAACCAGTAAATTATATTGGACCATTATTTAAATCAAATTTCTTACGCTCAGTATATTTAAAACCTGTTTAAAGATGGTCATTTAATCCAGGGGGAAAAAGAGACCCTAGATGAGTGATCCAATATTTCTCTTTATGATTTAGGATACTGTGCCAACCTTGTATATTGCTCCGGTCACCAGTAATTTTGTCAGTGACCGAAAACATAAACTTGGCATTTGGGTGTTTGATAGTATGCCGGTACAATGCACTAGTATCCTTCTTGTTCCTGATATCACTCCTGTGTTCCCCAATCCTGATTCTTAGTGAACGTGATGTTTGTCCAGCATAAAATGCAGAGCATTGACATGTGACCAAATATATTACCCAAGTGCTAGAGCAGTTACCGAAGATCCTTAGATCATATACCTTGCTAATATTAGCACTGGTAAATTGTTTCAACTTGTTAACTTGGTTACAGGAAATACAATGGCCACAAGGGAATGTGCCCAGAAGTGGATCACCTGATATTGTTAACTGTTTGTATTTAGCCCCTCCACTTTCCTTGTGTTTATAATGTGAAAATAGATTACCCAGAGTTCTGCCTCTTCTATAAGAAAATTGACATCTGGGTCCCAATATTTCCCTGAGATGATTATTAGCTAATAAAATATTCCAGTTATCATCCAGAATGTTTCTAATGGTACTGTGATTTCTGCCATATGTAGTAACAAATCTAAGACTATCTGCTCGTGTTGTTTCTGGCGATACCTTGTAATGTAGTAATGTGTTTCTTTCTTTTTTATCAGACCATGTGCTGGCAGAGTGGATATCAAAAAAGTTATATCCCCTTTCTAAGAATCCATTTGTAAGATCAGTTTTGGCTTCCTCAAAATCAGTATGGTTAGAACTAATGCGTTTAATTCTAAGGAACTGTGATTTGGGTATATTACGGATGGTGTGGCGTGGGTGCATACTAGATGCATGTAGTAGCGTGTTGTATTTGGGATATTTTCTGTAAATTTTGGTATTCAATGTATGATCATGGTTTCTATATACTGTTACATCCAGAAAATCAATCTTATGTAAATCAGACGTTACAGTAAATTGTATACCCCAGATGTTGTCATTCAAGTACTCTACAAACTCATTCAGATATGTAATGTCAGCACGCCACACCATCCAGCAATTGTCCAAATATCGACGCCATATATCAATTTCCACCAAGTATATATTGTGTAGTGGATTATATATGAGACATTCCTCTAGATATGCCATAAATAGATCGGTGTAGATAGGGGCAAAAGATGTACCCATAGCAGTTCCTCGAAGTTGCCAATAACATTGTCCCTGAAAATAAAATACATTTTTATTAAGTATATGTTCTGCCATACAGATAATGAGGGTACTGAAACCAGGGGAATAGAGATTTGTTTTCTCTAACCAGAACTGTAAGGCCTGTAATCCCGCCCAATGGGGTATGCTGGTATACAAAGATTTAACATCAAGTGTACACATTAACCAATGGGGTTCTAACTGAGTATCCTGTATGATTTGTAGGAATTGAGTAGTATCTTGTATCCTGGCTCTAACTTGCTTAAGTAGTGGTTTCAGTTGATCTGTGAGGAACACAGAAAGTGGTTCAGTAAGTGAGCCCATACCAGCAACAATAGGTCTACCTGATGGTTTGGTAATATATTTGTGGATCTTGGGAAGTAAATAAAGAACTTGCTTTTGTGGGTCTGTTATAGTAAGATGTTGGGCTGTGTTGGAAGTAATAATACCTTCCTCAACTGCCAACTGAAGGACTGAGTCAATATCTTTTTTAAAATTCAAAGTTGGATCTTGACCCATATGCATGTAACAGTTCCTGTCTGATAATTGTCATAGCCCCTCATTAATGTAATTATCCATATTAAGAATCACTACTGCTCCACCCTTATCTGCTGGCAAAATCGCTATATTATGATTGTTTCTGAGTTCAGCCAATGCTGTTTTTTCAGATTGAGTTATATTTTCCCTCATGATATGTGTTTCTACATGAGGGAAATGTAAATCTCGTAAAACAGACTGTTGAAATATGGCCACATGTTTATTCATTGGTGGTTGGAATTGAGATTTATGAAATCTAAAGTCAGTAGTTCTTTGAGAGATGGCTGAATCTTGTTCTGAAAAAAATATTTTCAAATTAAGATTACGACAAAATTGCATAACATCTACTACAGTATTATATTCATCACACAGGAAGCTTGGTACAAAACCCAGTCCTTTATTTAGTAATTGTTGTTCTTGTGTTAAAGTAATATTAGACAAATTCAACACATTCTTAAATTCAGTTGCTATTGCTTGAGGAGAGTTTGTATCAACCCCTCCATTGATTCTGTACCAGTTCCTCCGTCTATGTTTACGACCACCCCTCCGCTTGCCCCTTTGTCTAAAGGGACATTTGAGTTTGACCTTTTCCACCTGGGAGATTCATGTATAGAAGTGTTTTCACTGTCGGTGTAAGAGGACTCATCCCCTGAAGTACTAGTGTAAGATTTATCCCGGTGTTTCAAGATAGATCTAGGTCTCTTCCTGGCTCTGCCTCTGGTTGCTCCTAGATTAGCATCATGAAATCTGACAGATCTCTGGATATCAAAAGGGTTGCCCCTCTTGTATTCCATGATATCTCTATCAAATTTTTTAAGTTTTCTTTCTTTGGTTAATTTTTCAAAGGTAGCTAAGTCTTTGGACAGTTTGGCCACTGCACTATCATATGTAGGAATAGAAACATACTTTTTGCATTCTGCACTCAAAATCTTGACCTCAGAAATATTGAGATCAATAGCTCTCTCATAGTAATTGGCCAGAATCCTGACAAAATTCATAGAGCCTTCTTGTAATGCTTGATTCCATTCAGTGGTTAGTCTCTCTTCAGATCTACTAACCATGGGTCGGAGTCTAATCCTAAGACCTCGAGGAACCAAATTTTTATGAATGTATGCTCGAAATAACCTTAAGTGCCAAATGTTGGCCCTAAGGCTTTTTAGTCCTTTTCCCAAATTTAAAAAGGCCAATTCACAACCATTTGTCATGTTGGAACCAATATTATCCTCAAGGTTATTGCTTGAGACTTGTTCAACACCAAAAATTCCTATATCGTCTCGATCAGCACATAACCCATGCAATATATTATCCAATTCCATATTCAAAATCAAATTCGCAAAAGGAATAATTTGTCAAACTGTCCTAGACTTGAAAATAGAATCGTATTATTTAAAGGCAGACAATGTATAACTACCAAATGTCTAGCTAAGAAGTATACAACCAGAAGCAGAGCCAAAAGATAACAAAACTGTTCAAATATAACACAAAATGTGCATGTTAAAGGGCATAGAAATCTTACACTAGTATGGGGTTTAATAGATGTGGTATCCCATTTCCAGTTACATGGGTGCCAAAAGCAAAATAAGTTAAATTAGTTATGTCAACCCACTCTGACAAAGTATATAAAAAATATAACAGACTGAAAAAATATAGCAGATGTTAGGTACATATAGTGAAATCTGATAGTAAGACTTATAATCAAAACTCCTCAAACCAAACCGTTAGTTATCTAGTTGCCACACCTGTCAGATATAATACAAAAGCTTAAATATATCTGAATATGACCTATCCAATTACTTTAAAGTGTGAAATGGCCTATGTACCATAAAGCTCCTATTCTTGAATCACCAAATTGTATACATAAAGGACTTATACAAGTCACAGGGCATTAGTGGTAAAAAAAAAGTTAGTATAGTTGAAAACAAGCTAATATTATATGAGAGACTGCTATCTAAAGTTTTAGAACAGCCCCGGAATCCATGATCTCAATGTCAAAATCCATAATGCCCTATATAAAGTTCCTATATAGACAGTGTTGTTGCCTGAAAAATATTTCTATAGGGAATATAGCAGTCACCAATCTATTGAGCCCTGTTAGCCTGCAGTATTAAATAAAGTTTTTGTCTTGGTAAAAAATAAATATCTTCTGTAGGAAAGATCAATATACCAAATCATGGCCTGATGACTATGCTAAAAATTCTGATTAGCATTGCTTGTTATCAAAAAGTTTCAAAAGAAAGTCTTCCATTCAGTGCAGCTTATACAGTCATATATAAAAAATGTATAAGTATCTCCTGCCTTTGGGTCCTAATTTGATCCTTTACTACACCAGCAAACATATATATCTTACTGTTTATAAACATTTTTTCATTCCTTTATAGTGACAGAAATCCCTGAACAGAAACTTCGAACATACTAGAAACAATAATTCAACAAGCTGGGATACAAAATGGCTGCCTACTGGGCCAAAGCAGTTAGCGTTCCAAGTGAAAAAACAATTATGTCAATATACACATCAAAATCTTGTATATATGTGTTAATCAGCCCTTTTATGCCACTTGTTAGCAAGAAACATCAAATAAATGTCCAAGGTTAGCCAAAAAACAAATTGTTACATGTGTATAATAAATATTTACCTTGTACTATATTGTGCAATAAGAATATATATTAAACTGGTCAAAGTTATTCTCTATACATATAAAATTAAGCAGAACCAAATAAGAACAACAAACCCAAAAATAACCAGGCACAAAAGTTATAAGAGAGTTGACCGCCCTCTAAACAAAAACAGTTGAGCGTATCGAAAACATTTTTGGATGAAGTGATAAAAAACAACTAACTGAATATATTAGTCCCGAAAAGTCTGTAAATAGTTCCCTTGAATGAAGTTCTTAATGGCTTCATTCACTGCTGCATTTGTCAAACGAAACAGATCCCAAACAGAAATGTAGTTCCACAGTATGCGAACCTGTTGTCACTTCCTCCGATATGTATATGCTCGATGATGTAAATTAGCGAAAACAAAATGGATAATAAAAAATGGTTCCCCTATCACCAATTAAGCACACCATGACCACATCTAGTCCACAGAGTTCCCATTAGTACCGCCAGTCACATATGAATGTATTATACTGTATTCGGTTGATAAAGTCCAAAAAGAAAATGGCGAAGGCAGCAAACAGATAGTCACTGTACCTTTAGAAAAATCATTCACAATTATACCCCAAATTGGCCAAATATATCACGTAACAAAAAGAAGTCCAATAATCCGCCTCCAACACTTCGCTGGCAATTATACATCCAAACTGGCACCGGCTGGTAATGTTCACAGGGGAAAAGTCCTCTTCCACCAACAGTATTGACTGCAACCCAACAGCGAGGTAAAACTCAAATGGAACCACCAAACTCCTTGCCAGTACGGAATGCTCGGCCAAACCAATTGAAAGAAGGCAGTTTGCCGAAACCCGTTTGTTGTATTTTTAATGCAGGACATTTTGGTCCTGCTATTTCTGCAAGTGATAGCTTATTTACAATAAACAGGACTTTGACTGCTTATGCTGGCCTCTTGTGTTGTGTTTCAATTGGTTTGGCCGAGCATTCCGTACTTGCGAGGAGTTCGGTGGTTCCAGTGAACAAAAGGGTCAGGTATGCAAAAAAAAAGAAAAAGAAAAAGCACACTTCCATCAAGTGTGGATGCAGTAATTATAATGGAGCTCAGTGAGCCTATTGCAAAGCATGTTTTACTGTGTGATAGATCAGAGAAGTGTAGGTATTAAGGTGCGACACTGTTAGAATTAGTGCTGTCCAAATAATAATTTTTCTTCTCCATTTTATCTGTAGTCACATGTGTATTCAATGTCCTTATTACTATAAAAAAAACAGGTCTATAATAAACTACTAATGTAAAAATATATCATTTTGGCAACTTAATAAAGGAAGTCATAGTCTTTGTTAGAGACAGTATGTATCCAGTATGGGAGCCATTCAGATATCCTAGTATTTCTCATGTATTTTTCTGAATTTAACAGTTAGGGTTAGTTGATCAAAAACTGTTTTGACATTGCCAGTGTTATTTTCATTGTTTTTTTTTTAATTCTCGTTTTATTTTTTATTGATATAGTTAGATGTTTTAAGTTTGATTTGGTGGGGAATGCTCATTGCTTAGTTGAGAGAACAATACGGGTTGTTTTTTTCCCCTATCAAAATGAATAAGAAAAACTGCATGTTTTGAAAATGTTTATATTATGTTAGATTGTATTTTTATTTTGTGGTTGGTTTTAGTGTTTGTAGTATTGTATAGTGAACATTTTTGAGGGTGTTTTATATTTAAAATAATCCCAACATGTGGATAACTTTAGTTCCAGACAAAAGCAGATGCTATAAAAGGCAAGAACATGTCAACGACAGCTAATAATAAAACTTTTTAATAACAAAAAAATGTAAGTGGTTTCATACTCCAAGGCATATGATGAGGCACCTTGGGGTGTGAAAGAGCTTGTTTTTTTATTATTAAAAACATTTTATTATTAGCTGTGGTTGACGTGCTCTTTTCTTTCATAGTGTTTTATGTTTGTAGGATTTGTACTGTGTTTTTCTCATTAATTAAACTGTGGGGAAAGTCGGCATATCTTGGTTTGTTTATTTTTGTTAGCATGTTATCATCAACCTACAGCTATTTTTCAGATGATATAATTGTTTTATTTATTTTCATGCTAAATATTTATTTTTATTCCACTCCATTTTGAGGGTCTAAATTAGGATAATGTATAACTATTAACAAATATCCTTAAGCTGATTATATCCGCTGTTCAGGGTAAAGGACCGTTTTGTAATTCTTTTTCTAAAACATGTAACGTGTGCAAAGTCAAAATAAAAGAAAACATGCACATCAGGTAGTTGATTTTCCTCATGCAAAGGTAAAATGAATTTTGAAATGTATATTGAATATGAATCATGCATCATATTAAAAATTGTTTATTTTGGTTTGCGGGATGATTCCTTTTATGCAGTAAGGACAGAGCTGAATTGATATACTTGTTGGCTCCAACCCAATACTGATGGATTTACTACACATTAACAAGTGAAATGGCATCAGAAATACTTGGTCTAAGGATGTAAACCTTTTCTGCAACATCAACAGAAAAGTTTGGAGGGACAGGTATATCTCACAGAGGATACCAGTGCTCTGGGACAGAGTCCCCATCCACATAAAAGATAGATTAACCCTGTACATATTCAATTGCAACTTGGATCTATAGAAATGAAACATAAACTTTACCCCTGGACTGCCACCTGTACTACTAAAGGACAGAGGCAGCTCCTAAATGCTTTATCCCATGAATGGTGCCTCTGAAATTATCTCTGGTATTAGCCCAGTTATTCTCATTGGGGTAATATATAATTATCGACCATGGGATGAATAAAGCCAATTAAACACCAAATGGGGTAGGTTAATTCAGCACTGAAACAAAAAGTGGCTAGGCTTGAAATGGCCTTCAAAGGCAGCTAGCCTAGTACCTACCTACCTACGACCCTATAAGAAGCTCTGAAGAACAAGAAAAGTTACTATAATTCAGTTTGTCAAGATGAAGTAAAACTCATACTTGTCATGAACTAGTGGAGTGATGAAAAGTGGAGAATCATTGGACAGTATTAGACAGTCTGAGCATTTGGAAAATAAATTTGGGTATTGAAAAGCATAAAGGTGTTCATATTTAAAAAGTATGATTTCACTTAACATGATTTGCTGAAAGAAATTATGTATATTCCCTTGTTTCTTATCAAGATGCAACAAAGTTTAAAAAGTAACTCAAATTCTTTGTTTGTGAAAAGGCTGATGGTGATTGCCTAACTTCCTGTGCATGTGGAGTGTTAAACGAAATATGGAACTTTATACTTTTGACCATCTTTCTTTCCTGTTTGTGTTATTTCAAGAAGGTATACTTTAACATAATGATACATGTTCTGTAGTCCTGTCTCGCCTTCATTCTTAGATATGGGTTCGGCTCCAATTCGGCCAATTACAAAGCTCGAAGTCTCTAAGTTGGCTCGTGGCAAGGTAGGTATCCCATAATGCACTAGTAAGAATCCCCAGATTTCATTTGCCGCGTCTACGAGTTCAGAAGTGTTCTCATTCGTGGTTAAGTTGGAAAATTTTGCTTATTCAGATTTTTATAGTGATTGTTTTTGACTATAATAGTTAGTTTAGTATTAATAGCTTACAGTTGTTATCTTGTAGTAGTTAGTGTGTTTTTTGAATTTTATTGCAAATTGTTGTTGCTAATTGTTGGCCATCACTTCCGCAGGCCTTTCCTTAGTGGTATCCCTTCATTTTCTCTGTGCTAGTTATTGCTAAATTTTTCTTTGGCATAGGTCCGTTTTTTAGTTAGGACCTATTCTAGCCTTTGTCTGTTGCTTGTTTGTTCTCTATCTCGCCTACCGCTCTCTTCAGGGCTAGGCCCATTTAAGTTAGAGGACCTAGTCCCCTAGCGCCTTTCTCCCTTGTGTGTTGTTTCCTCAGCAGGGCTAGGCTCATTTAAGTTAGAGGACCTAGTCCTCTGTTGTCTTCTCCCTTGTGTGTTGTTTTCTTGAGCAGGGCTAGGCCCGTTTAAGTTAGAGGACCTTGTCCTCCCTTCCTATTATTCCTCTACTTCTATATTCTGTGATTGTTGTTGTGACAGTATTTCTAAGGAGTCTAAAGACCATAAACCTTTGGGTTTCTAGAAATGTCTTAAATGCTCACAAAAATGTCCCTGACTGACGGGCATAGTATTTGTGTTTATTGTTTGGGAGCCATACATCTTCAGAAGACATGTACCTTTTGCCACTCTTTTACTTCCTGGGTTCTCCAGGAAAGGAAGAACAAACTGATCTTGAAAGGTCTCCTTAAACCTTCCTTTGAGGAAGATTTAGCCAGTTCTTCCTCTTCTCATTCCAGGTCTCCCTCTTCTAAAAAAGAGAAGGTCAAGTCGGTGAAAAGACAGTCTCCTACACCGACTGTTAAATCAGGACCTCCAGAGAAAAATGCCAAAATTGACAAACCTTCTACCTCTTCGGTTCCTCTGCCTTTGGAACTGGTTGAGGCTATTGACATAGACTGTTCAGTCTCAGCCTCAAGCTTTTCAAAGCCAATAGCTGAACCCATAGCTCTGAGCTGGTCAAGAGATTTATTACCGGTATCCACGACAATTACAGCTCCAATTTTGCAGATATCTCGATCCCCTACCTTATCTTCCAGATCCTCCTGGAGGCTTTCTGAGGAGGATGTTGAGAGGGTGGTGCTTAGACTTTTCAAGTCATCGGCGCTAGCAAATTTATTGTCGGCTCCGACCCAATCAGTTCTGGAGTCGTCTAAGGCCGTATTACCTGCTTCTGTTCCTCCTCCGAGCTATACTGGTCTTTCAGAAACAGAGCTATCGGTGCAGTTTGTTGTGGAACAGTCGGTTCCAGCACCCCAACTGTCTGTCTCAGAGCCAAGTTCTGCTCCGACACCTTCGGTGCCATCCCTGGTGTCTAGGAACCGAAGGTCACCAGTCAGCACCTCTCGGTGAGTCAGCTCAGCTGAGCTCAGATTCTACATCTGTCTTGGAGCCAATCGCTCCAGAGTCGGGGCTACTTCCGCTTCCTCTGAACCGATGGGGTCCTCAGGGCTAGAGAGATCTGCCTTCAAGATGATGAGGAGTGTGCTATCTAGATCTTTAGCTCCACACAAGGGTACCAGTGCCCTTCCCCCTCAAGCTCCTACCTCTGTCTCAGCACCATCTCTCTCTCTCTTGACAGCAGAGACCTGCAGCCTCAGGAGCCCCCCTTGGGTGGCCCCCAGTCTTCCAAGACCTCCCCAGAATACCCTTCTGAGGAGCCTCCTCGGAAGAGAACTTGCAAGAGGAAGCACGTAGACACCCCTGATGAGTCCATCACCTCTGACCCTGACCTTGAGGAGTCAGAAGGGTCCCCTAGGTCATCCTCTGATGATATCTCCTTTGTAGATATCCTAGAGATCCTGAAACTGAGAGGCAGCTGGCCCACCGTCACCCCTTCTGATGAGGAGTCAGTGTCCCTGGAGGCTTTTGGGTCTCAACCTTCAGCCTCTTGGGTGTCTCCACCTTTTGAAGAGCTGTTAGATTTGGTGAGTTGAAAGGTGTGGGAAACTCCTGACACCATGGAACCAGTCCCCAGAAAGTTGAACAAATTATTTCAGCTCCTAGAGAAAAAGAGTTTTTGACCAAAGGTGTGCTGTAGATGCCATGGTGGTGGCAGCAGCCACAAAGAAGGAACTAGCAGAAACTTCGTCATCTGTCCACCCACTGAACAAAGAGTCTCGAACGATGGACAGATACGGGAAGTGTATTTTTTCTTCAGCGGCTTTTATACTCAGATTGCTGAATTACCTCACCCATTTCACTAGGCTTCAAAGAGATCTCCTAAAAGAGCTAGGAGATACTCTCCAATGTACTTTAACTGAAGGAGTCCCTGAGAAGGTTACTGCTCAGTTGTCCACCTTAAACTATATTGTTAACTCCTCCATGAGGCTGATATCTTACGCAGCAGATGGAGCAAGCAGGGCAGCGGGATCAGGAGTTTCCCTTAGGAGTCACTCCTGGATGCACTTATGTAACTTTATGGAGCCCTTCAAATCTACATTTACCAATGCCCCCTTTGACGGTTCCTCTCTGTTTGGACCAAAGGTAAAAGACACTCACTAGATGCGAGCAGGAAGGAAAGACTCTCTCTGCTGTGGGAGAACATTTTTCCGTCCCTTATAGACAATATCCTAAAGGTCAAAGAGGTGGAAAAATGTGGTTCAAGAAATCTCAGAGATTTTTCCCAGATGCACAAGGTGATTCCTTCTACAGAGACAGAGGAGGAGGAAATAATGGCAGACACCACCCTAGAGGCAGGGGGGGGGGGGTCTGCAAAACCAGGGTGGCCGCGATTTCTTTCATGGACATCCCTATCAGTGCTCCTGAAGTGGGGCCCAACTGCGCTTCTCTGGAGCCAGGCGGGGGTCACTTATCTTTGTACACAGAAGCCTGGCACATCACACAAGACAAGTGGGTACAAAGAATAATTTCCAGGGGATACTCCATACCCTTCTCTTTTCCACCTCATCTAACCAAGAAAATCCCAGATGTTCCACCCAATCACAGGGATCAAGCAACTATAGAAGTCCAAAAGTTGCTTCAGAATAGAGCCATCCAAACTGTCCCTGCAGACCAGATAGTATTCAGAACTTACTCCAGATTCTTTTTAGTACCAAAACAAATAGGGGACTGGAGACCCATCTTGGATCTCAGCAAGTTAAATCAATCAGTGAAGTAGTCCAAGTTCCAAATGGTAACACTGCAGTCTATACTCCCTCTCTTAGGGAAAGACAATTGGATGTGCTCCATAGACCTCCAAGATGCGTATTACCACTTAAAAATGGACAGAGAATCAAGGAATCATTTACGCTTCTGGCTGGGAGCCAGTCATTACCAATTTTGTGCTCTGCCCTTTGGTCTCACCACAGCCCTCCAGGCTGTTCACCAAATGCATGGCGGTAGTAACAGCTCACTTGAGACGTCTTGGATTTCAAGTGTTTCTGTACCTGGATGACTAGCTCCTGACTGCCACCACCAGGCACCTACTTCTACAAGCCAGGGATTCAACCATCTGAGTCTGCACTCAGCTAGGCATTACAATGAACTGGGAAATGTCTACCTTGTTGCTCTCTCAGTATGTGGCTTTTATAGGCACAGAAGTAGACACAGTCACAATGATGGCTCACCTTCCTTCAGACAGAGTGCAAAATCTAAGACAACAAATATACTGCCTGCTTCCCCAACACAAGGTCAAAGCGAAGACAGTGCTCAAACTTCTAGGAACCATGGCCTCTACTATAACTCTAGTTCTGCTAGCAAGACTACATATGAGAATTCTACAATGGCTACTCTTTTCCCAGTGGTGTCTTCAGCAGCCGCCTCTGTCTCATCCCATTTTAATAATGGAATCTTGCAGAAAGGACCTTCATTGGTGGATCCAGTCCAATCAACTAACAATAGGGAGACCATTCATTCCTCGCCAACTCATTGCTACTGTAACCACAGATGCCTCCCAGATAGGGTGGGGGGGGCATTATCTAGGAGGAACAGTCCAAGGGACATGGCAAGAACATGAGGCTCACTTGCATAGCAATGTTCTGGAGATAAGAGCAGTGCTACTAGCGTTGCAAGCACTTCACGACTTTCTTCCTCTAGGGACAATAGCAATCCAGACAATATGTCAGTGGTATGGTATGTAAACAAATAAGGGGGAACCAGATCCTACCCCCTATGTTGAGAGGATCTGCGTATTTGGCAGTGGGTGATATCTTCCCAACACTTTCTAGTTGCAACGCATATCCCAGGGAAAACCAATGTGATAGCCAACAAGCTCAGCAGGGCAATCTTGATGCCTCACGAGTGGTCTCTGAATCAGAAAGTCACGGAACAGATTTTCTGCAAATGGGGACAGACTTGCTGGGATCTGTTTGCCACCCCAATAAACACCAAATGCAGCAGCTACTTCACCCTTATCCACCCCCCTGGGGGAGACACCGAGAGATACACTTGTCCACAATTGGCCCTCGGGATTTCTTTATGCTTTTCCTCCCTTTCCGTTAATATCGAAAGTTATCCAGAAAGCAAAGACTTTGAGAAGCAGAATTATTCTCATCACTCCTTACTGGCCTTGTCAGATTTGGTTCCACTTCTCAGGCCTCACCTTCTGGACAATCCATGGACTCTGGACCCAGTACCAGACCTTCTGACACATATGTCAGGCACGTTCCATCCCTGTCTCCCCACCCTCAACTTGACAGCGTGGCAGCTCCACTTCCATTCCTAGTCAAGCTTCATGATTTCTCCCCTGTGGTTACACATATCCTGACATCTTCTCATAAACCTTCTACAAGAAAATTGTACACTAGCAAATTGATACGATTTTCTCTCTGGGCACAAGCTAAGAACATAGATCCATACACCGCCTCCATTCCCTTAGTGTTAGAATTTCTAACCAAACTTTTTCATCAGGGATCAGCTGCTGCTACAATCAAAGTTCAATTAGCAGCTATCTCCAGTTTTCATTTGGGACAACATGAACCTAATCTTATGGCTCACAGATTGTGTGGATCATTTTTAAAAGGCACTACCTTACTAAGACCTCCTTTTCAAGAACCCATATCTCCCTGGGATCTAAATTTTGTTCTTTCAAAACTTACCTCACCACATTTTGAACCTTCACATAAATGTGATTTAAAGTTCTTTTCTAGGAAGACCATTTTTCTGGTAGCTATTATGTCTGCCAGAAGAGTGTCAGAGCTGCAAGCAATCTCAGTCAAACCTCCTTACTTGATTTTTGATAGAGACAGAGTTTCCTTTCGCACTAACCCTTCCTTCGACCCCAAGATTTGTTCTCAATCAAATATGAATTAAACTATTGAACTGCCAGTCTTTTTTCCAAATCATAAAAACAAAGAAGAATATAAATTTTATCAACTTGATGTACACAGACAGTTAAGGTTCTATCTACATAGAACCAAAGAGTTTAGGAGATCAGACCAATTATTTGTATCTTTTTCGGAGACGAGAAAAGGAATGCCAGACTACAAGATAACATTATCAAACTGGATTTCAAATTGCATATCTTTTATTTACTCTTCTAATGTCAAAGAACTCCCATTTAAATTAAAGTTCATTCTACCAGATCTATATCCACATCTGCTGCTTTTCAAGCCAGAATTCCAATGGACAGTATATGTGCAGCAGCAACTTGGGCTACCCAT
Source organism: Protopterus annectens (assembly GCF_019279795.1). Taxonomy (NCBI): domain Eukaryota; kingdom Metazoa; phylum Chordata; order Ceratodontiformes; family Protopteridae; genus Protopterus; species Protopterus annectens. The sequence goes on from NC_056729.1 coordinate 304,188,057, forward strand.
CATACCTTTATTACTCATTACAAATTGGACTTGGCCTCCAGGGGTAGAGCCTTCTTTGGTTCCATGGTTCTTAGGAGTATATTCCTGTGAGCCACCCGAGAAAAAGGTGCTAGGGACGCTGTCCCATATGTAAGAATGAAAGTGAGATGGGACTACAGAACATAAAGGAGTTATGTACTCACCATAACGCTCCATGTTTGTAGTCTATCTCGCCCTTCATTCTTATGAACCCACCCACTTACCCCCATCCATGTATCCTTAGAGGATCTGGAGACAAGATAATTTCTATCTTCCTTAGAGTTGGAGACCTTTCATCTTTGTTTTTCCTTGTGGAAATACTTTATATCACTTTTACAGACAGCAGCAGCAAACAAGATCTGGGGATTCTTACTAGTGCATTATGGGATACCTACCTTGCCACGAGTCAGCTTAGAGACTTAGAGCTTTGTAATCAGCCGAGTCAGAGCCGAGGATCAGCTCCAAACCCATATGGAAGAATGAAGAGTCAGATGGACTACAAACATGGAACATTATGGTGAGTACATAACTTCTTTTTTTCTACTTCACATCATAAAATTAAACAAATCAAGCCAAAACTACTTCTTCTCTATATTTTAATAGAAATAGAAATATGAGCAATCAAAATAAACATAAAACATTATCCAGAAGTGTAACTCAACAGTAAAATAACCCAAAACACAATCCAAGCATAAAACAAAGCTGCAGCTTAATGTGACAGATAACAAATGAAACATACACATACACAATGTCTCCTATTCACTTCAGTGGGGGAAAAATGCTAAAAAAATTCAACACACTAAAATTCACTTGACCAACTGACTAGAGAACATCCTAACCTAAATCAAACTCAAAACATAAACGTCTCAGATAAAATGACATGATAAGAAATATTAAGAAAAAATATCAGCCAATCAGAATGCAGGAAAATTAGCTTTAAAAATACATTAAAATCAAGAAATCAAGTAAATTAATATGACAAAATTAAAGAAACACTCAGCACACAGTGGTGCTGGAGAAATTACATTGAATATTCCGAATATTCATTAAATTTAGCTCAGACCAGTATTGAGCAAACTGAAAGTGAAATCTAACCTGTTAAACTGATTATTACATCCTTCCCATTTAGTAAAGCGGTCCAAAATGAATTTAATACAGTGATGTAAATACAAATAAAGAAAAGTAGTTAAAATGAGTATAGATATGGCATGGCATATGACACATCTGGCAGTGTGGTGTATGAGAGCTTGCCTTGTGACGCATGGCTGTACCTGTTATTGTGACAGATTATTGCAAATGGAGGGAAAAAAGGGAAAAGGGAAAAAAAAGAAAAAACACAGCATTCAATTCTAAATAATTTATTACTATATCATTAGTTATAATAAAATGGCACATGCTGTCACTGAGGAGCACTGTCTTCACACTATTTTTAATTATATATATACCGTATATGTGTGTGTGTGTGTGTGTGTGCATATATATATATATATATATATATATATATATATATATATATATATATATGTGTGTGTGTGTGCGTGTGTGTGCGTGGGTCCAAAAAAAAATTAAATAGAATTTCATGCAGTCAACTCTGTTGGCTTAGAGGGATAAAACCCTGTCTATGGCCCTGGCATATGAGGTGCAGTTAGTGGTTGGGCATCTGTTGCAACTGATAACAAGGAGATGGGCAAGCCTATGCTAGGGGAGGGGCAGAACCATACTATCCAAAGCCACAACTCCTTGAAGATTAGAGAATGATTTTCATGATGAGTAATGACTGAGCAAAAATGTATGTGAATGGATGATGATGCTCCAGGATGTAGATAAACTTCTGAAACTTATAATGAACCATCAGGAGGCTAGATTAAAAAAAATTATATGCAGTGCACCAAATGCATTTTTTTATACACTTTATATGAGAAGCTGACATTAGGATAAACAGGAGTAATATGTCTTACTGTAATGCAGTGAACATGTCTTCGGGCTTTGTTATATTTCATTAAGAAATATTTGCCAGCAGAGTTTGTTATACTCCATTCATTACTGCATGCAACTGTGCTTGTATGCATTCCTTTTAGGTCATTACATCTTGTATGCACTCCTTTTAGGTCATTACATCTTGTATGCACTCCTTTTAGGTCATTACATCTTGTATGCACTCCTTTTAGGTCATTACATCTTGTATGCACTCCTTTTAGGTCATTACATCTTGTATGCACTCCTTTTAGGTCATTACATCTTGTATGCATTCCTTTTAGGTCATTACATCTTGTATGCATTCCTTTTAGGTCATTACATCTTGTATGCACTCCTTTTAGGTCATTACATCTTGTATGCATTCCTTTTAGGTCATTACATCTTGTATGCACTCCTTTTAGGTCATTACATCTTGTATGCACTCCTTTTAGGTCATTACATCTTGTATGCATTCCTTTTAGGTCATTACATTACACCTCATTTATTTAATAGGAGTGAGAGAGACAATAAACCTGAAGATGTTGGTTGAGTTAGGGGAGACATGACCACTGAGGTACTCAAAGCAGTATAGAGAGAAAAATGTATCCAACATGACTGGAAAATAAGCAGTCTAATGCCAGTGTACAAGGACAAAGGAGACGGTCACAACTGTGGAAAGTAGAGAGGCATCACACTCCTGTCCCACTGAATGAAAGTGCTGGACAAAGTAAGAAATAAATGAATAAACAGTGCAGTAGAACATAGTACAGGGATGAAAAGGTCAGATTCAAATCAGAACGCAGCACAAACGATGTGATGTTTGCAGTGAGACAGATAGACAAGAAGCTAGAGATGAGGAAAGAATTTAAACAGGCATTCCTAGACTTGGAGAAAACATATGACAAGGTGCTGATTTGGGCAGTCCGGTGATGGTTCAAAGTCCTAGAAACATTGATAGAATCTGTACAAAGACCCAATGACACAAACAGTGTTAGAACTCGTCGAGGGGTTCTCAGTTGCACTGGGTGTGAATCATGGCTCAGCTCTGTGCACACTGCTATTCATGGTGTTGATATACTAAATTAGCAAACAGGTCAGGGGGGCAGTCAGTGTAGCATTACAACCAGACTCTGAACAGGAACTTCAGCAAATGGTAGAGGAATAGAATGCAAAACTGTTGTCATGTGGGATGAAACAGAGTAAGCACAAGACAATTATCATGGCAGAAAATGGGGGAAATCAGAAGAAGGTGATAAGTTTTTATGCTCAACTCCTGAGAGACTTGCTTGGCTACAAACATCTGCATTAGAAGCTGAAGTTAAGTGAAACTTGCAGTAGTGCATTTTAGTATTCTGTTAAGTACAAACTTGCAGTTTTAAAAGTATTGCAGTTTCATTTTTTCTGTTTCCTAATTGTGTGTTTCTGAACAGTGTGCTGTGTGTCTGTTTGCTAAAAGAGGGGGTGGTGTTATCACTTTTTTGTTATCTGATATTTAATAGCCTAGTGGGATTCCTCTGTACTTTAAGTGCTAACAACAAAGTTTGAGAAATCATTTTATGCTCAACTCCTGAGAGACTTGCTTGGCTACAAACATCTGCATTAGAAGCTGACGCTAAGTGAAACTTGTAGTAGTGAATTTTAATATTCTGTTAAGTACAAACTTGCAGTTTTAAAAGTACTGTATTTTTATTTTTTTCTGTTTCCTAATTGTGTGTTTCTGAACAGTGTGCTCTGTGTCTCTATGCAGTTAGTGTTGCTGGCTCTGTAATTGCCCACCCCTCCTGTAAGTCTGTATTATTGCAATAACCCAAGCCTGGGTGTGGGTAATGCGGGATTTAACCATGGTTGGCGTGGTTTGGTCCCGAGGACGAAGCCCGAGGGACCAAACAAAGACAACCGTGGTTAAATCCCACATTACCCACACCCAGAAGTGGGTTATTGCTATTATACTATGACATTATTTAAGAAAAGAAACAATTACTTTTCTTAAATAATGGCATTGTATAATGCCTCTTTGCTGCCCTTCTGCAGCTGTCTCAAGATCCGGCAGTTCTGATGTACTGCGCATGCCTACACAGTACATCAGAGCTGTGGCCAAAAGCAACGGAGAAAGCAAGATCTGCTTTTTTACTGTTTCGCTATGTTAAATGGGTTTAACATAGCGAGACAGCTTTAAAATAAGCAACGGAGATGTCTGTTGCTTATTTTAAAGCTGTCTCGCTATGTTAAACCCATTTAACATAGCAAAACAGTAAAAAGCAACAGAGATCTTGCTTTCTCCATTGCTTTTTTTTTTAAACCTGTCTCGCTATGTTAAATGGGTTTAACATAGCGAGACAGCTTTAAAATAAGCAATGGAGATCTCCGTTGCTTTTTTTAAAGCTGTCTCGCTATGTTAAACTCCTTTAACATAGCGAACACAGTGTGTAAAAAGCAACGGAGATCTCCGTTGCTTTTTTTAAACCTGTGTCGCTGTGTTAAACTCTTTTAACATAGCGAGACAGTGTTTTAAAAAAAGACTTATACTAATGGAAAAAGTCCGGGCGACCGGACCTTTTTCCATTAGTATAAGTCGATTTACAACGTGCACGCTGGCCAATCAGCGCGCACGTTTTGGAATATTAATAGGGGGTCATGGTATAATAGAGCACTCCTCCTGGGTCCATCTCATTTGCTCACTTAGCCAAGTACAGTGAGATCATATTCTGAGTCTAGTGTTCACTCTATTTAATACAGAGAGTAGGTTTGAGAAGGCCCAAAAGAAAAAAAAATTGCTTTTACTGTATTTGTCTTTCCTTCTACTTTATTTTGCTTCTTTTAAAATTACTCAGTGTTATTTATTCTCCTGCATTTATTACTGCTTGGTAGTAGCCTGATTAAATTGTAACTGTTATTCTAAGTCTTTTGGTTTAAGCACTTGGGCTTCATACAGGTTGTTTTACATTAAGAAGGTTTGTGGTCTGCACTGTTGTGGCAGGACAGGTAGCTTACATCCTTCTAAGTTGGGAGTTGCTGATTGAAGGCTTAGTGTCTACTATTCTAAAAGTGTATTAGTTCTGGCTTAAGCACTTGGGCTTCAGGCCAGTTATTCTACATTAAGAAGGTTTGTGGTCTGCACTCTTGTGGGAGGAGTGGCTGGATTCTGCCCTTCTGAGCTGGGAATATCTGGTCACAGGCTTATTGTGCCTGCTTATTTGAACTGTTTCTTTCTGAAATTGGTGTGGCTTGTTGCTGTAGCATAGACCAGATTCAGGCCTGCTGAATCTAGCATTGTTTGTATAACTTGAGCACTGATCCAGGCCATCTTTTTTGGAGAAGGTTCCCCTGCACCCTAGTAAGCAAGTGTGTGCAATTAGAACTTGTCTGATTGAAGACTGCTGGAACAGGGCTCAGTTTTGTGCTTTTTTCTGGTTAATTGGGTAACTTGTTTAAATCAGTTTGTTTGTTTTCTATTGTTTTATATATATATATATATATATATATATATATATATATATATATATATATATATAAAACATTGTACTTTATTTATCTGCTCTTACTGTATTTGTGTTTCTTCCTACTTTATTACTAGGGGCATTGACTACAACTCTGATCTATGATATATAACAATAAGTATCCTTTTCTGTGCATTTAAAGTGTTTTTTGAGTGTATCTGCTTTATTTTCTAAAAAAAAAAAAAATATATATATATATATATATATATATATATATATATATATATATATATATACACTTGTTTCCCACCTTTCTAAGCTAGTATAGTCCAGTTTTCAGGTTAGTGCTGAATTGAGGCCTGTGTTACAAATCTCTGTTTGCCCATACCTTACTTGGATAGAAGGAAGTTCTCTGTTCACCTGTGAGAGAGGGGAGCTTTGAGCAGCCTGTCTGTCCCTGGAGGAGTGGTTTCAGCCCAGAAATTAGTAGTTTATTGGCCATTTTGGGCTAATTTCTATCTCTTTCATTTCCCTGCTATAAATACCGTATTTGCCCGGTTTTGCGTGCTGGGCAGCGCCAGTTAGCTAGGGTAATGTTAGCTAGGGTAAAACTATTCCCAGCTCTGTAAAGTCTCCTCTTCAATTTTTCCCTTGGAACTAAACAAACTTTCAACTTAAGCACTCAAACCACTAATTTCTCAGCCTGTCACTTACTCAAAACTTATAGCAAGCACTTATAAACCCTAGCACTAGACCCTCCTGTACTGTACAGAAGGAAAAGGCTCTCTATTCGACTTTACCAGCCATCCAGTAAAAGAGTTCACTGTACCTATCCAGGCATGTCCAAAGGGCAGTTTCAGGTGTACTCTCCAGTTCAACTGGTGAATCTGGGTATTTTGAGGCAATGTTATAACTGCTTCATGTACACAGACAACCCCCTCCTCCTACCACCAAACACTAATACATGTGAGAGATGCAATTATACAGCCAAACTGGAGGCTAAGCTCTCTCAACCCAAGACTGGATCAGCCAGTCAAGAGGAGAAGGGAAATACTTGCATCACACCACCAGTCTCACATAAACCCATTAAAGCAGCACTGAACAAAACACACATAAATACATGAAAACATACTTGGAGGCTCTAAATAAAAATCTGCAAAACCAACAGAGACCTCCAAAGCAAACATCCAAGCAACCTCCACCCCCCCCAACACAAACCATGAAACACATACTTCACAAAACCAGTGTGCCATGCAATCACAGCCCTTAAGGCAAAATAACATACCCAACATACTAGTAATAAGTGACTCTATAGTCAGGCACACTGACATCCCACTCACTAGGCTGAATAAGGAGAAGGTTACTGTTAGCTGCCTGTTGGGCGCCAGGATCCGCCACATAACACAATCACTCAGGTCACTACAGAACAAGTACAAATATGACTCTGTCATTGTCCATGTTGGTGTGAATAACCTGAGCCGTACCTCTCTGGACTACATGAAAAGAGACATGGAAGAGCTCTCTGATCACGTAGCCCAAGCCGGTATGACCCTGACCCTGAGTAGCATCCTGCCCTCACCAAGAATGATACCACAGTATAAAGAAAAAATTCTCAATTTCAACAATTGGCTAAGTTTCTGGTGACATTCAAAGGGAATCCAGTGTCTGTCCACCTGGGATGACATGCTCGACAAGCCATGCTGCTTCGCTAGAGATGGCTTGCACCTGTCACCCTTAGGCTTTTGAATACTGGCCAAGGCTCTTGCCAACCCCATAGTGCCTTTTTTAGGCAAGGCTCAAAAGACAAACACACCGCTGTAAATAGCACAAGTAACAAAAAACTGAGGGTAATGCTACTCAGTGCCAGAAGTCTGAACCTCAAAATGCACACACTCGAGGCACTCCTCAGTATGGAGAAAATCGATATATGTGCAGTAACAGAAACCTGGTTTAAGGCTCCAGAGAGCACCCCAGCACTACCAGGCTACAACTCATACCATACATTTCGGCTACAGAACCCAAACCGAAATACAAAAGGCGGGGGCGTATCCATATTCATCGAGGATACCCACACCTCCAGGTTAGTGGCACAACACGATGCTTCAGAGATCATCCATGTGCAACTAACAATGGGCAAAACTGCAATTCAAATTGTAGCTTGCTACAGATTACTCACCATGTCCCAGGACCCCCATTCCACATTTCTGGAAACACAGGGAAACATAAAGGTCCTACCAAACACCCTAATATTGGGTGATTTCAATTACCCAAACATTAACTGGGAGAACTACTCAAGTACTAACTCCCTTGCCCAACATTTCCTAGAATTTATAAACTCAAACACCCTGGTTCAACTGGTCAACACTCCAACCAGAGGTGACAACATATTGGACCTGGTCATCACCAACATGGGTGACCGGTGTTCCACACCAGAGGTCAACCCCTCACTGGTTAGATCTGACCATAAACAAATCACTTTGGATATCCACATTCCACCCCCACCCCTGGACAAGAAAACCACCATGAAAAACTTTTCAAAAGCAAACTTCACGTTACTTAAGACCGAGGTGGAAAGTTTCAAAACCCCCATGTTGAAGGATAACACTGTCCAAACTGCAAAATCCTTTACTAATGCATTCTATGGGCACCTACAAGAATGCATGGATCATGCCATCCCAAGCAAAACCAAGACTCACTCCTCCAAGAAAAGGAAACCAGTCTGGTGGACTCCTGCCATAAACAAGCTATACAATAGAAGGAGGAAACTAGTACAGAAAAGAGTAAAATCCCAAGAAGGGAAGACATCCCTGATCAGTATCAGCAAGAAACTACGATCCCTCATAAAATCATCCAAGGCGAGCTTTGAAATAAAAATTGCCAAGGACTCCAAAGAAAACCACAAGGCATTCTTTAGCTATGTCAAGAATCTAAGTGACAATGCTCAGATCTGCTCGGAGTTAGTGCAGAATGGCACAAAATACACTGAACCGACCAATATCGCCAACATCCTGGCAGACAGGTTCAGCACAAACTTCACCCCCTCTCACCCCCCAAGGGCCCATAACCATACCAGAAGAATGTAGAGTCCCTGAAATCACAGGTTAAAACAGCCCTCTCCAAAGCCAAAAACACAGCATCAATGGGACCGGACGGTGTCCCAGGCTGCGTCCTACACAAGCTCAAAGATGAACTAACCCTTCACCTAAACACACTGTTCAAACTCAGCCTCTCCACAGGCTACGTACCCATAGAGTGGCACACAGCAGCGTTTATTCTGCTCCACAAAGATGGAGCCACAACAGACCCCGGGAACTATCGTCCTATAAGTCTGACTAGTTTGGTCTGCAAGGCTATGGAGTGCATCATCATGGAACTCATTAACAGAGACATTGGGAACCTCCAAATACTGGACTCTACCCAGTTCAGCTTTGTTAAGGGCAGATCATGACTCCTAAACCTGGTGGACATCTTTGAGATGGTTATGAAGGCTATAGATGAGGGAAAGGTGGTACACACAGCCTACCTAGACCTCACAAAGGCCTTCGACACCATTCCCCATTCTGGTATTATAGACAAGCTCACCAGTCTGAATATAAACCCCAACGTCACAAGATGGGTTGCCAACTGGCTCACAGACAGAACCCACATGGTAAGAGTTGTCGGAGCTAGGTCTGACTCTAAATCATTTACAAGTGGAGTTCCCCAGGGCTCAGTCCTAGGACCCCTCCTGTTTGGCATATACTTTTCAGAGGTACAGGCAAGCACAGGAGGACCATGGCTGACCAAGTTCACAGACGACTGCAAACTAGGGGCTATAATTGACTCTCTGGCTGACACAGAAATCCTCCAAAAGGGTTTCACTGAGATGGATACCTGGTGTCAAAACCATGGCCTCAAGCTAAATGCCAAAAAGGGCATAGTCATCCCCTTTGGAAAAAACAAAGTACCCACAAACTTCCACATAGGTGGTAGTCCCCTAAATACGGAAGATGTAATAAGGGATCTGGGGACCCAAGTAGATAGTAATCTCTCCTTTGATAATCACATTGCCAAAGTGGTTAGAAAATCCTTCTACATGGCCCATCTTATCACAAAAGGGTTCGCATCCAGATCAAAAGAGGTCACTGTGCCCCTCTACTCATCACTCATCAGTCCCATCATAGAGTACAACGCCCCATTTGGGATGTACCTTACAAGACACCTGCAACAGCTGGAAAGGCCACAGAAGTACCTCACCAAGAGGATTACTGGCCTCAAACAGATGCCCTATGCAGCTCGACTGAAGAAATTACAGCTGTACTTGGTTGCATACCACCTACTCAGAGGTGATCTCTGCCTGACATACAAAGCCATGTCCAACCCAGAATTGATGGACATGCTCCACCTAAAGAAAACCTTATCCCCTCGAGCTACTCGAGCTTATAAATGCCTTCGGGCAGATAGCCTAGTACCTACCTATGAACCTATGAACCTATGAGAGAGAATGGAAAACTTTTCTCAAAGGTACAGCTATGTTAGAGCTGCTATATTTAAGTAATAGCAGGTGCAGAGGTACAGCTACCCATGTTGGGGATTAAGTGGGGCAAAAATGGTTTAAGAGTGGAAAATGAAGCTTCAGCAGTTGGTATTTCACGGTGATTTCAATATTTAAGAGAGCACACTTTTCAGTATCGATTACTAATGTATGAAGCCTGCAGAGATACTAGTAGTTCAACTTCAAATTCAACTTTATTTAGGTACTTTATTACACACCGCAATTACAATACACACTCAGAATGTAAAACAGAATAAATACAATAGAAATCATCAACATTAGACAAAGTCATTAAATGCCAAATCAAACAAATATGTTTCAATGCCTGTTTAAAGCCAATTAGTGTAGGGCACTCCTGGAGCCACCAAGATAGCAAGTTCCACAGGTAAGGAGCCTGAAAGTAAAATGATTAGAAACCTGTGGTTTCCAAATTAACCTAGGGAAATGCCTGCAGGCCCTTGGAGCCTGAATACAAGGATTTGACAAGCTTCTTCATGTATCAGGGACTCATATTGTGAATGGACAATATACTAACACCATCATCTTAAAAATAATCCTGTATCACTTTGGCACTCGGTGAAGGCTATGCAGAACTAGTGTTATATGAATGTAAAATGACATGTAACAGTCAGTAGCCTTGCCAGAGAACTTTGCTCTAGTTTTAAACAATCTAATTTAGTGTAAATTAGTCCCAGGTATAGGATATTGCATTAGTCTGATCTGTAAGAGATCATTGCATGAACAACAATCAAGAAATCTAAATAAAGTGGTATTAGGTGCTTAACCCTGGTTATATTCTTCAGATGGAAGTAGGAAGATTTCACTACAGATGAAACCTTGTCCCAAAATGTAAGATGTGAACTTACAATAATCCCCAGGTTACATAACTTTTGTGAAAATTCCTTACTCATTTCCTCTACACTTAATGTAATTTGGAAATGAAGGAGCCGAAGCATCTCCCAGAGTTGCATGAACTGCAAGGGCTCAGTCTTAGCAGTATTACATTTCAGGTAGTTTGAATTTAGCTTAGAGTGTATGGCATTAAGGTCATCAGTCAAGGAACGGATACAGGCCAAGTCATCTTCCAGGAAAGAGATGTAAATCTATGCATCATCAGAATGACTATGGTATGCTAAGCCTGTTTCCCCTTAATAGACCTTCAAAAGGAAGCATATACACTATGAATAATAGGGGACCCTGAAGAGAACCTTGTGTCATCCAATAATCAGGCTGGTAAGGTAATGATAGATTTGATTCCAGAACAGACTCTATGTGAAAGGTTTGACAAGTAGGAGGAAAAACAGATAAGAACCATCACAGTAATTCCACAGAAAGTATGTAAAAAGGTCTATTAAAAATGCCATGAGCTACAATGTCAAAACAGATGAGAGATCCAGGAGGAACAGAACTGTGTAATGGCTCTGGTCTGTTGCCCTAATGACATCATTAACTACACTGACTAGAGTGGTTTCAGTACTATGGCAAGTAAGAAAACCTGAATAAAAATGATCCATGAGTCCACTAATATATAAGTGGGTTTCCAGCTGCTGATAAACAATGTTCTCAATAATCTTGCCTAAAAATGGAAGATAAGAAACTGGTAGCTTATTATTTAAATTATCTGGGTTGAGTGATGGTTTCTTGAGGGCTGTAATCACCAAAGCCTACTTCAAGGCTGAGGGGAAAATCCCCTCCCTCAGAGACCAAATCAAAATCCCATATATATTGCTGGGCTTAGTACATCAAGACTGGTTACAACCCATTTGGATGGACCAGGGTCCAAACCACAAGCTGTAGGTTGCAATCTGATAACAATGGAAGTGAACTCATCAAAATCTGGAGTAAAGAACACTGACCAAAACTCTAAGGGGAAAGAAGGACATACCACGCTACCCTTGAGGTCAGTTATAGGAAGAGCTGACCTGATGGGAGCAATCTTGACAGCAAAAAATTAAATGGTTGATTCACATTCTAAATACAGCAAAACTCTTCTGGTAGCCAAGCAGGCAGGGCTGCACAACCTCTCCACCATCCAGAAGAGTGTGACCAGTTAATAACCCATTTTAGAGATTTGTCCATGATAAAAAATGAATTGGGGGGATGGAATTTCAGCTCAGTATGTCAAATAGCAGTCATTATGCACAGTCTTCTCACTCCAGAGGCCAGACCATTGAGAGTGATTCTCCAATCTATGCCCATTTCCACAGATGGTACAAAGAGAATAGTCAAATAAGGAGTCACATCTCTTTGTAGCAATTGGGCAAACACAATGTAGATCTAAGGATTTCATGGTAAGGTAAACTGTGCTGTTATAAACCTCTACTAAGGAATCCACAGATAGCACTACCATCTAAATCAACTGAGTGAAAAGCATTAACAAACGTAACATCTGTGATCTTATATAAGTTATGGATGCCTCTCAGTTCAAGGCCAGGGTAGGTCAGGCAGAGTTAATGCATAGTGAAATGGTCAGACCATGAGGCTGGTTCCACTACAAACACCTAGGAGACCAAAGCCATTGTGAAGACTAAATCCAATGGTATCCAAACATATGCATTGCAGGGGAAATAACATGAGCAACCCCAAAGCACATCATAATACAACTGAAGTCATGGGCAAGAGACACTGATTTGTCAATTACCCAAATATCGAAATCACCCAACACCATAATGTGCTGATGGTTAAATAGTGAGTCAGTGAGGAAGCCAGTAAACTGTAGAACTGCCCTTGCACAACCTAGTGGATGATAGACAAGGAGATACCTATAAATTGCTCAGGAAATGAGGATGTGTTCAAAGGTAATAGAATTCTTATTGCCCACTTTGGTCAATCTCATTTTGTTATTACGCATCTATATCACATAATGAAAGCTTCAAAACATTGAATCTGATATGGTTGAGACCATCTCATTGATGTTTTGAAACTTCGAATATGTAAAAAAAAAAACAATAAACAAAAAAACGTACCTAAACGTTTCATGCCGGGGGGGCAAACCTCTCTGCACCCCCCATGCCCCCTGCTACTTAAATATACCAACTCTGAGATCACACTAAATTGCAGTAAAGAGAAATCTTCCCTTATGGATATTTCTGTTAAAACGTTAGATGTTTCAAAACTTCGATGATATGGTGCCGACCATATCAGTTTCGAAATTTTGAAACTTTGATGAAGCAATATAGACCTGTTATTACTACAAACCGCTACTCCATCATCAATCCTATCCCCAAGGACAGTGTATAACGGAGATCCCAGGTGGAATAGAAGCGGCCAAATGAGGACCAAAGTTTTCATCTGACAAGTCTCAGTTATGAACGCCAGGTCAGAATCACACAGCAAATCAGAAATGATTCCATGTTTATTGTGAACTGACCGAGTATTACAATATAGAGTCCTAATTGGCGATTAAAGATGATTAGTCCCTACCACAAGATCTGGCTGGTTTATGGGAAGTCTAGGTACCGTTAGGAGGTAAGATATCCTACAGTTAGTCTTAGGGAAGTGAGTTTGGACCCTCTGAACAAGTGCTGGTATTTGTCCAGTGGAGGCCCCCACATACCTGCCCTTATGACCACCTCAATGTTTACACAAAATGTGATAACATTTGCACAGCTGAAAGGTCTTAACTGGTAGTCTTGATTGGATGAAAGAAAGTAAAAACAATAATTATTTAAGATTATAATAAATAACAACAATGTAAACACAAGATTACAAAATGTATGATAGAAAAAACTAAAACCATTGAAAAAATAAAGGACAAATTAAATAAAACAGTCTAAATTCCAGACTATCAGGATCAGCCAATGGATTTAAAGGCATTAAATAACAACAGCAATAATAACAAAAAAAAAAACATTTAATGGATTTTGACAGTTCCATAAAATTCAGAATCCAGAACCGATGAAATACGTTCAGTACTCTGTGAGCACTAGCAGCAGCTAGGGCTCTGATAAACATACAGCCTCAAAAGGATCACACAGGAGAAATGAGTCCAGTCTGAAATATGGGCAAGCACAGTAAAAAACTGCTAACAAAAAAACAGGAACAACCAATACCTTAGGAGCCCCAGCATTAGCTATGGCTCAAGATGCAATGTGGTTAATTATTTTCAAGTAGATTCAGCAACTTGATGTTTCCTGGGCTGATTATCACACCACTCGCCACTTCCAACGCTCTCGGTGCAGTCTGTTGACACTTCTCACTGTCAGCACATAGTAGAGGACACAACTCAAACAGCAGTAATTACAAGATCTGCCTGCACAATAATATCACTTAACTGCTGCTTCCTGTTTTCATTCACTACGCAGTCCAAACACCATCATCTTGAGGAACTGTTTACTTGGGAAAAGTCAGCCTTTTACTTTGTACCCCTGGACCTGTGATCTTTGTTTGTAGTACTGCAAAGAAAATCAAAATATGATATAAAATGCAAATATTTTTCACTGTCTGACCATCGTGGTCCTTTAAAGCTGTACTAATGCCAATTTTTATATGTCATCTAGGTCTCATGAGAGTACATTATAAATGATGAAGGAGACCATGACACAGTTGATATGATACTTTCGTGTCACTTGGATTGCATGAGCCTTAAATAGCCCATCCAGCTCTGCAGCAGAGGCTCAGCTCAGTCTTTCATTCGCTATCTAGTCCTTCACTCTTGCTGCACACCTCTTTCTAATCAACATTTAGATAAGAGATATGCTGACTTTGCTTCTTTCCTTCCTACCACTGAGCTTTTCTGTTATTATTCTACTCAGAATTGTACATTACTACCAAGTTATTAACACTTAGAATATAGTAAATACCACCTTACTCATCACTATCAAACAGAAAAAAAAATTAGTAATTAGTTGTTTATCTTTTCTGTTCAAACATGCCATGCCTGTTTGCTGTTGCCACATTACTGTCTGCCACCAGTGTTTATTAGCTGTTTACCTAATAAATTAACATGTATATTTCATAATTAGCTTACATTTCTTAATTAATTTATGTTTTAAGTCATGTTTTAATTCATGCAGTTACTGTTTATCTGTTCTGTTCATCAGTCTTGGGTGTCTATGGGCTCGATTCAGAAAGGTTACAGTGAAGTGTAAGCCTGGTCTACACCTTGTGGTAACAATTTCCAATTCAGAGACAGCTCTATCACAGTGCTGCACCAATTCCATGGTGGGCTGTCTCTGCAACCTACTGCAAATTCTAATAGGTTCATAGGTTCATAGGTTGGTACTAGGCTATCGGCCCTAGGGCCCATGCCATAACAATTCCCTGGATATTTCTTCCCACAATATTTACTTCTCTGGGCCCCGGTCTAGCAGGGTGACTGACATGATCCCCGGGGTGAATTTCCTATCTCCCATCCAATCATCAAGGTTCCTTTTGAAGAGGGCCAATGAGGCACTCTGCTTGACATGTATGGGCAGTCTATTCCAGAGTACAGGGAGTCTATCGGTCAGGAACCTATCCCTCCAGCATGTTTTGTTCATTGTGATGACAAGGTTTAGATCCCTGGAGCGTGTGGCTCTGAGGGATTGGGATTTCTTTAAGTGGAGCATGTCCAACAGCTCAGGATTTGACATGGCCTTGTATGTTAAGCAGAGATCGCCTATGAGTAGACGATATGCCACAGAGTATAGCTGGAGTGTTTTTAGATGGTCAGCATATGGCATTTGCTTTAGGCCTGTGATTCTTTTAGTGAGGTATTTCTGTGGCCTTTCCAGCTGTTGCAGATGTCTTGTGCGGTACATACCAAACGGTGCATTATACTCTATAATGGGTCTAATGAGGGATGAGTACAGTGAGACAATGACCTCCTTTTTTCTGGATGAAAAGCCCTTAGTGATGAGGTGTGCCACATAGAAGGATTTCCTGACTGTTGTGGCAATGTGGTTATCGAAAGCGAGACCACTGTCCAGCTGTGTCCCTAAGTCTCTCATCACACTTTCGATGTTTAGCGTCCTGCCACCTATGTGATAATTCATGGGTACATGTTTCATTCCAAAGGGGATAACTATACATTTCTTGGCATTAAGCTTGAGCCCATGGCTCTGGCACCAGGCATCGGTTTCTGTAAGGCCATTTTGTAGAATATCCACATAATTTGGGGATTCAATAATGGCTCCCAGTTTGCAGTCATCTGCAAACTTTGTTAGCCAGAGTCCCTTAGTGTTGGCCTGTACTTCAGAGAAGTAGATGCCAAACAAGAGTGGTCCCAGGACTGAACCCTGAGGTACTCCACTTGTCACTTGTCTCGAGCTGGATTTGGAGTCGGCTACTTTTACAGTCTGGGTTCTGTCAGTAAGCCAGTTGGCAACCCATCGAGTGACTTAGGGATTTATGCCCAGCTTAGTAAGTTTATCTATGATTCCAGAGTGGGGGATGGTGTTGAAGGCCTTGGCAAGGGCGTTCCATGTCCTTGCAGATCAGGCTTATCAGACTGATGGGACGGTAGTTCCCGGGATCCAAGGTGGATCCTCCCTTGTGGAGCGGGATAACTGTAGCTGTGCGCCACTCAGTGGGCACGAAGCCTGAGGTGAGGCTATGATTAAACATGACACTTAGGTGAGGTGCCAGTTCATTTTGTAGTTCATCTAGTACACAGCCTGGGATGTCATCTGGTCCCATGGATGCTGTATTCTTAGCTTTGGAGAGTGCGGTTTCTACCTGTGTGGCCATGATTATCGGAATTTGGCAATCATTTGGTATTGAGATGGGCCCTTTAGGGGGTGAGAGGGGGTGAAGTTGGCACTAAATCGATCTGCCAGGATATTGGCAATATCCTTGGGATCAGTATATTTAATGTCATTCTGTTGTAGCTCAGAGCAGATCTGAGCATTGCAATTTAGATTCTTGACATAACTATAGAATGCCTTGTGGTTGTCTTTGGAACCTTTGGCAATTTTATTTTTGTAACTAGCTTTTGAGGATTTTATGAGGGATCTCAGCTTCTCACTGAGGCTGGTGAGGGAGTTTTTTTGAATCCTGGGATTTTCCTCTTTTCTGCAACAGTTTCTTCCTTCTGTTGTATAGTTTGTTTATAGCAGGGGACCACCAGATTGGCTTCCTATTTTTGGAGAAGAGCATCTTGGTACTATTTGGGATGGCACGATTCATGCACGAGTGGATGTGCTCGTACAGTGCCTTAGTGTAAGATTCTGCAGTGGAACTTCCAGATCCCGTCTGCATGGGTGTTGTGAAGTTTGTCACTTCTGACTTCAGTAGCATGAAGTTGGCTTTGGAGAAGTTTTTTTAAGGAGGTTTCCTTACTGGGGAGTGGGGGTGGGATGTGGATGTCAAAGGTGATTTGCTTATGGTCAGACCTGACCAGTGAGGGGGTAACCACTGGTGTGGAGCATCTATCTCCCATGTTGGTAATGACCAGGTCTAGGATATTGGCTCCCCTGGTGGGACTATGGATTAGTTGATCCAGGGCATTGGAATTTATGAATTCCAAGAACCGTTAGGAAAAGGAGTTGGTACCCGAGTAGTTTTCCCAATTAATGGCAGGGTAGTTGAAATCACCCAGGATTAGGGTGTTTGGTTGTATCTTAATATCTTCCAGTATGTTTAGAAAGGTGTAGTGAGAATCTTGGGGCATGGTGGGGGATCTGTAGCAAGCTACAATTTGGATTGCAGTCTTACCTAGTGTTAGTTACACCTGGAGAATTTCAGATGCATTATGTTGGGCAACTAGCCTGGAGGTGTGAATATCCTTGGTGAATATGGACACTCCTCCACCTTTAGTGTTTTGGTCTTGGTTTTGTGGCCGAAAAGTGTGGTAAGAATTGTAGCCTGGTGTTGCAGGGGTGCTCTCTGGAGCCTTGAACCAGGTCTCAGTAACTGCACAGATATCAATGTTCTCCATTTTTAGGAGTGCCTCGAGAGAGTGCATTTTGAGGTTTAGACTTCTAGCATTGAGTAGCATTACCTTCAGATTTTGCATGCTTGTATCTGTTACGGTGGTGGTTGAGGCATTCCAGGGGGAATATCCTATGCTAATTAGCCATGCACATATATTACCTCAGCAAGACATTTTAATAAACACAGCCAAAAGCCCATGTTCACCCATTGCTTCCAATGTGTGAGATTGTGGTAGAGGTAACTGCTGGGGGGGGGGGGGGTTAGCAGACACGTAGTGATGGTCATATGTTTGTGTATATGTATGTGTATGGCTGCATGTGTGACTATGCAGAGGGATGAGTGATCTCAGGTATGTGTGCATATGTGTATGTGTGTGTGTGTGTGTGTGTGTGTGTGTGTGTGTGTGTCTGTGTGGATGTCACAGTAGGTGGATAAGGAGATAAGTAAGTAAGGTGTGCATGTGTGTGTGTGTGTGTGTGTGTGTGTGTGTGTGTGTGTGTGTGTGTGTGTGTGTGTGTGTGTATTTGTGTGTTTGGGTGAATGGGTGAATTTGGCCATGAATGCAGTCGGGTGGGAGGTTGTGTGTGTGTGTGTGTGTGTGTGTGTGTGTGTGTGTGTGTGTGTGTTTGTCTATGTGGATGTCACAGCAGGTGGATTAGGAGATAAGTAAGTAATATGTGTGTGTGTGTGTGTGTGTGTGTGTGTGTGTTTGTGTGTGTGTGTGTATTTGTGTGTAAGGGTGAATGGGTGAGTGTGACCATGAGTGCAGTTGGGTTTGGGAGCTGTGGTTTTGTGTGTGTGTGTGTGTGTGTGTGTGTGTGTGTGTGTGTGGGTGTGCGTGTGCCTATATAGATGCTGCAGTGGGTAGTTTTGGAAATACATAAATAAGGTGTGTGCATATATGTGTGTGTGTGTGTGTGTGTGTGTGTGTGTGTGTCTGCACGCTTGTGTATAGGTGAATGAATGAGTGTTGCCATGAGTGCATTTGGGTGGTGGGGCTTTGTGTAGGTGCATGAATATGTGAATGTGTGTGTGTGTGTGTGTGGGGGGGGGGGCTGTCACATTTCCACACTCCCCTAGATTAATGAGCAAATCCTGCAATATTGGGTAATGGGTAACAGTAGAGACCAGAGTCACTCTCTATATCATGCCATAAATGCACTTAAAAAAAGACTAGAACATTATTTTTTAGCACAGAAGACACTGAATGGGGGAACACTAGACACCAGGGATACTCTTTATATCATGCCACAAAGACACTTAAAGAGGTGCTCAAGCCCTGTGCCATCAACACTCATGCCCATCAATTTATTTGAGTACTAGTTCACTTTTCCATCTCTAGAGACCAGGAATATTCCTGACATATTACCTTATATCTTTGAAAATTAAAAAAAAAAAGTTAAAGGGAGCGAGTTTCAACCCTGCACAAAAAAAAGCAGTTTGTCACTCAACAACCTCATTCTTCTATGGTAAGCGAGGAGATTTTCTAGAAAGGTATTTTTTGCATAATAAGTATGAAACTCTAATGCCTGGCATTATTCACTGATTGCAACAGTCTGTGAGTTACTAGGGATGGGGCAACTAGTAGAGGCAACAGCAGGAGGGTTTTGTAAAATCAAGCTCAGTTGAGAGGGAGGGGATTGTATCTGTGTGGGAAAATACTTTGGGACAAAGCTGGGAAAATCACTAAAATCATACCATAGATAATTTTAAACTATTACTTGGGCTTGCTGAAAAAGTTAATAGAGCAACAGGTATAACATCAGGATGCACTTTATGAACAATAACAAGAAGAACGTAAATCTAATATCTGACATTGCTGACCAAATTTAAAGAGCTGTGATTTACAAGGGTAGGGACAAAAATAAGATACATCAGAGACATTCTGTGCCAAGGAGTATGCACCGCATGCGTGTGTGTGTGTGTGTGTGTGTGTGTGTGTCTGAGTGTGTATGTGTGTGTGTGTGTGTGTGTGTGTGTGTGTGTGTGTGTGTGTGTGTGTGTGTGTGTGTGTCTGAGTGTGTGAGAACGAATGGTGGAGTGTCTGTGTCAATGCCGATGCATGGGCCTGCAGTGGTGTTTACCAGAGGAGAGTGCTGGTTTGCGCTCATGGTAGTTACAAATGGTTCAGAGACGTGTGAATTAGCTGATATCGAGATCTTCCCTCAATGCAGCTAACATTTCTGAATCACATATTCCCACACCAGGGATATAGTCCCTTTGGCCACAACTTTTACCATTGGTGGTGGGGGTCATTTTGAATCCCCAAGTATATGTATCAATAAGCACATCTGCAGTCTGTAATTTACACATCTTGTTTGTACACATCTTGTTTACTTAACTAGTTAATTAGATTGAAAAAACAGCCAATCACACACAGTAATGGAAAAATGCAAAAACATGTTAAAAAAGACTAAAAAAAACACTCAGCATATGCTTTTATTAAGCAAAAGTTTAGTGTTTTCATATTCTAATTATTACTGACTTCATCAAAATGAAGCCGCGGTGGTGCAGTGGTTAGCATTGTTGCCTCACAGCAAGAGGTTCTCCAGTTCGATTCTTGGCTGGAGTGCCTTCTGTGTGGAGTCTGCATGTCATCCCTGTGGTTGAGTGACATTCAAAGACATGTAGGTAGGTGCGTGTGTGAATGGGTGTGCCTTCATTGAAGGTTGGGTGTCAGGCTGGCACCTTTGCACTGTAAAAATCTACTGCCAATCATAAGTGGACTGTTCCACTGTGGCAACCCCTAACCGGGAAAAGCCAAAAGACATTACTTTATTGACTTCATCAGAACATCAAAACTTTAGCACTAATCCTATTTAAATCCTTGTCATACTGAATTTATAAACACCTTTATGCTATTTGGACTACAGCTAATAATAATACCTTGTATAAGCACTTTGCACTGATATTCTAGTGTATGAAATCCCTATGTCAGGTGTCGCAAATAAGCTTGCCCCCTGGAAAAAATACCTTGGTAATGTTTTACTGTACCTAATAATTTGGTAATGTTTTACATTCAAGTCATTTAATGGAACAGTTTTACCCAAACTGGAATTCTCACAACAAATTTAAAAGGGTAGATATAATAAAAGTTTGCACATTGCAATATGTAATATTTTTTTTCCTTTTCAAGGTTGATAGAGTAAACCTGAACATAAGGGATGATGACTATTAATCTGCTGGAAAGCAAATAGCTACAATTGTGTTTGATACAAGTCACCCCCCCAGTGCCTGAATCTGAGTGATAAAAAACTCTTATGACTAAGATCTTTGACAGTTCTATAAAAGTTTTTTCCCTTATTATTTCTCAGTATATCTATTGAATGCAACTTTAATAGAGTGGAGTAATTTTCCCTGATTTTATAATTTTTTTATATTTTCAGCATTTACCTTCAACAGTGCACACTACTGTCAAATAACTGTTATACCATTAGTTATTTAAAACATTTTCAGTAATTTTTAAGAATTTTTGTATTTAATATTATCACTTAATGCAATGTTTATTTAGTGATATACGTTGTACTTGTCTATTTAACTGTTGTCAGAAGTTTCTCTGTTTTATTCTGTACACCTTTATATCACATGTTAATGAGTATTTAAATAAGATGAGCAATAAAGCATTTATTGTTCCGAGAAGGTCTCTGATAATTAGGAGATGAAGGTACTGAACATTGCTTAAAACAAGTAGCTGATATTTCCTTTCAGTTATTTTTGTAGTTTATTAGATTATAATTGTTTATAGTTCGATTAGCTAGAACATTATTTTAATATTGAATACTCACTTGCTCTGTTTTGTTTTTCTCACAAGTTCACTTAGCTTCATAAGGGCTTTTTAAGCCTTTCTATGCATCCCAAATCTCTGACAAATTCTGGCACCCTTTATAAATGTAAACAGGGGTTTGGGAGGTGAAACATTTACAGTCAGTGTCCTGGGAGATGAACCATTTACAGGCTGCCTGTGTCCATTAGAGGCATAGGTGCCCAAGCAGGGATGAATTTCCTGATCCCAATCCAATTGTCCAAGTTACACTTGAATTGGGTAAGGGAGGAACTCTGCTTCAAATGCCTGTCGAGAGAAGGGTAGTCTCTGTGATAAATACCTGTCTCTCCAGCATGTCCTGTTTATATCACAAGCAAGGTTTAAGTCTTTATAACTAGTAATTCTCGTGCTTTTGTTTTTTAGATATGCACGAGGTCCATCAGAGTGGGGTCTGACAATGCCTTGTATGCCAGACATAGACCTCCTATCAACAGCCTGGAGGAGGCAGAATACAGGGGTAGGGCTTTGAGGCAGTCTGTATAGGACATGTTACTTACACCCTGTATTCTTTTAGTGAGGAAACTCTGTGGATGTTCCAGTTGTTGGATATGCCTGATGAGGTACATACCAAAGGGGGAATTGTACTCAATCATAAGTCTGATGAATGCCAGATACAATGGAATAATGATTTCCTTGGACCTAGATGCCAAAACTTTGTTTATAAGTTGCACAACATAGAATGATTTCCTCACTACCACAAAGTGATGGTCAAAGGCTATTTTACTGTCTATGTGTGTCCCCAAGTCCCTAACTACTGAGTCAACTCTTAGGGGTATGTTGTCAATATTATAGTTACCAGGGATGGATGACTTATTAAAGGACATTATTATGCATTTCTTGGCATTTAGTTTTAGTCCATGGCTCTGACACCAGTTATTTGTCTGTGTCAGCCCTTCCTGGAGAACATTTGTGTCAGTGAGACATTCAATGGCAGCTCCTAATTTGAAATAATCAGCAAATTTAGTTAGCCAGAGGCCATTGACACTGGCCTTTACTTCAGAGAAGTAAATGCTAAAAAGGAGCAGTCCCAGGAACCAATCCCTGAGGGATTCTACTTGTGACTGGGTTCTTTGTAGAGGTAGATTCCCCAATTCTAATTTCCTGGGTCCTGTCTATGAGCCAGCTGGCTATCCACCAGGTGATATAAGAGTTTGTGCCTAAACTGTTACATTTGCCAACAATGCCTGAGTGGGGTATTGTGCCAAATGCCTTGGCCAGATCAAGATAGGCAGTGTGAACCATTTTGCTGTTATACATTGCTTTGGTGATGTTTTCAAAGAAGTCCACCAGGTTGAGTAGGCATGACCTGTCCTTGATGAAACCAGACTGGGTTGGGACCAGTGTCTGACAGCTTCATATGTCATTATTGATCATTTCCATTACATTTTTTTCCATGGCTTTACATATGAGACTAGTGAGACTTATGGGTCTGTAGATGGCCCACCTTTGTGCAAAGGGATGACAGTTGCATTTCTCCATTCATGAGGCACAACACTTATTTGGAGGCTACAGTTAAATAGCAATTCCAGAGGGCTTGATACGTCATGTTTCATGCTATTTAGAAGGCATCCTGGGATATTTATTTATTTATTTATTTATTTATTTATTTGAAATCTGTTGACTAGGTTAGTCTGTCTGGGCAGAAAGCCCATTTTCAGCAGAGACCTGAGGAGAAAAGCTCCAGAGAGATACATAAGATACAGTTACTTACAAAATTAGTCTAGATAACGTAACATTGTAATCATATGCATAAAAACAAAACAAGCCTGCATAAAAAAAAGGTTACATGTTTAAGCTATGTATTCTTACACATACAGCTACACATATTATCTGGGCCAATTGATGCAGTGTTCTTAGCCTTAGAGAGAGCATTAAAGACCTGTTCCCTAGTGATAGCAGGAGGAATTATATTTGATGGTATTTCCTGAGGGAAGATTGTGTTGGTGGTTGATTCAATGACAGCTCCTAATTTGTTATATCTTCTGTCTCAGTATAGGTAGTTCTATTAACAATGAGCTCTGCATGCAATTGTATATTACCTTTGAGGTTGCAGGCATAGCTAAAGAATGCCTTGTGGTTGTCCTTGGCCTGAGAGGCCAAATTTACTTCAAATTTAACTTTGATAGACTTTACTGAACAATTCCTTCAGTTGTCTCACATGCATACCTCTTATCTGCATCACCTTGTATGATATGAAGTATGAAGGCCTTCTTCAACAATGTCAGTTGTATTCCTCATATTTATGTGACTTTGTATATATTTCTGAATCTGCTCTGGGTTGTGGCCGAAAAGGATTCTTTGTATATCAATGTATTTATCCTTTAGCAAAATAAATACATATTACATGTGTATCACTGATATTTTACCTGTAACATATTTGGTATTAGGTTGCTTCATGTCCGCATACTTTTATTATTGCAATGAGGATTTTCACATTCCCCTTATTCTTTGTTCTGTTGATCAGCAGCGTCGTATACATTGTTTAATTACTTACTTCTTATAAGTGATTTACACTGACATTAATCATTTTACTGCATGCCCTGATCATGTCTGAAAACTGCATTTGGCTAACAAACATTAAATGAATACACAAAATAAGAATGCCATCCCATCCATAACACTCTTTCATTAAATTAAATGCTCCCCAAATGTAACATCTTCTGAGAGCCATTGTGAGTTAAGGGAATGTTGATCATCATAGTCATCGAGTCGCCAAGGTGGGATTAAATTTGCATCTTAGAGAAACCTTCTTCCGCTGAAAAAAAGCATCAGAGATAGAGAGACAGGGAGAGAAACAGAAAGATATTTTAATTTTCTTTGACTTGTTTCAGCTGCTGTTAAAAATAATCTAGGAGAGTTGTATATGACCTTTGAAGCACTATCATCTGAGGGCCTACACTATTCTGATGCATCCTGGTCCAGTACTTGTTCGGTCTGGTCCTTCACTAGGGTCTGGGTGGCCTCCTGCACTGTGTTGCAAATCTGCAGAGCGTTGTTACTCTGTTAGCTAGATGTGTCAGCACTTGCAGATCTTCATCCATTGATGAAGCTCCCACTGTCGAAGTCTGTGGTGGCAGTTCAGTAGTTACAGGTGTTTGCTGTAAAACATGGAGATCTCATATTCCATAGATTCACTTTTTAAGCAGAAATTATTTTGGATTCCTCAGTCTGCACAGGATCTTCAGAAACTTGCATCAGTGACAGCGATGGAGACGAACATTTTTTCTCCATATGATCTGCTCCCGCTGCTTCTGATGACATTGATAATAATGGTGATGATGACAATGATGGATCCTCTCCCACCTTTTGAGAAGCTACATTTTCTCTTGTATTGAAAGTCTTCAGTGTTGTGTGGCCAGGGCCATAAGAGGATGGACTTTGCACGTACTTTAAAGTTATTAATCTGATGTAAACCATACTAAGTGCTGAACAGTTGTCTACAGTATTTGGTCTGGTGGAGTTTATTGGTCATTATGCAGGATCTGTCTTTGGTGTTTTATTTTAGTAGATTATGTTAGTTCAGAAGCTCTTGAAGTTCAGCATATGCAGACCAAATTGGTAGAGGAATGGGTTGATATTGCCAGTTCACCATAATTTCAACTCAGATGCCTAATGTAGCTTTAGTAACTAAGGACACTGTATGTGCTGGATAGGCTTACAGCTCTCTCTTTGCAGTTGTCCAGGGATGCATACTCAAGGTAGGCAAGGTATTCGGTGCCAACCTTAATTTTATTTAAACACTGTGCATAATAATGTAAAGAAAATACAAATATAAAAAATGCAGTGCTCTCCAGCAAGTTTGATAATTATTTACTGCTTTAGTGTACAAGGTTTGGTGCTTTGTGTTTTGCTGCAGAAAATATTGACTGCATTTTGTACTGTGAATAAGCATGATGAAGAACCTCTGTCATGAGGGAACTGCAGTGGTCTGTTGGCTGGCAACCCAAGGCTGCCCAAGAGCTAGTGATGGCCATCAGAAATTCAGTCTCCTAGTCAAAACTCGGTGCAAGTAAAGGAAAAGTACTAAAACTATGTTTGTACACCAGCCTATTCCAGTGCTGTAGCCTTGCCTGCTTTTGTTTCCTCCAGTCACACTCTGATTTTGATATCTGCAACGATGCAAGGCTACAAACACAGCTGCTGAAGGACAAAGTTCTACACTGATGACACTGTTTCATTTGCTGTTCTGGAAAGAGTCACAAATGCAATTTAGTCTTTACCACAATGTATCTTCCTCATAGCAGCGACAATAGTGTAAATCACATGTGTGTGAAGTACAAGAACAGAAACCATATCAGCCTAGCCTCACTCAAACCCACATGAGACAGCTATTCAGAAATCCACACAACTACACAATGGTATGTAAAGCTTAAACCTATTTGCATTTAGAATAGTGTAAAGTAATTGGCAGGAATTAATGTGATCCACATAGCCACAGCAGTAGTCATTTAAACTGGACAGTACAGAGTAACATGATTTGTTAACTTAGTGGCATTTTTGTGCAGTAGTTACGATAAAGAGGTAAATCATTTACTGTCTGCGTCCTTCTTCATTCGTTTCAATCTTTTCATCACTGCAGATACAGGTGTAATTATTTAATTTGCCATTTTAGAGTGTTCACTACTTCACTGAGTTTATGTTCTCTCTGCCGAGTACAGCAAACTAAGAATCCAAGCAAAAATGGTGATATGGCAAATTTCCCTCTCATGATTCTTTTTTTATGTGTAGCACTCATGACACAACAACTCATGTATTTTGCTATTTGTAATTTGATGATGAACATATCGAAATCTGTTTACTGCTCAGTCATATATCCTAAAACCTGTATTTGCTGCTCTAGTGCAATATTGATGAAGGATGAAAAGAGGAGGATGGTTAAATATGCATGATTTATTTTATTTTTATTGACTAGCTAGATCCCACAAAGCCAGTATCCTTTTTAGGGAAGTCCCAAGGTGGTATTTACACTGACTAGAAGAAATATAGCCCTACTGCTCTCAAGTAAATGGAGGGGTTGCTCATGACATTAGTAGGTTTCATGCAGAAGGGGGGATGCAATCTGACATATTTTGTTCTGTTGAAACAGTAAAATTGCAGCAGGTAAAGCAGCATTGATTGTGGTAAAAAATATGTTTTTGTTTTGACAGAATCAGAAGAGTCTGTAACTTTGTGGCAAACTGATATAATTCCATCTGCATTTCTAGCAAGGAAGCCAGAACTGCTATTGTTGCTCTTGCTATAATGAAGCAGCTTATGTCACTCCATTTCTGAAAATAAGGTCATTAAAACATCAGTGGTTGTACCAGTTTGTCATGGCAAATGAATTATTTTTGGCACTGTATAAATACATGTGTTAAGAATGAATTGCCCAGAGGGAGTATCTGTGCAGGAGCATTGTTTTATTATGCTGTTGAAAGATCTCTTTTACATTGAAGCAACTGAGTCTCATTTTGTTTTATGTTTTTAGAAGCTTGGTGTTAGATCTAGGACTTGCTTTTGCTTTCCTGTATTTCATTATCATGAGAACAGAATAAAGTGGAAGTGAGAGCAGGCAGTGGAGATGTTGTAAATGGCTCAGGAACATCCGGAGGTCATGTCTACAGTAGGACATTGTCTGATTATCCTTTGGCTGCTAAAAAATAGAAATCCTGCTAGAGTTTTCCCTTTCTGTGTGCTGGCAAAGGAAATGGTCAGACAGTATGTTAGTATGGTCTGTTGAGTGACCCCATTTGTCTGATTGCATCAGGAAGAACTTTATGGATATTTCCATTAATGCAAAATTGTGTGCGTCTGACAGGTTGTGAACAATTAACATTTGCTAAATAGTTTTACTGTACTTTGGACAAAAATTCATATACCTTTATTGGTTCTACAGCTTTTAGTCAAGATCCAAACTGTATAGAAACAACGTGAGCCAGATTCAAAGGGGATTCCACTTGTTCCAAAAACAACTGCACTACAAGTTATGTAGTCAATGCACAACCTGAAAGCAGCTTACTTGCATGACCTCAATGTGTGATGTAATGAAACTCACTTGCCAAAAAAGTTGTGTGTTTGGGGACATGCTGCTTTCTCCAATTCTGCATGCTCATGGAGTTGGTATATATAATGTTAGGGGTATATGGAGTCTGATGAAGGAGGCTTACTGCCTTGCAAACAAAGTGTTTTTCAGTTATACTGTTTAGTTAAATGTTAATGGCAACTTTCAACTTTGTAAGATTGTGATGAACCATTCAAGTGTTTCATTTGTGAGACATCATAACAGAAACCCTTATGATATTTTTGTCATTTACTGGTATGATTTAATACTGCAGAGAAATCCAAAAGGAATATATGCAGGAGATACTGTATGCAGTATTCTTATGCTAAGATTTCCATGTACAACTGTAAATTTCATACAGAAATGTTTGGCTTGTAATAATTTAAATTTTGAAGACATACTGCTTTACATATGTTACTAGTACATATGTGATAAATGTCAGTTTTCTGTAGTATGAAGATCTGGGTAGACCACCAGCCATCAATAAAACCAAAAGGGTTTTATTACTATCTATCTATCACACTCCTTCATGTCACTAAGGATATTCTTTTCACATACAAAATGTTAAGGCATAGCTCTAGCAAACAGCTCTGAATGGGTACAGCTTCTTAAACTACAATTTCCATAAATATGGCAGGTGCCTGTGGTAAAATGTATGAGAACCTCTGATCTTCCCAGCGAATCCACCATTTCTTCTGCAGGTGAACAGACAGGTACAGTTGTCTTGAAGCTGCATCATGCTCAATCATCTTATCTATGAAAGACAGATAAGACACTACTAATATATAAAAAACTTTAATTTATTCCTGGAATACATTTAGGACCATACCTTCCACACATACACTTCTTCTCTGGGTCCAGAATGTCTCATCTTGGTGAACATTATCAAACCACTTCTTAGTTTTCATGAAGGGGTTGTTTGAAAATCTGGTTGAAGGAACTCAAACGTGGATGTCAACATAAACATTTCTACAGGGGACTGAAAGGCCATTGCCAGATGTATGTTTCTATAGTTAATCATGGACCTAGACAATTCTGGTTTCATATTTTTACTTTTTATTTTCTGTACTCCTTTCTTGTATGTCTGTATAGCCATCTTTGCTAGGATGCAAAATGTTGCATGGAATGGAGTGGCAGTCGCAAGAGGAGTTCCATTTCCTTTCATGAAGATTGCAGATTCCATTCTAGTGAAAAAAATAGACCTAATATCTGAAATTAGCATTTCTGCAATATCAGTCATGCTAAAGCTATGTCTTAGTTCTTCAACAGTTGTTTAAGAACCAGATGAATTCATGGCACATGCATCCATCCACTTTGAATAATTTTCCAAGGAATGGGACAGCAAAGTCAGCATGCACTCTAGAGTTTGCATTAAAGGCTGTTCTTATTAGTATTAAAGTTATACACTGGGTGTTGGTTTACTGTTTGCTTGACAATTGTCACGCATTATTTATTCTCTTTTCTTCATCTGAATCTATGTCAGGTCATAACACAGACTTTACCAGGCAGTACATTTTATTAGGGCAGTGAAAGAGATCCAAATGATAAACTATTGACTCTAATGCACAAAAAAACAAAAAAATACGCATCAGTGACATGCTATGCAAATCTTCTGGAATACTGTACTTTAAATTATACTTACGTTTTTGCAGGTCACACTTTCAATATACACTCACAAGCCTGTAACAAAAATCTCCTGTTTGACTTGCCCAAAAAAAAAAAAAAAACAACTAGGAAATGGATATTAAAAAAATAACAGCTATAGCAAAATTAGTGCAACATATAGATATGATAAAATGACAAGAATGTATATCTGCAAATAGGTTTTCCTGTGATAAACATGCTTTTACATGGTTGCCCTTGAACACATGTAAGGAATCTCAGTAGCTGGCTGTTATAGTAAGTAACAAACTCATGCAGGTATCAGTTTCTATGTTTTTTTTTTTTTTCTACAGGACCGGATTAACGTTTTTTTTTCTTGTTGGGATGTTCCGATTTTTGGTCAGGGAGACTGGGAATATTCTTACATTTATTTTTTAAATAGCATTTAGCTCACTGGAATGTCAACACATTTTTAATTAGATGTTTTATTTATTTTATTTGACATCTGATTACTGGGAAAGTTGGAATGGGCATAAATACCATTTTCAGAGGAGGCCCTGAGAGAAAAGCTTCATAAGACATAGTACAAATTATATACATAAAATCTTGGAAACATGCTGGTAGTAAAAAGATTACAATAAATTATACAAATTAGTTCAATAGAAGGAAAACAGCATGTTTACATCAGAGACAGGCAAATGCAGACACATATATATATATATATATATATATATATATATATATATATATATATATATATATATATATATATATATATATATATATATATATATATATAGAGAGAGAGAGAGAGATATCAAAAGAATGAATTAACACAATACAGAACATCAAAAGAATGAGACCAGAATGCCAAACATTCAAGTTAATGAAGCCTCACATCATCAAAACTCAGAACACTGAATAGGCACACATCAGGCTAACACTGCACTACACCAACAACAGAAGCTTTCATGGGACAGCAAGCCCTGTTGTACCCACCACCCCCTGCTAATTATATACCATCTCCAAGATCGCAATGCAGCTGGAAAGGGCATGACCCCAAGGCAGTTGTACAGCAATCTCACTCAATACTTCACCTACCCTCTTCAGTATTCTGACTTTTGGTGATGTGAGGCTTCATTAATTTGAACATTCGTCATTCTGGTCTCATTCTTTTGACGTTACATAGTGTGTTAATTCATTAATTTGTTCTTTTGATAGGGATCCATATAGGTTTATATATATATATATATATATATATATATATATATATATATATATATAAATAATTATCTACTTATATTTGAGTATCATGGAGAAAGAAGAAATAATAAAATACAGGAAGTGCATACACAGAAAACTTGACAGTAAAAGGTCAGAGGAAGGTCAAGAGGAATGTAAAAGAAGATTTAAGGATAATATAGAAGGGAGTAAGAGAGAAATAGGAGTAGGCTCAAAGAGCAGTAAGAGAGATATTAGGAGTATTGTAAATTGCAAGAAAGAAGGAGTGTGGAAGAGAAATAGAAGAGAGAGAGTGTAAGAGAAAGAGCATAGGAAGGGGGAAATAAAAGAGGCAATGTAACCTGTAGATGGACAAGTACAGAGCCTGGAGCTGAAATGGCATTACTTTAGGGTATGCTTAAAATGGAACTTATGGGAGTTGATCTAATGTCCATAGGAAACTTGTTTCAGATTTGACTATTATGCAGGAGTATAGACTATGGGGTCTATATCAGTTTGTTGAAGGTTCCTTATACGAACCTTTCTTCATCGACCCGAAACCACCGAACGTTCAGTTCCACGAATGTTCACATCTAAGAAAGATGGCCAACTGCACAAAGTTGATCTTTTCTCCACTGTAGTGTGATCTTGGAGTTGGTATATATAGTTAGGGGGTATGGGAGCTGCAGCTCTCCTCTTGGGTGGGTTTGTTATGCTGCGGTGTGTGTTCCGTTGTAGTGTTGACCAAGTGCTTCCTTTCCCTAGTGAAATATTTTTTCGATGTGAATGTTTGCGGAACTGAACGTTTGGTGGTTTTGGGTCTATAAAGAAAGGTTTGTGGAAGTGAATCTTTGAAAAGCTGATAGAGACCCAAACTATGTCCTATTCATTTTTTAGGTTTATGGATTCTAAGAAGCTGTTTCTCAGCTGAGTGAAGTGAAAAGTTACAAACATACTGTTTAAGAATGTTACTGATGGATGGAGAGTAGCAAGGATTATATATTAATTTTGGGCAAATAGAAGATGAGTATACTTCAGGAAATTGGGCATTCAAGCCAGTTTAGTGTTTTTGGAGCAGAGCAGTGATGAATTTTATTTTAAAGATTGGTTGCAAATCTAGCCAGCTTGTTATAATATAGTTCTAGTTTTGTGATGAGAGAGATTTGAATATTGGTAAGAAATGTTGATGCATACAGCAGAGAAGGTAGAAAGTGCATATCTACCAGTGTGACTCCGGAATAGCTGGTGAGAAATTTTTTGGATCTATAGAGCATACCAAGGTTTTGATGTGTTTTTATACAATTTTGTATAAAAATATCAAATTTTTGAAAGTATTAAGAACATATGGAAATATTACTTATTTTCATAATTATTATCAAACAACTAGCAATATGTCCAGTATAGTGTGATATATAACCATCATTTTCAGTGAATTATCCTGTCTCCCACGTTGGTGTCTCACACCATATACCTCAATACAATGTTGGTCTCTTAGTTATGAAAATATGAATATAAATCTGAAATATGAATAATAAGTGGCAAACAAAGAATAATTACTGTACTGCAGGACATGCTAGACTAACAATCTTAATGTCATTTTGTTAATAATTCCTTGCTCTTTCTAATGCTCCCTGTTATTAGCTGGTAAGTCACTTAGTTATAGATGCCAGACCCAAAAATTTTCTGGATCTCATAAGGAGTTATGGGTGTGAACTGGAAGTATATATAAAATGTGTTATAGGCTTGAGTGAGATAAGGTGTGTAAAACAGGCAAGAGCAAAGGATTTTAGAGTTTTTGAGAAAGGTGTTGTATAACATGTGAGGTATGACAGTAAAAAGAGGTGATATATGAGCAACATGTTTAGTGGAAATAATGAAAAGGATTAATAGTAATTTATTTATTTCTAGAAGATGAAAAGTAGTTTTTAAATTGAGGAGGGTGGCTATATACAGTTTATTAAATAAGAAGTGATACATTCTTGATGTATAGGAAGTAATATACAAGAAAAAAGGAAGAGTATAGAATTGGAGTGGTTATACAGGCAGGAATGGGAAAGGTCTGTGAAATAGTAGTAAGGTTTTGTGTAGGTATAAATGTAGTTGCAAAGGGTTAGATGGGAATTGTGGGTAAGGTAGGGGAGGGGACGGGAGTGAACCCGAGCAGAGTTGGACAGACTTGACCCAGTGTGTTTATGAATATCAGAAAAAGTCAGTTTCATCAATCAACTGCTACGTAATTGTTAAAATGAAACTATAGAGAAAAAGGAATACAACATTCAGCAGCTATAAATGCCCTGAGTACACTTTTTGTCAGAGTTCAGTATGGGAAGGAAAATGGTTGTATGACTGATAGGAGGTAAGACTTGTTTTGGATCAGCACCCTCAGCCTGGATTGTCAGTAGTAAGTACTCACTGGAAGGAACAGTAGCAATAAATTTAAATGCTTACATTTTCAAAGGCAGACAAATTGCTCATAGGTAACTATATCTATTTTTAGGTTTCTTGGGGATAGGAATGTAGGAGAGGTAACGGTGTGTATAATAGCTTTGACAAACCTGAAATACATTAACACATGGTGTCCTTTAAAATGAGCAGTGGCACTCACTACAAGCTCAGTGGTACACATGTTTTAAGCAGCTTCCTACTGGCACCCATGGTGTCAGTCTTTATATTGTCCACACAGAAAAATGTTTTTGAACAGTTGCAAATCCTCCTAATGGAAGATAATTTTATGCTGAATGACACAGAATGACAGGGGAACTGATGACTTTTGATATTGTGTGGAAAGAGCAATCTTGTGTGCCAAGTGGCACCCAAAGGTGTCAATCTGTATATTGTCTTCACTGAAAAATATTTTTTGCAGGGTGCAGATCCTCGTATTGGAAGAAAATGTAATGCTGAATAATTCAGAATGACAGGGAAATTGTTGACTTTCAATAAGTGTGGAAGGGCCAATCTTGCAAGCCCCAAGCAGCTATAATACTGTGTGTGTGTGTGTGTGTGTGTGTGTGTGTGTGTGTGTGTGTGTGTGTGTGTGTGTGTCTGGGTGTTGGGGGGAACTGCACTAATAATGTGTAGAATAATGTTCTTAAAATGTATGTATATCTAGGTTGTTAGGATTTTGTTTCTCTTTTTTGTCTTTTGCTGTAGTCATTCCCTAAAAGTTGTTAATCTTTTTTGAATAAAGTAATTTTTTATTGAATCAAAAAGCCAATGTTCCTACATGCAATGGCAATCCTTATGTATGGCGTAATTTCTCACAGATCCCAATGGTCAGATGCTCACCATATTGTGTTCTTTCCTCTCTTGTCCCTGTCAGAGGAGCACTAACCTAAAACTGGCATTTACAACATCCACGCACTCATTACCCCCCCTACCCTACTAGTACAAATTCTTATATACAAGGCTTCTGATTATTTGCCATAATGTCACCGAAATTAACAGACTTCAGCACTGATGAAGATCACAAATTTTTATGAACCATATTCATAATATTCCTTAGTCAGTCTTACATTTGACACCATGTTCACCATTGCAAAAAACAAAACAGTGCTATAACCTTCCTATGAACTTTGACCAGGGTCTACCTCTTCTTATATATTGCTCAGAACAAAAGAATAGGACCACAACCCACCCCCCATACACACACCCAGACAGCAGCCTTGCCATTGTTTTACTTCTTATCTAAATACATTACCTGGACTGTAGGTAGATTAACCAAGGTAGCCATAGCCTTGCTTGAATCAGCCTGTTCTCCTTTTCAGTTCTTTTTTCTATCTCACGTATTTCCTCAGCCAAATGGATCACTTCCCCTAATGTTGGACTTTCCTTTGTTTTCCATTTCCTAGTCATCAGCTTTTTAGCTGCCATCATTATAAACTACACGGGCTGTGTTGAAGGTGCAATAATGGGGAGAGTGGGGATTGGACACAATTTTTCTGGGATTGTGCAGTATTAACAATTGGAAGTTAGAGGTGAACAATATGTTAATGGATATGACACAAATAAAAGCTGTTAATCTTATTTTTACTAAAGATGTATATAATATTAATTGAATACATTTGAGACAAAGCACCTTTTAAGGTGAATTTTCATATAAATTACTTGTAAGTCAGTATTTAGGTATACACTTCAGTGATGACGTACCAGTATTTATTGCATCAATTTAATATTTTTGTATTGTTACACATTTATGACTGTGGTAGCCATGTACTGAATTTGTAAAATTTGGTATTAGTGGTGCTAGATGTAAATAAAAGAGAGTTCATTTATAAGATTCATCACTGTATTATTAGTACAGAATGGACTTGTGCTATGTTTATGACGTCTAACATCAAAATATGATCAGTGGTGTCCACATCTGCAGGTATTTCTGGAAAGTATCCCACTCAGTGTAGCAGTACTAGCATGATATTTCCTGTCTGTAGACAGTGTTTATATTGCTATGCTTTAGATGCACTGCCCAATATTGTACTCTTGGTGAACAGATTTATAGAACATGTTTCTTTACATTAGATTCAGTAATAAGTGGTTTGTGATTTGTGTCTATGAATAACACATAATTATGGTTAATCCTTCACTGTCAAAAGTCTTTTCTTTTTTTCTTGTTAGGTATTCATGAACAGCACATAAAAATAAATGGTTTCTTGTTACCATCATGTATTGTGTATGAAAGCAGAACTCCAACATCTTAAGATGAAACATCTTTCATCTAAATAATCAAACAAAAGTGCATTTCTTTCATGTGGGAATCCAGAAAGATTCGCCTCAAAGATATTGTACTTCTATTTGTGTATCTGTTTCATCTATTCCACTGTTATCAGCTGGTAATAACACCAGGGGTTATAACCTCCTTTGCTCTGCAGGCGATGCCTTTGCTAATCAAGTGTGCTATGTAGAAAGTCTTCCTTACTACAGTAGACACATACTGATCAAAGTTAAGGTTGCAGTCTACTTGTGATCCGAGATCTATTACCACTTCGTAGGTCAATAGGCTATTGTTGTTAATCTGATAGTGTGAAGGGACATTATTTTTACTGAAGGGAATGACAATGCATTTCATTGCATTCAGTTTGAGGCTGTGACTAAGACACCAGTTATTGGTCTGCATAAGACCCTCATGAATTATACTGACATCATATTTCAGTAACTGCACCCAGTTTTCAGTCTTCCACAAACTTGGTCAGCCACAGCCCCTTAGTTTTAGCTTGATCTTCTGAGAAGTATATACTAAACTTTAGGGGGCCTAGCACTTACCCTTGTGGCACCCCGCTGGTTATAGGTCTGCTGGTTGATGTGGAGTCATCCACTTTGATAGTGTGTGACCAGTTTGCGAGCCAGTTAGCAACCCATCTTACAACAAAGGGGTTTACATTCAATTTGCTAAGTTTATCGGTAATGCCTGAGTGTGGGATTGTGTCAAAGGCCTTTGCCAAGTTGAGGTGTGCTGTGTGCACAGATTTGCCCTCGTCAATGGCCCTGGTCACATTTTTGAAAAAATCCACTGGGTTTAATAGGCAGGATCTGCCCTTGACAAAGTCGAATTGGGTAGGATCCAGGGTTTGGAGGTCACCTACATCTTTATTTATGAGGTCCATGATGATATGTCCCATGCCTTTACAGATGAGGCTGGTCAAGACTTATGGGTCCATAATTCTATAATTCCATTGGTCTGTTGCTAAGCCACCTTTGCCTTTCTCCATTCCACAGGAACAAAGTCAGTGGTTAAGCTGAGATTGAATATGGTACTTGATGGTGATGCGAGTTCATGTTTAATTTGTTTTAAAAAAGCCTGGGATACCATCTGGTCCCATAGAGGCTGTGTTTTTTGCCTTAGACAAGGCTTTAATGATGTGCTCTTTGGATATGTAGGGTGGGGAGGGAGCTCGGGGCAAGGTTTGTGCTATGTTTGAAGGGGATAATGGAGTGAAATTTTTACCAAATCTGTCCACTAGCAGGTTTGCTATCTCTGCAGGATCAGTGTGTGTGATATCATGTAAGCCTCAGACTGTGTTGCAACTGTAAACACCCGTCGCTCATCCGGTCAGGATAAAACAGATGGACAGTTGTGGATTCCGTTCAAGCAGCTTTATTACACACAAACACAACAGGATTGAGGCTTAGTAACTTAAACTTAAATAAACTTATAATCAGACTGACTACTGCACTCATACATGTTAACACTCTGGCTGTTCTCTCAAAATGGCACTGTTGCCTGCATGTGCTCACTATTTATATGCACATGCCTACACTTGGAAATGCTTCTTAAAATTACAACACACGCTCTGCTCTACATCCTCCCTCTTTGAGAAATAGATCATACACTAAATGACAGTATTCATTGACATACAATTGTACAGAAATAATCCTTTGACATGCAGTTATACAGAACTAATTCTTTGACATGCAGTCATACAAAATTATATACATATAAAACAATCATGTCCCAGTTGCTATGTATTTTATACTAGGTCTAGAAATACAACCTGATTGTGTAACATAAACATCAGAATTGGATCTAGCAATGGGGGCTGCCTTCAAGGAATGTTCAACTTTGGAGACATCTGGGACATCATCAGGAATGGGAATAGGTACTGAGACATGTCCTTCAACAGGAACATTGTCTGGGCTGCTCTGACATCTACAGCCTGTATCACAGGTACGATGCTGCAATATCGATTCAGACACTAGAAGAAGATGCCTAGGGTTTATCCTGTACTCTATATTCTCAGATTCCACTAAGTAGGATCTCAGCTCGGTGCATATACCTTGCACTTGACAAATTTAATCAAAGCCTTTCATTGTTTGCATCCTCACTGGCTCTATTTCTTTCAACGGATAAAAAAATCTGCTTATTTTATTATAACTGGACTTCTGAAAGGAACGCTTCTTAAAGAGTTGGGCTTTGATTGCTCCAGTGTTTTTAGCATTAGGCACCAACAAACTAGAACTGATAGACAAGGTTGCTCTGGTTTGCCTAGAAAGAAGTGTCTGAGCAGGCGAGCCGAGTAGGCTGTCACGGGATATATTTCTGAGATTAAGTTAATTCAAGAAGATATCGGGATTGTCACACTTTGCCCTCTCTAGTAATTGCTTTGCATTCTGTACTGCACATTCAGCCAGGCCGTTTGACTGTGGGTATTCTGGACTACTAGTAATATGGATAAAGTCCCACTCTTTTGCAAATTTCTGAAATAATTGACTGGTAAACTGGGTATTGTTGTCAGAAATTACTTTGTGTGGACTACCATGGAATGAGAAATGATGTTTCAACTTAGTAATAACAGCACTGGATGTTTGGTTAGGTAGCAAATTGATCTCAAACCAGTTTGAATAAGAGTCTACCAACACTAAGTAATGCTGATTGTTCCACTCAAGTATGCCAGTGGCTACTGTTGACCAGGGTAGTTCAGGAATCTGGCTTAGAAGAAATGGTTCTTTTTGCAAATGCGGTTTAGTACTACTGCATACTGAACAAGACAAAAGCACTTTATTAATGTCCTTTGACAGAGATGGACAAAATACTCGTCCTCTTGCCCTTCTTTTGGTAGCTTCAGAACCTGGGTGGCCACAGTGTAAAATCTGAATGTACTCATGTTGTAAGGAAGTAGGAAAAATACCTTTAGGACCTTTGAAAATTATGCCATCTTCCATCAGCATCTCATCTCTGTATCGAAAAAACATTGCACTTCTAGCGATACACAAGATTGCTTTGACAGCCATCCAACATTGAAGTGGTTGAGCTTCTGCAAAATTGGATCAGACTTTGTATGATCTCTCAGCTCATTGAGTCTCGTGGTAGACAAATTATGTACTTCCATGACATTAAAGTCAAAGTTCTCTGGATCAAGCTGTTCTGTGGTATTTCTGGGCAATCTGGATAAGGTAACAGCCAGATAAAGAAGTTTGCCATTTTGTATAGACCATCTTGAAGTTGTATTTTTGTAATATGAGCGTCATTCTTTGTAGTTTTGCTGGAGCTGTATGCATAGGCTTTTTCAAAACAGTGACTAGAGGTTGATGATCAGTATCAGTTTGGATAGCTCGGCGATAAATATAATCATGGAACTTCAAACATGCAAACAAAATTGCCAATAGTTCCTTCTCAATTTGAGCATGCTGCATTTCAATTTGGATAAGAGCTCTAGACATATAGGCAACTGGTCTGTCCTCTTGAGGAAAAACTGCACCAAGACCAAACTTTGAAGCTTCACAGGAAAGAAGTACTAGTTTGTGGACATCATAGTATCTCAATGTAGAAGGGTAGGCAATTTACTGTTTGAGGTTATCAAATCCTCTCTGGTGCTGTTCCAACCATGACCAGGCAACATTTTTGCATGTCAGCTCTCAAAGGCGCTGATAACTCACTAAAGTCATAGATAAATTTGCCCAAATAGTTAACCATAACAAGGAAATGCTGTAGGGCTTGGACACTGCCTGGACCTGGCATCTCAAGAATGGCTGCTTGTTTGGAAGGGTCTGGTTGTAAGCATGTACTAGTAAATAAATGACCTACATAAGTAATTTATGGTAGCCTGAATTTACATTTCAGAGGATTGAGCTTCAAGTTCATTTCATGCGCTCTCCAGAACTTTCCTGAGGTTTATGTTATGATCTGCTTCTCCATTACCTTCAACCAATAAATCATCCACTATTATAGCACATGGATAACCCGAAAAAAGTTTCTCCATTGCATGCTGAAAGACTTTACTGGCAGAATTTATTCCAAAAGGCATTCTAAGAAATCTGTATCTACCAAATGGTGTACTGAATGTAGTCAGTAGTGAAGATTTGTGATCAAGCATTACTTGTCAAAATGAACTCTGTGCACCCAAGACAGAAAAAACAGTGGTACTTGGCATGAGTGTGGCAACCTCCTCGATTGCATGCATAGGATGATAAGGTCTCTTTAATGCCTTGTTCAAGTCTCTTAGGTCAATGCATATTCTGATTTCATCTGAGCTTTTCTTATGAACAACTACCATGGAAGACACCCACTCAGTTGGTTCTGTGACTGGACAAATCACACCTTTCTGCACCATCTTATCTAACTGGACCTTGACTTTGTCTCGCATAGCTATTGGAACTCTCCTCATTGGTGTGACCACTGGACTGACCTCTGGGTCTACTTTCATGGAGTACACAACTGGAAGTTTGTCTAGTTTGTTGTCGAAAACATCAGCATACTCTGAGAAAATAGCATCAGTGAAGCTGGAACTAGGACATGTGCTTACATGATAGACTTCTTTGGTAAAAGAAAGCAGTTTAATTCTTAAACTATCTCTGAGATCAAATAATGACTACACAGGTCTTCTGACTACATAAAATTGCAAGCTGTAAGGGTTCCCAGCCGAATAGCGTGAAAGCACTACTGAACCTTCGATTTGACTCTCCTCACCTCCATAAGCAACAAGCTTCCCACAATTAGCCAAATTAAGTTACTCACCAGATCTTACTCTAGCAAATGTTTCTGCTGACATAACATTACACTTTGAACCAGTGTCTACTTTGAGCTCTGTGAGTTTACCATTGATCAGGACAGTACAAAACACTTCATTCTTGGCCAACAAATCTACTGCATTAACCTTTTCACCGACCACTGATACACATCTACATAGAAGCAGGGTTGCAGCTCTCTACATGATCAACTTGCTTTTTTGAGTGACCTTTCTTAATAACTGAATGAGGCTTGCTTGATTTACAAAACTTTTGAAAGTGGTTCGATTTTTTACACTTGTGGCATTGCTGACCAAATGCTAAGCACTTCTCTCTTTTAGTCTCATGATTGGCACCACAATTATGACAGTTAATGATAAGATTTGACTTGGGTTTTGCTGACTCACCCTTATACTGCACTGAGCATGTCCTTTTTGCTGAGCTAGTCTTGGAACCTGTTAGAAAGTTACAAATCCTGTCTGAAAAACCTGCAGGGGCTGCAGTTGCCATGTTCCTACGCCTGCTTCTGCTACCCACATGCTGCATGCTGTCCATGCTTGCTCTAGAGGCTGCTGAAACCATGCTCTTATCACTTACAAGCATACTTGTGTGCCTTTCTGTGAGCTCATGGATTTGACAAATCTCTATAGCTTTGCGCAATATTAAATCATTGTCATGAAGCAAAATCTTTCTCACTGCAGCATTATTAACACCACACATAGCCTGTCCTTTATTAACTCATCTTTCAAATCACAAAATCTGCATGTTTTAGCTTTATTTCTCAAGTCAGTGATATAAACTGCAAAAGTTTGTCATGGCTTTTGGTCTCTTGTATAAAATAGGTGCCTCTCTAATGTAACATTTTTTGAGGGTTGCACATTTCTCTAAATTTACATATCAAGCACTCAGGGTCCTCTCTTGATTCAGCCAGTACAACAATATGGCGGTTCACCCTCTCCTGCATATACTGCTGGTGCATACACAAATGAACGCTCTGTTTCCATGGCTTTTGACCCCACTAAGTCAAACAAAATAAATGCCCTTGTATGTACATCTTTGTCAGAAAAAGCTGCTTGTATGAAAATATTGTATTCCTGCTCAAATACTCTCCAATTCTCTGCAATATTATGATCAAACACAAGTGGA
Source organism: Protopterus annectens (assembly GCF_019279795.1). NCBI lineage: Eukaryota > Metazoa > Chordata > Ceratodontiformes > Protopteridae > Protopterus > Protopterus annectens. Next base: position 304,229,123 of record NC_056729.1, read on the forward strand.
CTGGGTCTGCGAAATGCCTGTGCCATATAGTGAATGTGCTTGAAATTATGTACGAATACACATACACAAATATATATACCAGAACTTGTAATTATGCTCAAGAGCAGAAGTGACTCTCTGAAATAACTGCACTTTGGAAAATAAGTCCCCGTAGAGCAAGAACACTTTATAATCACTGTACTTTCCAAAACCACCCTTTATCAGTGTATGAAATACTTCAAAATTACTGTACTTTGCGAATGAACTGCACACAGCACAAGAAGCTCAGAGTAAGAAACACTTCAAAATGAATGCAGTCTGCAAATGGACTGTATACAGCACAACAACTTTTCAAAATGTACTTTGCGAAATAACTCTGTACAGTGTAAGAAACACTTTGAAATGGTGGCACTCTGCGAATAAATGTACACAGCACAAGAAATTTTTCGAAATGGCTGCACAGAAAAAGCTGCTTGTATGAAAATATTGTATTCTTGCTCAAATACTCTCCAATTCTCTGCAATATTATGATCAAACACAAGTGGGCTGGGTCTGAAAAATGCCTGTGCCATATAGTGAATGTGCTTGAAATTATGTACGAATACACATACACAAATATATAAACCAGAACTTGTAATTATGCTCAAGAGCACAACAGACTCTCTGAAATAACTGCACTTTGCAAAATAAGTCCCCGTAGCACAAGAACACTTTATAATCACTGTACTTTCCAAAACCACCCTTTATCAGTGTATGAAATACTTCAAAATTACTCTACTTTGCGAATGAACTGCACACAGCACAAGAAGCTCAAAGTAAGAAACACTTCAAAATGAATGCAGTCTGCAAATGGGCTGTATACAGCACAAAAACTTTTCAAAATGTACTTTGCGAAATAACTCTGCACAGTGTAAGGAACACTTTGAAATGGTGGCACTCTGTGAATAAATGTACACAGCACAAGAAACTTTTCGAAATGGCTGCACTTTGCAATTTGCAAAATAACTGTACTTTGCACACAGCAACTCTTTGAAATTACTGCACAGTAATAAAGCACACACTCTGCAAACACTTTGCACGCTCTGAGATACTTCAAACAACTCTGGTTATGCTTTGAATGGCTTTGGTCAATGTGAAATAGTAGTTTATGCCCAAACATGGTCTTTTACTAAAACACATGCAGCCACTTTGCTCTTTAAGCTTAATTTGCCATTTTTATTGTACTCGTTATGCCCTTTAACCTCTTCTCATGCTCATTGTACTTTTCTTGTGCCCATTTTACTTTAAACATGCTCGTTTTGCAAACCAGAGGTAATTCTGAAGCCCATATAAGTATTTCTGATAGTTTTATCAAATATCATGGTTTCCAACACTTTGTTTAATTGATAATGCATTTTGTGCCTTGCTTTTGATTAATAATACATGTTGTGCTACTCGTTTGATTAATAATGCGTTTGGTGCCTTACAAATGCTCCATATCATTTTCTTTGCAAAATAAATCATTTGTCCAAGTTATGGTTACCTGAAGTTCATTTCTGGCCCTTTTATAATTGTTTGAGCACTGTATCACCTGACCTTTTCAATATACCTTCACTGTCAACTCTGCACCATATGGCTTGAAGAAGTTGCACTTTTAATCCTGGTTCTGACACCATGTCGCTCGTCTGGTCAGGATAAAACGGACTAACACTTGTGTGTTCAGTTCAAGCAGGTTTATTACACACAAACACATCAGGAAATGAGGCTTTGTAACCTAACTTAAGCAAATGTATAAACAGACTGACTACCACACTCATACATGGTAACACTCTGGCTGTTCACTCAAAATGGCACTGTTGCCTGCATGTGCTCACTATTTATATGCACGTGCCTACACTTGGAAATTGTCATAAAGTTACAACACACTCTTTGTTCTGCAACACCTTCACAGACTTGAAAGAAATATTTATCTCAGGCCAGATGCTTAATATATCTTTTCCAATTAGGTTGGCATATGGGGCTTCATTTAGCACTGTTCTGTCTTTTTCAGGGTCCAGGATGGCAGTGGTACATAAAGAGTCATATCATCTGTTTCATGGTTACTGACTAGAGATGTACATAAAATATACCCATACAGATAGAAAATGCCTTATCCTGCTATGGGTAGTGAAGAAATTCAACAAGTATTTAAACATAAGATAGTTTATTCTGTTTATGGATAACAACCACTACTAGCCATTTTCATCATGTAAATGGGGCTACCATTGCTGATTATAGTTCTGTGGTAATGTCAGTTCCTTTCATGATTCTGAACATAAGAAAACAGTGGTTTTCTAATAAAGATAATGGACTATCAAAGGAACCACATGAAAAGCATGAGGACCAATATATGTATACTTAGTGGATATGAATTATGTATAAGTCATTGTGCAGTCACTTGTAACATGTAACAACTGCTACCATGCAAAGGGAAGCCATAACTGATCCACTGTTGTCAAGTGCAAGCAACTTAGTTGAAAGAGGAGAGCAAAAGGATGAGAAGACGTTGTGGCCTGATTTTGCTGCTGGGGAAATCATCTTCCTGTATGTTAAGGGATATGTGTGTGTATGTGTGTATATACACACACACACACACACACATATATATATATATATATATATATATATATATATATATATATATATACACACACACACACACACACACACACACACATATATATATATATATATATATATATATATATATATATATATATATATATATATATATAGTATGTTCAGTTGATCAAGTGTTTAGGTGGCTGAGTGGGAAAGAAGCTGGTACAGCTGATCAAAAATCAGCTGATCACATATTACTGGCGTTTTTGTTTTAGAGATTGAGGAACAGTGGAGGAATTTTGCCTTTTCACAGTGTAGTATGATCTCAGAGTTGATACATATAATTAGCAGGGAATTGAGGAGATAATGGAGCTCGCCAACTACAAAAAAAGCTTTAATATATTTTGTTTTGTTTTCTGATTGTTTAAAGTTCAAGCAGAAATGCTCAGAGTTGTTCGTTTTTTTATTTTTTCAATTATGAGTAATGCAAGTGTGTGTCTGTCTGTGTGTCGTGTATGTGAGTGCGTGTGTGTGTGTGTGTGTGTGTGTGTGTGTGTGTGTGTGTGTGTGTGTGTGTGTGTGTGTGTATGTGTATCTCTGTCTATATGTATGTATGTGTATATGTAGATATTTATACACACACAAACGCACCCACATATATATAGATAAAGATAAAAATGCTGACAATTCAACCTCCGATCCCTGCCTAACATATGATGTTCAGTGCTCATGTTGCCTCTCAGTGAATGCGCTTTAGTATCAGAATGTAGACACTTCATTTGATTGACAGTTCATAATGCAGGCAGTTCAGTTCAGAATGAGGAAAGAGGTAAGTGGGTTGATGTAAGAGGTGTGGGGAGTTGTGGAGAGTTTTGGTGGGTAAGGGCTGGAGTAAGGTTTAGGTAAGGGGATAGCTTTTCTGTTATGCATGTTTGTGTGTCTGAGTGTGTTTTTGTGATGGCAGTGTTACAGATAGTTTTTTTCTAAGATAAGGTGCAGGGCTAGAATTAGTTATTACTAAGGTGGTGTAGGGGCGCTTTACTCAACCAGATTAATCATATGCATCTTGCAAAATAATGTGAAAATATTACTTAGCGGTGTATTCCTCATAGCCATATAATTTGGATAAGCAATGTTTAGGTTTATATTTACTAGCATACCAAGCCAGTGCACAAATTTGGTAGCAATCAATATAAAAAAGTCTTCTATCACAGCTCCGATGACTTTGTAATCATTAATGTTCTATTATTAATGTTCTACTAAAGTAATATATATATATATATATATATATATATATATATATATATATATATATATATATATATATATATATATATATATGAAAATACACAGCAGCATTCATTATGGGACAGGATAACACCAACATATCACTGAAGATCAGTTTGTTTGTGTCCTTGAGGAAAGTAGAGTTGGATGAGAACTCCACTCAGAGGTAACACGGGCTCTTAACATCATATGTTAGACAGGGATGGAAGGTTAAAAGACAGAGGCCCTAAAGATATAGTTAGGAAAAGAAAATAACTAACAATACTGCAAACTGCAATTGAGGGTAGAAGAAATTATTTAAAAACAGGTAGGTAAAAGGTACATAATAAGGCACTGAAATGGTAACAGGAAATAAAGTGGGTAGAAAGGAGAAATGTAATCATTGTGCAATGGAGTGGTCAGTCAGAAACTACCTCATTCACTTAACTGGTTATTCAAGTGCCCCAAATCACTTTTTTAACCATACAAAATGCATCAGACACAATGATTTTGCCTGAGTTTATTTAATCCATTACAAAATAAATAAAGCTCAGTCAGGTTTGTACCACATGTCTTAGAAAGTCATGGCTGATAATCAGCCATGTAACATTTTATTATGGTGAGTACCGCATTCATTGTGGAATGAGAAATGAGTCTAATAAATAAAAAAAATCAATAATAGTGCTTATGTTTATCATGTCATCATGAGGTGCTTGCATTACTTTCAAGACATTTTTGAGGATATTACTATCAAAACCACTTCTTGTGGGAAGTGTCCTTCCAAATTCAGTATGTAATCATAGCGAGACAACCAGATCCTAACCATTTCCCTTCCAGGGATCATTCCCATATGCAGTATTTAGAAAACAAATGCAACCCTAAACTTCATTCCAGTACTTCCTTTATTAGACAAATAAATATTCTAGCACCAGTTTTCAATGCATAGAGAAGTTTTATTATTATTATTTTTGCTATCAGTCTTAAAAATGACATCTGAAATGTACAAGATGACACATAACTGGAATGTACATTTTTTTCATTTTACTCAAACGTAATTTAAGTGCATCAAATTGCTCATTGTTGTATAATACACATTAATCCCCTTTTCTGTTCAGGTACTGTTTTATTGACTGTACACCTTTTTTTTCAGCAAAACAACAAAAGAACTTTTAATACAGCCTCACCACTCCTTTCTGTGAAATTCATATCCCTATTATTTCCTTTACTCTAGCACAAAGAAGTCTTTTCAGTTGGTCTTAAAACATTTCTTTTTTTCTGTTAAAATAAATAAGTTATTTTTCTCTGATGCTAGTGGACGTATAATGTGTTTAATGCATTCATCCTTGTTCATTTAATTTGTGTATTTTGTATGTTGTACAACACTCCTGAGACCCTATTATGGTAATTTGCTAATGAAATCTGTTGTGCCAATTTAAATTTCTGTTTCCTCTGTGACAAAGCATGTGATATCTAATTTATGCAATTTCCTACTGAAGAGAACGATTCTTGTTTGTGTTGTTGTTAGTTAACAAAGATCTTTCTACTGAGACTTAGCACATGACCTGAATGCATTATTTAATTCAAGTCACGACATCTGCTAGTACAACTGAGTTTCATCTAACTGCAGAAAACAACTGGATAATAATCTATAGGATGAAGGGCACTTCCTTAGCAAATTATAAGGGCAGGTGCACTAAAAGAAGAAAGCATACGAGAGCATTCTTCAGAGATCTTGGGTTGGCTGTTAGAGCAAAAAGGTGAAATGTGTTTGATGAAATACTGTGTGTTAAGTTTCATAATAAACATATACATGCACATATGTGCACACACACACACACACACACACACACACACACACACACACACACACACACACACACACACACACACACACACACACACACAGGCACATGCACACTCACAGTCATTATTTTCAAAGTGGTGAAAAGCCTAAATATATATGTGTGGAATATCTTGGAAAATCCACTAATCTAGCATTTGACAAGGGGCAATATATACATTTCAGACGTGTATTAATATATCTGCAGTACTTTACAGATACAAGCAACCACCTGATTTTATATGGACATATCTGTTAACCTGATAGCATCACGTGCATCCCTAAAGTGTGCTATCCACTGAGAGGTCAAAATGAAAAGGAAATAAATCATTCAACCACTGAGTGAAAGACTGCATTAGTGAAGAGGCTATAGTTAATAGGCATGGATGAGAATACAGCAGTATGACATTAAAGGACATAGAAACAGTAAAGCAAGAAGAGAAGGTATTCACCTTGTGCTATATTCTCTACATAATATAGTTTACACATTTATGCAGATGGCGTATAATATGTAGGTAATATATTTAAGAAGCATAGACGTAGGATTTTGGTCATTCTTTCCTGCAGGCTTTGTGTTTCTGCTTCTCGATACACCCTTTAGTCAGATTACCTTATAACAAAGATCTTGCTGTTCTTTAGTTTCCATTGAAACACCATTTCCTATGCTAGGTGCAGTAGTATACAACTATCTTTCTGCAGATATTCTCACTCTCCTTGGTTTCAGCCCTTTGCACATTCCCGTAACTGTCATTTCTTTTCCTACTCCAGATTCAAATGGTTTAACAGCAACCCTAGTTTCACTTTTAGCACTTCACTCTCATTCCCTTTAGTTCATTAGTCATCCATCCATTCATCCAAATCCCCTTTTCCCATGTTCATACATGGTGTTGGGGTGTCACTCCAACACTGACAATCATCTAAAGTCAAGGTTCACACCACTGGGTGGCTAGGCATGCCGTGGCCATTCTTTCATACCTCACACTCACAATTATAGTAAAATGAGTGTGTCCAATCTACCTGCAGCATGTCTTTGGAATGTGGGAGGAAACCAGAGCTAAGAAACCTACATGAACACAGGGAGGATATTCAGACTGCCTGTGTTTACGTGAACCTAGAGGGACCATGCAGACACTTCACAGAAGGCACCCCAGCAGAGAATTGAACTGGAGGTCCTCTTGCTGTGAGGTGACAATGCTTTCAGCTGCACCACTGTGCCACCCCATTAATCATTCCCTTCTAATAATTACTGTAATTCATTTAGAATTGTTATCTAAAACCTGTTAGGTGGGCTAAAACTCACCTGGTTAACAAATCTCAAGAAAATATATAAACAAAGAAACAAACAAATAAAACAGTGTTAGCACAATGTCAAATTCTGTAAGCAATATATTTAACATCAATGAAAAAATCCCGCAACACGTTTTGTATGCGATGCACAAAGCCCATAAAATATAAATATTATGTATAACAAAAGAAGCACTACAAGCTCCATGACATAATGTAAGAAACAACATACTTACTACACAAAACCAGCCATGCAGCGTAACCTGTATGTAGTATAATTAAAGATAATGTTAGGTCCAGTGCAGAGTCTGTATGCCATGCATGTAAAACAGCCAGTAGAAGCCACATAACATATTGTGCAGTCAGCATAACTAACAGGCATAGTAGCATCAGAGTGACATATGATACATTATATACAGCTGGTATAGATAAAATGAATAGTATGACTGCCATAGCAGTTCTGTATCCTGTACTGTAGATGCATGTGTTTGTGTGTATTTGTGTGTGTGTGTGTGTGTGTGTGTGTGTGTGTGTGTGTGTGTGTGTGTGTGTGTGTGTGTGTGTGTGTGTGTGTATGTGTGTGCATGTGTGTTTCTGTATGTGAATGTGTATTGATAAATCGATAGACATTGTGTGGCAGAAAAATGCTAAAGAAGCAGAAAGGTAAATTGTACAAAACACTGATGCGACCATTGATTGTGTATAGCACAGAAACCTGGGCAGTGAAGTCAGACCAATTGAGAAAGCTTGTGATGATGGAGATAAAGTGCCAGAAATGGGTTGTAAGATGTAGTTTGGGAAGACAAAGAAATGAGGACACAGGGTGGCAGTCAAAGTACCCTGATTGCAGAGAAGGTGGGGAGAACAGACTACGGTGATTACATTTGCAGGAAAGACAAAGAGGATTTAGGATAGCAGAATTTTGTCAACAGAGACCAGGCTGAAGATCTGGAAGTTGACTGGAGTGAAAGTACAACAGTTCAAGGAATTACTCAGGGCTCTAGCACCTCAAGGAGAAGAGGAAATAGGTGAAGATGAAGAAGAATGTCAGCATCTAAAAACAGCTTGTGTGAGGACTATAGAACAGATATGTAACTGAGACAGGTATCGAAATAAGGTACATAAGGAAAACTGGTGGTGGAATGCAGAAGTCCAGGAAGTCATCAAAGGAAAGAAGGAGTGCAGAAAAAAATGTGAGATAAAAAAGACAGATCAAGCTAGAAAGGAACCGCGGTTGGCTAACAGATGCTAAGAGAGCAGTTGCAATAGCAAAGAACTTCCAACAGCTTCTGAATGAAGAAAACCCCACAGAAGCTGTACTGCCCCAGATACAACCTATGATGAGAGAAGAGGGGAAGCCCACCATAGAAAAAGTAAGAACAGCACTTAGGAACATGAAGTCAGGAAAAGCAGCATGCTCAGATGAGGTCACAGCAGATATGATAAAGATGCTGGGTGAGATAGGGGAGAAATGGCTCCTGAGGATACTCATAGAAATGTGGAGAGAAAGGCTTATCCCAGATGACAGTGGAATAAGCATACTAGTGCCAGTGTTCAAGAATAAAGGGGACATTCACAACTGTGGGTAGTATAGAGGTATCAAACTCCAATCACACTGCATGAAAGTTCTGGAAAGGGTGATTGATAAATTAATAAATGAAAGTAGCGGATTCCAAATCCGACATCAGACCAGTGACAAGTGGAGTACCACAGGGTTCAGACCTGGGTCCTCTCCTGTTTGGTATCTACTTCTCTGAAGTGCAGGCCAACACAGAAGGTCTTTATTAACAAAGTTTGCAGATGACTGCAAACTAGGAGCCATAATCGAAACTCCTAATGATGTGGACAAACTACAAAAGGGCCTCACTGAGACAGATACCTGGTGTCAAAGCCATGGCCTGAAGCTCAATGCCAAAAAGTGTATTGTCATCCCCTTTAGTAAAAACTCTGTACCCATGAACTACCACATTGCTGGTAGTCTACTTAATGCCAAAAATGTGATAAGAGACCTTGGGACACAGGTGGACAGTAGTCTCTCCTTTGATAATCACATCGCCACAGTGGTCAGGAAATCCTTCTACATGGCTCATCTCATCACAAAAGGATTCTCATCCAGACAAAAAATAGGTCATTGTTCCCCTCTACTCATCACTCATTAGGCCCATTATAGAGTACAATGCCCCTTTTGGTATGTACCTCACAAGACATCTACAACAACTGGAAAGACCACAGAAATACCTCACAAAGAGGATTACTGGCCTCAAACAGATGCCCTATGCAGACAGTCTCAAAAAACTACAGGTTTACACTCAGGGCGATCTCTGCCTAACATACAAAGCTATGTCAAACCCAGAGCTGTTGGACATGCTCCACTTAAAGAAATTCCAATCCTCGCTCTCCTAGCCTAGGACCTTAACCTTGTCACCACAATAAACAGAACATGCTGGAGGGATAGATTCCTGTCCCAGAGACTTCCCATACTCTGGAACAGACTACCTATCTATGTCAAACAGAGCTCCTCATTAGCACTCTTAAAAAAAAATCTTGATGATTGGATGGGAAATGGGAAATTCACCCCGGGGATCACTTCTGTGGCTCTGCTCAACAGGGGCACAGGAAAATAATTTTCTTGGGTAAAAAGCAGGGTACATTTATTGGGCTTTTTGTGGGCCCTAGGGCCGATAGCCTAGTACCTACCTATGAACCTATGAACCTATAATATGTACTAGAAAGCAAGTTGTGAAATTAGTAGTTCAGATTCAGATCAGGATGCAGTACAACTGACCCAATGTTTTTAGTGAGACAGATAGCTGAGAAGAAGCTAGAAATGAAGAAAGAGTCCAACTGGGCAGTCCTAGACTTGGCGAAAGCATATGACTAGGTCACAAGAAAGCTGATTTAGACAGTCCTGCAGTGGTTCGAAGCCCCAGAAAACATTGGTAAAATTAGTACAGGCTATGTACAGGGACCCGCAGACTCAAGTACAAACAGTATTTGGTCTCACAGAGGGGTTCCTAGCAGTAGTGGATGTACATCAGGGTTCAGCTCTGAGCCCACTGCTATTCATATTGGTGACTGACTACATTAGCAAACAGGCTGGAGGGGACAGATCATCAAAGTTGCTGTGTGCAGAAGATGTGGCATTACAGGCAGACTGAGCAAAAATTTCTGCAAAGGGTAAGAATGGAATGCAAACTGAAGGCATGTGGGCTGAAACTGAGGACAGAGCAGACAAGACAGTTGTAATAGAGTTCAGAAGAAGCTGAGAATTGAGATAAAAGGGACAATAGTGGAACAGATTAACAGCTTCAAGTATCTGGGAGGGATGGTTGAGGAGAAAGGAAGTCTAAATGAGGAGGTCAGAGCTAGAATCAGAGGGGCTGCAGACAATTGTCACAGAGAGTTAGGCATAGTATGTAACAGAAGAATGGAAAGAAGCTGAAAAGTAAGGTGTTCAGAACGTGGTGCGACCAGGACTACTGTATAGTTCAGAAACCTGGGCAGTAAAGGCAAAGCAGATGAGGAAGCTAGAGGTGATGGAGATGAAGTGCCGGAGAAGGGTGGTAGGATGTATACTGTCGGACAGATGAAGAAATGAGAACATAAGACCAGAAGCCAAAGTAGCTTCAATTGCATGAAGATTAAACAGAACAGATTATGGTAGTTTGCCCATATGTGCAGAAAAGCAGATGACAATCCTGTGAAGAAGATTTGGGAAAATATAAAGCAACAGGCTGCAGTGAAAATACGAAAACCACAAAACTCGTTGAGAAAAACACTTTATATAAAAATAAGATAGCAAAGCTTTCAGGTAAAACCCTTCTTCAATACTAATACACATCTTCCAAACCAAACTGGTTTAAATACAGGTCAAAATCACATGACTAGCAGTCCAAAAGTCATGTGACAACACATAACACATAAAGAAGCAGTAAAATACTGATACAAAAATACAAAAAATAATATATAACAAAATATATAAAAAACATTTAGCATCATAGTTTAGTATGCTGCAATTTAGTAAGCACAGGTTTCAAAGTAACCATGTTGTTTAAACCTGGGGGGGTGATCTGAATCAAACCTAAGTATCCACTCATATTCCTTAAGTTCATGTAAGTTATTACTATCTCCACCTCTGAGAGTCAAACATATGGCATCTATGACTCTAAAATACAATTTATGTGCAATACCAAATTTAGCTACATGCTTATACAAAGCATTTCTATCAATGACCCTTCTAATCTCTGATTTGTGCTCAGTAATACGTTCCTTTAACCTTCTAGTTGTCTTTCCTACATAAAATGAGGGACACTTGGCACAAGTTGCCAAATACACCACATTAGATGTGGTACAGGTGGCCAATAAATCAAAATTATACGTTTTGCCACTAACAGGATGCTTAAACGTATGGCTATTCTCACCAATGATGTCAGAGCAACACACACAATTCATACACTTATAGGTACCCGGCTTATCAAATCCAATAGAATTAGGAGGTCCACTAAAATCTTTATAATACAACCTACTCTTTAAAGTCCTCATGTTCCTATAAGCAAAGAAGGGTCTATCCCCTAATATATCGCTAGCTTCAGCTGACGCCATTAGTATAACCCAATTTTTCTGTATGATCTTCTTAACAAAATATGTTTTAGCATTATACGAAGTAACATACCTAACAGCAGGATTCTGACGTTCCATAGTAGTGATACGGCACTTACCTTCTATAAAAATAGGTTTCAAAGTTATCTTTCTATCAACTATAGTTTTGGCTTTTAAATCCAACAATAATTTCAGATCATAGCCACTACTTAAGAAATCCTCAGTAATTTCATCAAGCTGCGTACTAAAAAGTACATCATCAGTATTCAACCTGCTGACTCTATTAAACTGGGAAGTCACAATGCCTTTAAAGACATGTGGAGCATGCATACTGCTGTTATGGATGTATCTACCAGAATACACCTCCTTCCTATGAACACTAGTGTGAATAGACCCTTCCAAAAGCTGTACGTTAACATCTAAAAATATAATTGTGCTATCAGAAACATCCATTTTAAAATTCAAGAAATGTTGTGTTCAAATAATGAATATATTCATCAAGTTGAGCTAAAGTACCCTTCCAAATCATGAAACAATCATCAACGAAACACTGATAAAAACACACATTGTTAACAAAAGGATTCTTATCTCCACATATGTGGACTTTCTCCCATTGATATAAAACTAGGTTTGCATAGGTATTAGCTACCGAGGTACCCATAGCTACACCGGTAAGCTGTAAATATAACTGCTCGTTGAACAAGAAAATATTATTATTCAACACTACATCCAAAAGGGAACATATATTTTCAACATATTTAGCCTTAAGAGAAGGTTGTGAAGTCAAAAATTCTCTAATTGATTCGACACCATATTCATTTGGTATTACAGTAAATAGAGATGCAATGTCTAACATTACAAAATAATAATCCCCTTGTCTTAGTAAACCATTTAAACTATTATACCAAAGCCATAATTTACAAAGAAAATCTGAAGTATCACGCAACACAGTTGTGCATTTAAACAAAAATGGTTGTAATTGTTTCTGTAAATATATAGAAACCGGCTCAGTAATCCACCCCCACCCGATACAATAGGCCTCATGGGGGGTTCTAACATAGATTTATGGATCTTAGGAAGGCCATAAAGGCATGGAATCACAGGACAAGGCACAGGAAAAAAATGAAACAAATCTAAACTAATATCACCATTAAGTTGTAGGTCATAAATAACCATATTAACATAACTAACACATTTTTTAACATCCAAAGGTGTAATACACTTAAAGGCATTAATATCATCAAGTAAAATAGAAACTGAGCGCATATACCTATGTCGGTCCATAAGGACCACTACACCACCCTTGTCTGCTTGTATAATAACTATATCATTATTTGTTTGCAAACTCTTTAGTGCTTTGTGTTCATCATACGTTAAATTAAAAAACCTCAACTTTAGAGAATCAGAGTACAAACGCCTCAGATCTATTTCACATACATCATGAAGCGCTGTTAAAACAGGTACACTGACTGGTATAAAAGTACTACGTCGCTTACAAGAAGTTTCAAGAAAAACAGAATCATCAAATAAAAGTTTCAAATTAACATTCCTTACAAACTGCTTAAGATCTGTAAGTGCAGTCACTATATCATCACTAGCTGTGGGGATAAAGTTAAGCCCTTTGTGTAACAGGGAATAATGAGCAGCCTGCAACTCAAAGGCTGAAAGATTCAAAGTACCTTTATTTATTTTCGGCTTATCTTGCCCTGTCCTAAAGGGCTCTCATTTTTCTGCTTGACCGGAGCCATCACCTGTCCCATTACCGACTTCCTTCTGGGAGAAGACCGCTCTACTACCGTTTCAGGTTGGTCTAAGTGGAACCGCGTCTGTGCAAAATTAAGAGTAAGTTGTTGAGTTCTCTTACCACCATTCACACACACATAGGTTCATAGGTTCATAGGTTCATACTATGCTATCTGCCCGAGGGCATTTACAAGCCTAGCCCATAGTTTTGTGGCTTACGCCACCCCTTTAGTATGGGGAACTATACCCATTATTTTGCTGTGCCTCTGTTGAGCAGTGACACTGAGGTAATCCCTGGGGTATATCTGCGATCTCCCATCCATTGGTCAAGATTTCTCTTGAACAAGGCTGCTCTGCCTCACATATTTTATTCCACAGCATAGGGAGTCTTTGGGTGATGAATCTATCCCTCCAGCACGCCCTATTAATAGCCGCGGTCGAGGGGGTTTAAGTCTCCCGCCTTGTGGCTCTGACGGATCTAGATTTTTGAGGTGAAGCATATTCATCAAATCTGGGTTTGACATGGCCTTGTATGTTAGGCAAAGGTCACCTCTGAGAAGCGGGTGGCGACTGAATAGAGCTGGAGTTCTTTCAGTCGGGCAGCATAGGACAGATGTTTGAGACCCTTTATCCTTTTGGTGAGGAACTTTGTGGCCTCTCCAGCTGCTGCAAGTGTCGGGTCAGATACATTCGAATGGGGCATTGTACTCAATCATTGGTCTGATGAGTGATGAGTATAGGGAGACTATGACCTCCTTGATCTAGATGAGAATCCCTTCATGATAAGGTGGGCAATGTAGAAGGTCTTCCTAACTACTTTAGCTACATGGGTGTCGAATGACAGACTACTATCAACCTGGGTCCCCAGGTCCCTGATAACTTCTTCTGTGCTCAGTGGATTGCCACCTATTTGGTAGCTAGGGGTAACCTTGTTTTTCCAAGGGTATGACTATGCATTTTTGGCATTTAACTTTAGGCCATGGCTCTGGCACCAGTTATCCATTTCTGTGAGACCCTTCTGAAGGATATCTGTGTCAGATGTTATGGCCCAGTTTGCAGTCATCTGCAAACTTTGTCAGCCATAACCCTCCTGTTTTGCTTGTACTTGGAAAAGTAGATGCCAAACAAGAGTGGGCCCAGGACTGAGCCCTGTGGTACACCACTTGTGACAGGCTTTGAGTCTGACATGGCGCCAGCAACTCTGACCCTGTGGGTTCTGTCACTCAGCCAGTTTGCAACCCATCTTGTGATGTATGGGTTAACATTTAAGCTGATGAGCTTTTCAATGATACCCAAGTGGGGTATTGTATCGAAGGCCTTCGCCAGATCGAGGTAGGCTGTATGGACTGCCTTTCCTCATCAATGGCTTTGGTGACTGTTTCAAAAAAGTCAACCAAGTTTAGAAGGCATGATCTGCCTTTGACAAAGCCAAACTGGGATGGATCCAAAGTCTGCAAATTCCTATGTCTTTATTTATGAGGTCCATTATGATCCTCTCCATGGCTTTGCAGATAAGGCTTGTCAAGCTAATGGGCGGTAATTTCCAGGTTTTGAAGTGGGACCACAGTTGCAGTGCGCCACCCATCCAGAGGTAAGACTATGATTAAACAGCTGTCCTAGCTGTGGGTTTAATGAGTTCATGGAGCACACAGCCGGGACACCATCAGGTCCCATGGATGCTGTGTTTTTGCTTTGGAGAGAGCAGTTCTCACTTGGGCGTTGGAGATGTTTGGGGGCTGCAACGCTTTGGTATAGATATCTCCCTTTTGGGGAGGGGAGAAGTTTGCACTGAACCTGTCAGCCAGTATGTTGGCAATGTCTGTAGGATCAGTAATCTTCACATCATTTTGAACTAGTTCTGAGCATATCTGGGAGTTTCCTCCCAGGTTTCTAACATAGCTAAAGAAGGCCTTATGATTGTCTTTTGAGTCTTTAGCTATTTTTCTCTCAAAATTTGCTTTGGATGATTTTATGAGAGCTCTTAGTTTTTACTTATAGTGATCAAGGGTGTCTTACCTTTTAAGGATTTTGCTCTATCTTGTAGTAGCTTCCTCCTTTGTTGTAGAGTTTGTTTATGGCTGGGGTCCACCAGACTGGACGCTTGCCTTTGGTACAAAGAGTCTTTGTTTTGCTTGGGATTGCCTTATCCATGCAGTCCTGCAGGTGCTGGTAGAAGGCATTTGTAAGTGATTCAGCGGCTTGAGTACTGTTTCCTTAAAGGAGACCACACTAGTCTTTAGAAGTGTGAAGTCGAAGTTCTTTACTGTGGTCTTTTTATTTCAGGTGGGGTGGGATGAGGACCTCCAGCGAGATTAGTTTGTGATCTGATCTCACCAGTGAGGGTATACTTCTGGTGTTGAACATTGTGCTCCCATGTTCGTGATGATGAGATCAAGTATGTTTTCTCCTCTTGTGGGATGGTGACTAGTTGTTCCATGGCATTTGAGTTTATGAATTCCAGGAACTTTTGGGCTAGGGTGTTTGGGCTTGAGTAGTGTTCCCAGTCTATATTAGGGTAATTGAAGTCACCTAGTATGATGGTGTTTGGTGATACATTTATCCCGTCTAGTGTTTTCAGGAAGGCCATGTGAGGTTCCTGAGTTTGTGAGGGTGGCCTGTAACATGCTACAATTTGCAGAGCAGTCTTGCCTATGGTTAATTGCACCTGGATGGTCTCCGATGCATTGTGCGTTGCCACCAGTCTTGAGGTGTGGGTGTCTTTGATGAATATGGATACCCCTCCTTTCTGGTATTGTCCGGATTTTGGGGATGATAAGAGGTAAAACCTGATAGTGCTGGGGTGCTCTCAGGAGCCTTGAACCAGGTTTCTGTCACTGCACAGACATCGATGTTCTCCATACTAAGAAGGGCCTCGTGCATTTTGAGATTTAGACTTCTGGCATTGAGCAGCATTACCCTTAGTTTTTCCTTTTTGTGTTCTAGGGTGGTAGGTTTAGAATTTGAGCCTTGCCTAAAAAAGGCACTATGGGGGTGGCAAGAGCCTTTGCCAATATCCGGAATCCCAGGGGTGACAGGTGCAAGCCTTGTCCAGCATGTCATCCCAGGCAGACAGACATTGGATCCCCTTTGAATGACACCAGAGTTTAAGCCAATTGTTAAAGCTGATCATCTTATCTCTGTATTGGCATCTCTGTATTAGCATCACCATCTTGCTTATCCTTCTCCTCAACTTGCGAGCAAATGCTCGCAACAGTTACTGATGATGTCACCATAAGAGGTGTGTTCTCAGGCACTGGATTAGACATTGCATTAGCTGCCGGTTCCTGATTTTGTAATGTAACCGGCAAAACCTCACAGAAGTCATCTAATGTATCGAACGTTACTTTCTGACCACGGGGTTTATTGTTAAATTGAACAGCATGATCAGTTTTCGGCCATGAAAAAATATGGCCCCTCTAAAAATCGTTAATATCACGCATAAGCTTACATTTTTTAGTTGCTTCCATATGATCGTCTAAAGCCTGTATTCTGTCAAGCATCTGCTGGTATGCATCCCCCATGGTAACAAAAACGGGTATATTCATAATACTGTTCTCCATATTTATTATGTCATCTTTGAGATCATTCTCAATAGTAAAAAAGAACTCATTCATGAGACTCATGTAATCTAGGCTCAGTTTAATGTTAAGTTGTTGCCAACGTTTTAAAAACTCTGGATAAGAATTCCCATAAGAGGGCATTTTGAGTATTCTTAAGCCCCGTGGATCAATGCCTCTCTCCAGATACACAGAAAAACTGAACCGCTGCCACTGTAGGCACGTAAAAAGCACCTACCTTCCTTTCAAAAAGCTGTAACTTCTTATTGAAGTCCATAACATTCTCAATTTTTAAATGGCCATCACCTTCCAAAGCAGGACAAGCTGTACCAATAAACTGCATTAATGGATTGGTCTCATTGACTAAAAGAGACCGGACTGAATTCACAGCCTTAGTTGTTTCCATGTCAAAATACATGAATACTGGACTGCAAAAATGACCCTTAAGGTATTCCCAAACAAAACAGTGAATAAGGAAAAATAAAGCAACAGGCTGCAGTGAAAATACGAAAACCACAAAACTCGTTGAGAAAACCACTTTATATAAAAATAAGATAGCGAAACCCTTCTAAAACCCTTCTTCCATACTAATACACATATTCCAAACCAAACTGGTTTAAATACAGGTCAAAAATCACATGACTAGCAGTCCAAATGTCATGTGACAACACATAACACATAATGAAGCAGTAAAATACTGATACAAAAATACAAAAAATAATATATAAAAAATATATAAAAAACATTTAGCATGGGTCTCATGAATGAGTTCTTTTTTACTATTGAGAATGATCTCAAAGATGAAATAATAAATATGGAGAATAGTATTATGAATATACCCATTTTTGTTACCATGGGGGATGCATACCAGCAGATGCTTGACAGAATACAGGCTTTGGATGATCGTATGCTAGCAACTAAAAAATGCAAGCTTATGCGTGATATTAACGACTTTCAGAGGGGCCATATTTTTTCATGGCCGAAAACTGATCATGCTGTTCAGTTTAACAATAAACCCCGTGGTCAGAAAGTAACGTTGGATACATTAGATGACTTCTGTGAGGTTTTGCTGGTTACATTACAAAATCAGGAACCGGCAGCTAATGCAATGTCTAATCCAGTGCCTGAAAACACGCCTCTTACGGTGACATCATCATTAACTGTTGCGAGCGTTTGCTCGCAAGTTGAGGAGAAGGATAAGCAAGATGGTGATGCTAATGTGTGTGTGAATGGTGGTAAGAGAACTCAACAACTTACTCTTAATTTTGCACAGAAGCGGTTCCACTTAGACCAACCTGAAATGGTAGTAGAGCGGTCTTCTCCCAGAAGGAAGTCGGTAACGGGACAGGTGATGGCTCCGGTCAAGCAGAAAAATGAGAGCCCTTTAGGACAGGGCAAGATAAGCCGAAAATAAATAAAGGTACTTTGAATCTTTCAGGGTTTGAGTTGCAGGCTGCTCATTATTCCCTGTTACACAAAGGGCTTAACTTTATCCCCACAGCTAGTGATGATATAGTGACTGCACTTACAGATCTTAAGCAGTTTGTAAGGAATGTTAATTTGAAACTTTTATTTGGTGATTCTGTTTTTCTTTAAGCTTCTTGTAAGTGAAGTAGTACTTTTATACCAGTCAGTGTACCTGTTTTAAAAGCGCTTCATGATGTATGTGAAATAGATCTGAGGCGTTTGTACTCTGATTCTCTAAAGTTGAGGTTTTTTAATTTAACGTATGATGAACACAAAGCACTAAAGAGTTTGCAAACAAATAATGATATAGTTATTAAACAAGCAGACAAGGGTGGTGTAGTGGTCCTTATGGACCGACATAGGTATATGCGCTCAATTTCTATTTTACTTGATGATATTAATGCCTTTAAGTGTATTACACCTTTGGATGTTAAAAAATGTGTTAGTTATGTTAATATGGTTATTTATGACCTACAACTTAATGGTGATATTAGTTTAGATTTGTTTCATTTTTTTACTGTGCCTTGTCCTGTGATTCCATGCCTTTATGGCCTTCCTAAGATCCATAAATCTATGTTAGAACCCCCCATGAGGCCTATTGTATCGGGTGGGGGGTGGATTACTGAGCCAGTTTCTATATATTTACAGAAACAATTACAACCATTTTTGTTTAAATGCACTACTGTGTTGTGTGATACTTCAGATTTTCTTTGAAAATTACGGCTTTGGTATAATAGTTTAAATGGTTTACTAAGACAAGGGGATTATTATTTTGTAACGTTAGACATTGCATCTCTATTTACTATAATACCAAATTAATATGGTGTCGAATCAATTAGAGAATTTTTGACTTCACAACCTTCTCTTAAGGCTAACTATGTTGAAAATATATGTTCCCTTTTGGATGTAGTGTTGAATAATAATATTTTCTTGTTCAACGAGCAGTTATATTTACAGCTTACCGGTGTAGCTATGGGTACCTCGGTAGCTAATACCTATGCAAACCTAGTTTTATATCAATGGGAGAAAGTCCACATATGTGGAGATAAGAATCCTTTTGTTAACAATGTGTGTTTTTATCAGCGTTTCGTTGATGATTGTTTCATGATTTGGAAGGGTACTTTAGCTCAACTTGATGAATATATTCATTATTTGAACACAACTACGAATTTCTTGAATTTTAAAATGGATGTTTCTGATAGCACAATTATATTTTTAGATGTTAACGTACAGCTTTTGGAAGGGTCTATTCACACTAGTGTTCATAGGAAGGAGGTGTATTCTGGTAGATACATCCATAACAGCAGTATGCATGCTCCACATGTCTTTAAAGGCATTGTGACTTCCCAGTTTAATAGAGTCAGCAGGTTGAATACTGATGATGTACTTTTTAGTACGCAGCTTGATGAAATTACTGAGGATTTCTTAAGTAGTGGCTATGATCCGAAATTATTGTTGGATTTAAAAGCCAAAACTATAGTTGATAGAAAGATAACTTTGAAACCTATTTTTATAGAAGGTAAGTGCAGTACCACTACTATGGAACTTCAGAATCCTGCTGTTAGGTATGTTACTTCGTATAATGCCTAAACATCTTTTGTTAAGCAGATCATACAGAAAAATTGGGTTATACTAATGGCGTCAGCTGAAGCTAGGGATATATTAGGGGATAGACCCTTCTTTGCTTATAGGAGCATGAGGACTTTAAAGAGTAGGTTGTGTTATAAAGAGTTTAGTGGACCTCCTCATTCTATTGGATTTGATAAGCCGGGTACCTATAAGTGTATGAATTGTGTGTGTTGCTCTGACATCACTGATGAGAATAGCCATAAGTTTATGCATCCTGTTAGTGGCAAAACATATAATTTTGATTTATTGGCCACCTGTACCACATCTAATGTGGTGTATTTGGCAACTTGTGCCAAGTGTCCCTCATTTTATGTAGGAAAGACAACTAGAAGGTTAAAGGAACGTATTACTGAGCACAAATCAGAGATTAGAGGGGCCATTGATAGAAATGCTTTGTATAAGCATGTAGTTAAATTTGGTATTGAGCATAAATTTTATTTTAGAGTCATAGATGCCATATGTTTGACTCTCAGAGGTGGAGATAGTAATAACTTACTTGAACTTAAGGAATATGAGTGGATACTTAGGTTTGATTCAGACCACCCCCCAGGTTTAAACAACATGGTTACTTTGAAACCTGTGCTTACTAAATTGCAGCATACTAAACTACGATGCTAAATGTTTTTTATATATTTTGTTATATATTATTTTTTGTATTTTTGTATCAGTATTTTACTGCTTCATTATGTGTTATGTGTTGTCACATGACTTTTGGACTGCTAGTCATGTGATTTTGACCTGATTTTGACCTGTATTTAAACCAGTTTGGTTTGGAAGATGTGTATTAGTATTGAAGAAGGGTTTTACCCGAAAGCTTTGCTATCTTATTTTTATATAAAGTGGTTTTCTCAACGAGTTTTGAAGAAGATTTGGGATACAGGAAGAAGGCAAGAGGAAATGTGGGCATTCAGGAATGAGGTGGATAGATTGTGTGAGAGAAGACCTGTGACAGTCAGACATGAATGTCGAAGTAAGTAGAAGAATGGCACTGAATAGTGAGAGATGGTGACAGTTGACAGGACACCCTGACCCCATGTAGAAAATGGGAAAAACGTGGGTTGATGATGATGAGGAAGAGGAGGAAGAAGACAAGAGGATATGAGGATGTCTTGCAAAGTGAGGGTGGACTGTGTGACAGAAGACCTGTGACAGTTAAACAGGACTATTGAGGAAGGCAAGAGAGTGACTGTGAATGTAGAGAGGTGATGACAGTTGAAGTGACACCCTGATCCCATGTAAAAAAATGGGAAAATAGGGTCATTGCTGCTGCTGATAATGATGATGATATTGGAAATAAATAAAGAATGAGAGGAAGAACACATGTTCTGTGTTAGACACTGTAAGTAGTATAACACACAGAGAAAACATCCACAGTATGACAGATCCCTATGGCAATGTATAACAGACAGTTTTGGTGGCATGGCACAATCTGCAGACTGCATACTCTAACAAAGTTCACAAACATATCCCATAGGTAGTATTCTTACCATATATCATGCCAACTTCATGACACATCCTGTAGGTGACATAATGCACAAAGCTAATACTGTCGCTCTGGTGGAGACCATAAAGAGTACCTCTAGAAAAGGAAGTGCATCACTGCACATCTAGTAGGTGGCTTATGTGACAAACAGTACAACTTATGTGAAAATGCCTAGATAGTACTCTAAGAGAGAGTACCATAGTATGGAATATACTGAAAGTGATACAGTGACATAAATCGGTCATTTTGTTTGTAAACAATAAATGACATGTCAAAGCATATATTAGGAATGACATGTTTTACAAGAATAGTTCTAACTCTAGGGTGCATCCTCTAATGAGAGGTCATAGCAGAGACATGACTAACTCTACGAACATAAAAGTGCAGGGTCACTGGAACAAAAAGATAAACCAAAACAGATAAAAAAAACTAGATGTTAGCACTCAGAACTGCTGTTGACTCTGTCTAATGATATTTTTCCCTAGGACCTCTTCAAGTGGTTACAGACAACACCACAGTGATGTGGTACATAAAAAAGCAATGAGGAAAACAGATCTTAGCCCCTATGCAGTTTAGCCATGGTAGCCTGGTATATAGCTTTTCAGCACAAACTCACTCTACAGGCATCTTACATTCCATCAGAGCAAAGCTGTATGGCAGACAAGTTGAGCAGGACCAGAACAGATCCCCATGAATGGAAACTGAATCAGAAGGTCTTCCAAGACTGATTATCTGTAGAGGACACCTTACATAAATCATTTTGCCTCCTCTCTAAGCAATCTGAAAATATATAGCTGATTGATAAGTATATTTCTTGGCATTTTAACCTTTCAGAGTTCTGCATTGTCTTAATTTTGTCTTACTGAATTGTTTTATATATTTCTGTTTCTCATCTATCTTGAAACTGGTTTTCCCCTCCCTGCACCCTATTCTTGTGGTGTTGTTATAGTTGGTGGCTTTGCATTTGCTTGCCCCTACTGTAAATTTGATCTGGGACACCCCTCCCAGTCTGGTGTTCACTCTACTTAATACAGAGAGAACATCTGAGAAGGCCAACCCACTTAGGTTCTTAACCTCTGCTACTCCTTTCTCTCTCCTTGCACTTTGCTAAAAAAAAAAAAAAAAAAAAAAATTGCACTTTATTTTGCTTTTGCCTCTTTTTAAAAGTACTCAATTGCATTTATTCTGCTGCATTTATTACTGCTTGGTAGTAGCCTGATTAAATTGTAACTGTTATTCTAAGCATTTCGGTTTAAGCACTTGGGCTTCAGACCAGTTGTTTTACATTGGGCTTCAGACCAGTTGTTTTACATTGAGAAGGTTTGTGGTCTGCACTGATGTGGCAGGACAGGTAGCTTACATCCTTCTAAATTGGGAATTGCTGATTGAAGGCTCAGTATCTGTTATTCTAAAAGTGTATTAGTTCTGGTTTAAGCACTTGGACTTCAGGCCAGTTATTTTACATTAAGAAGGTTTGTGGTCTTGTGGGAGGAGAGGTTAGATTCTGCCCTTCAGAGCTGGGAATTTCTTGTTAAAGGATTATTGTAGCTGCTTATTTGAACTGTTTTTGTCTGAAACTGGTACACCTTGTTTGCTGTAGCATAGATTAAATTCAGACCTGCTGAACCTAGCTTTGTTTGTATGACCTGAGCACTAATCCAGGGCATATTTTTTTGGAGAAGGTTCCCCTGCACCCTAATGGTAGGAGTGTGCAGTTAGAACTTGTCTGATTGAAGACTGCTGGAATGGGGCTCTGTTTTTAGCTTTTTATTGGTTAATTTGTTTAAATCAGTTTGCTTATTTGCTACTGTTATATATCAAAAAATACTTTATGCATCGCCACTTAGCTAGGGTTAAACTATTCCTGGCACCATAAAGTCTGCTCTTCAAATTTTCCCTTAGAACTACCATTTTTTTTAGTTTTAGCACTCAAATCTGTTTCTTTGAGCTCAGCACTTGTTCAGAACTCATTGCAAGCACTAAATAAGCTACAAATTACTACAACACTCAACTTTCCTCACTTGTCTATAGGAAAACAGTTTTTAGTACTTAATAAATAAGCACCTCTCCAGGCATGTCTAAAGGTCAGCTCCCGGTGTTTCTCCTGTCTACCTGATGAATCAGGGCATATTGGGGCAATGCATCAATTGCCTCATGTACACAGACAGCCCTCTCCTCCTACCACCCAACACTATAACCTATGAAAGATGCACTTATATAGCCAAACTGGAAGCAAAGCTGTCTTCACCCAAGACTGGTCTAGACAGTCAAGAGAAGAAGGTAAACACTTGCACCACACCACACTCATCACATAGTCCCTCAAAACCTACACCACCAAAACACACACATAGCAACACAAAACACACACCTACATTCACGGAGGCTCTCAATAAAAATCTGCTCAGGCAACAGAGACCTCCAAAGCACAAACAGATGCAACCTCCACCCCACAACACAACCCAAATGACCCATAGCCCACAAACTCAGTGTGCCACTCAACCACAGCCCATAAAACATAACAACGTACACAACACTCTAGTCATAGGTGACTCTATAGTCAGGCACACTGATGTTCCACTCACCAGGCTAAACAAGTACAAAGTTACTGTCAACTGCCTGTCGGATGCCAGGATCCGCCACATAATGTACACACTCAAGTCACTCCACAACAAGTACAAATATGACTCTGAGATTGTCCATGTTGGTGTGAATGACCTGAGATGTACATCCCTGGACTACATGAAAAGAGACATGGAGGAGCTCTCTGATCTTGTAGCCCAGGCAGGTATGACCCTAGCCCTGAGTAGCATCCTGCCATCACCCAAAATGATACTGCAGTACAAGGACAAAATGATTGACTTCAACAATTGGCTAAGCTTCTGGTGTCATTCTAAGGGGATCCATTATCTGTCTGCCTGGGATGACATGATCGGCAGACCACGATGCTTTGCCAAAGATGGCCTGTACTTGTCGCCCTTGTGATTCTGGATACTGGCTAATGCTCTTGCCACCCCTATATTGCCTTTTTTAGGCAAGGTTCAAATGACAAATTCACCACTGTAACAGGTACAAGCAAGCAAAATCTGAGGGTAATGCTACTCAATGCTAGAAGTCTAGACCTCAAAATGCATTCACTCAAGGCACTCCTTAAAATGGAGAACATCAACATCTGTGCAGTGACAGAGATCTGATTCAAAGCTACAGAGAGCACCCCTGCATTACCAGGCTATAATTCATGCCACACCTTTTGGTCACCTAACCAGGACCGAAACACTAAAGGTAGAAACGTGTCCATATTCATTAAGGATATCCACACCTCCAGGCTAGTTGCTCAGCATAATGCATCCAAGATTATCCAAGTGCAACTAACTCTGGGCAAGACCACAATCCAAACTTTAACTTGCCACAGATCCCCCACCAAGCCCCAGGATTCCCACTCCTCATTTCTTGATACATTGGAAAATATTAGGGTACAACCCAACACCCTAATAATGGGCGATTTCAACTACCCCACCATTAACTGGGAAAACTACTCATGTACCAAGTCGTTTGCTCAACGTTTTCTGGAATTCATATATTCCACTGCATTGGATCAACTTATCCACACCCCCACCAGGGGCAGCAGTATCCTAGACCTGATCATTACCAACATGGGCAACCGATGTTCCACACCAGAGGTCAAGTCCTCGTTGGTCAGATCTGACCACAAGCTAATCAGCCTAGACATCCACATCCCACCCTCACCCCCCATTAGGAAAACCACAGCAAGAAATTTCTCCAAAGCCAACTTCATGTTTCTTAAGACAGAAGCTTCAGTGCTAACTTTATCCCCCTCATCCCCTAAAGGGCCCATCTCTATACCAGAAGAATTTAAAGTTCCTGTAATCATGGCTGCACAGGTAAAAACCACATTCTCCAAAGCCAAGAGCACAGCCTCCATGGGACCTGACAACATCCCAGGCTGTGTGCTACATGAACTACAGAATGAACTGGCACCCCACCTAAGCACCATGTTCAATCATAGCCTCATCTCAGGCTTTGTGCCCACCGAATGGCACACAGTGACGGTTATCCCACTACACAAAGGGAGAGCCACCACAGACCCTGGGAACTACCACTCCATTAGCCTAACGAGCCTAGTCTGCAAGGCTATGGAATGTATCATCATGGAACTTATAAACAAAGACACTGGTAATCTCCAAACTCTGGACCCTACCCAGTTCGGGTTTGTAAAAGGCAGATCATGTCTCCTAAGCCTGATAGACTTCTTTGAAGCAGTCACCAAAGCTGTAGATGAGGGTAAGGTGGTTCACACAGCCTATCTAGATCTCGCCAAGGCTTTTGACACCATCCCCCACTCTGGAATTATAGATAAACTCACTAAACTAGGTATAAATCCCTATGTCACAAGATGGGTTGCCAACTGGCTCACTGACAGAACCCACACTGTGAAAGTAGCAGACTCCAAATCCAACTTCAAACCAGTGACACGTGGAGTACCACAGTGTTCAGTCCTGGGTCCTCTCCTGTTTAGTATCTACTTTTCTGAAATACAGGCTAACACAGAAAGTCTTAGACTAATGAAGTTCACAAATTACTGCAAACTAGGAGACATAATTGAAACTCCTAATGATGTGGACATCCTACAAAAGGGCCTTACTGAGACAGATGCCTGGTGTCAAAGCCATGGCCTCAAGCTCAATGCCAAAAAGTGCATTGTCACCCCCTTTGGTAAAAACTCTGTGCCCATGAGCTACCATATAGGTGGTAGTCTGCTTAACACCGAAAGTGTGATAAGAGACGTTGGGACACAGGTGGACAGTAGTCTCTCCATTGATAATCACATCACCACAGTAGTCAGGAAATCCTTCTACATGGCACACCTCATCACAAAAGGTTTCTCATCCAGGAAAAAAAAGGTCATTGTTCCCCTCTACTCATCACTCATTAGACCCATTATAGAGTACAACGCCCCTTTTGGTATGTACCTCACAAGACATCTACAACAACTGGAAAGGCCACAGAAATACCTCACAAAGAGGATTGCTGGCCTCAAACAGATGCCCTACGCAGACCGTCTCAAAAAACTCCAGCTTTACTCCATCACATATCGCCTATTCAGAGGCGATCTCTGCCTAACATACAAAGCTATGTCAAACCTAGAGCTGTTGGACATGCTCCACTTAAAGAAATCCCAATCCCTCTGAGCTACACGCTCTAGGGACCTTAACCTTGTCACCACAATAAACAGAACGTGCTGGAGGGATAGATTCCTGTCCCAGAGACTTCTCATACTCTGGAACAAACTACCTATCTATATCAAACAAAGCTCCTCATTAGAACTCTTCAAGAAATATCTTGGATTGGATGGGAAATAGGAAATTCACCCTGGGGAATCACCTCTGTGGCTCTGCTCGACAGGGGCACAGGAAAATAATTTTCTTGGGGGGCGAAAGCCAGGGTACCTTTTTGGCTAGGCTTGTATAGGCCCTAGGGCTGATAGCCTAGTAGTTACCTATGAATCAATTTCCAGAATTATGCTCTAGGACTCTGTGTAGGGAAGCCTGGAAGACCAGTGTCTTTTCATTTCTTTGGGCAAGAATGTTTCTGAAGGCTTTTCCACCCTTCCCACTAATATCCAGGGTACTTCTGAACATTCTGATGGACTTCACAAAATTATTGGTGTTACATCTTTTTGGCCAAGGTAACAGTAGTTCTCCCCTCCTCTGGAAATGGCCAGGGGCAATTACCACAAGCTTCCTCGTAGACTGGCTTTACTCACAAAAGACCAGGGGTGTTTGATACATCCGAACCCCAAACAACTGAAAGTGACTGCTTGGATGATAACATCTCAATACCTTTTAGGCACCTTTTTTTCCTGAGGACATGGAATATGCATTAATGGAGATTGGAAAGCCTGCTACTAGAAAATCATATATTAGAAAATGGAAAAGTATTTCTAGTTGGTGTCAGCAAATGCACCAATACCCATTCAGGGTTAGCCCTTCTCTGGTTTACACTGTTTGTGTGAGTTACTCTACTATGGTCTATCTTTATTTCTATTTTATTTTATTTTGCTTTTGCTACCCATGTTTATCTGACTGGGTTTAGTTAAAAATCTCTTTTGAATGGAGGCCTTCGGAGTAATCTCCAACATATTACAAACATTTTTAAACATACGTTCAGTAATATGCATTAACAGACATTAAATAATATATATTAACAATTATACATACATTTGCTAATTAGATTACATTCATATGAAAGTACAGGCAACTATTACAGTATAAAAGATATTTATCATTAATAGATATTGAACCTTGATCATTTGAAGAGGTGTATTCATGGGTTATTCTGACAGATAATAGATCATATGATTAGTGCTTAGAAAATCAAAGAAAAAGAATTGAGGGAAGGAACTAGGTAGGGAAGAAAATGTTTGTAGTTAAGAGGTGAAGAGCAAATCATGTTCAGAAATATATATATAATATATATGGCTATGATAAGGTTTACATTAGAAGTATAGAGGCTTTGGTCGAGCAGTGCCACAAAACAATGGATTTAGCTGAGAGATGCTAGTTCATAGGTAGGCACTAGGCTATCGGCCCAAGGGCCTACATAAGCCTAGCCAACAAGGTTCCCTGGCTTATGCCACTCAAGAAAGTTATTTTCCTGTGCCACTGTCGAGCAGAGACACAGAAGTGATCCCCGGGATGTATTTCCTAGTTCCCATCCACTCATCAAGATTTTTCTTGAAGAGTGCTAACGAAGAACTTTGCTTGACATAGATGGGTAGCCTGTTCCAGAGTATGGGAAGTCTCTGGGACAGGAATCTATCCCTCCAGCATGTCCTGTTTATTGTGGTGACAAGGTTTAGGTCCCCAGAGTGTGTAGCTCGGAGGGATTGGGATTTCTTTAGGTGTAGCATGTCCAACAGCTCTGGGTTTGACATAGCTTTATATGTTAGGCAGAGATCACCTCGGAGTAGGCGATATGCTACAGACTAAAGCTGGAGTTTTTTGAGATGATCAGTGTAGGGCATTTGTTTGAGGCCAGTAATCCTCTTTGTGAGGTACTTCTGTGGCCTTTCCAGCTGCTGCAGATGTCTTGTGAGGTACATTCCAAAAGGGGCATTGTACTCTATAATGGGTCTAATGAGAGTCGAGTAGAGAGAAACAATTACCTCTTTTTTTCCTGGATGAGAACCCTTTTATGATGAAGTGTGCCACGAATAAGGACCTGCTGACTACTGTGGTGATGTGACTATCAAAGGAGAGACTAATGTCCACCTGTGTCCCAAGGTCTCATCACACATTTGGTGTTAAGTAAATTGAAGCTTATGTGGTAGTTCATGCATACAGAGTTTTTACCAAAGGGGATGACACTGCACTTTTTGGCATTGAGCTTGAGGCCATGGCTCTGTAACCAGGCATCTGTCTCAGCGAGGCCATTCTGTAGGATGTCCACATCATTTGGGGACTTGACTATGGCTCCTAGTTTGCAGTCATCTGCGAACTTCGTTAGCCAGAGGCCTTCAGTGTTAGCCTGAACTTCAGAGAAGTAGATATCAAACAGGAGAGGTCCCAGGACTGAACCCTGTGGTACTCCACTTGTCACTGGTTTGAGGTCAGATTTGGAGTCTGCAACTTTTACAGTGTGGGTTCTGTCAGTGAGCCAGTTGGCAACCCATCTTGTGACGTAGGGATTTATACCTAGTTTAGTGAGTTTAGCTATAATTCCAGAATAGAGGATGGTGTCGAAAGCCTTGGCGAGGTCAAGCTAGGCTGTATGAACTGCCTTACCCTCATCTACGGCTTTGGTGACTGCCTCAAAGAAGTCGATCAGATTCAGGAGGCACGATCAGCCTTTCACAAACCTGAAGTGGGAGGGATCCAGACTGAAGGTTACCAATGTCTTTGTTTATGAGTTCCATGATGATACGTTCCATGGCATTGCAGGCCAGGCTCATCAGGCTAATAGGGCGATAGTTCCCGGGATCAGTGGTGGCTCCCCCTTTGTGGAGTGGGATAACTGTTGCTGCACCATTCAGTGGGCACAAAGCCTGATGCGAGGCTATTATTGAACATGGTGCTTAGGTTGAGAGACAGTTCGTTCTGAATTTTGTGTAAAACACAGCCTGAGATGTTGTCCGGTCCCGTGGATGCTGTGTTTTTGGCTTTAGAGAGTGCAGCTTTTACCTGCGTAGTTGTGATTACAGGGACACTGCATTTTTCCTGTATAGATATGGGCCCTTTAAGGGTGAGGGGGGGGGGGTAAAGTTAGCACTGAACCTATCTGCCAGGATGTTGGCAATATCAGTTGGTTCTGTAATTTTTGTGCTGTTGTGCTGTAACTCAGAGCAGATCTGGGAGTTGCCATCGAGATTCTTGACAAAGCTATAGAATGCTTTGTGGTTGTCCTTAGAATTAGTGGCGTTTTTGTTTTCGTAGCTTGCTTTGGAGGATCTTATAAGGGATCTCAACTTCTTACTGAGGCTGACCAGGGAGCTCTTCCACTCATGGGATTTTACATTCTTTTGCAACAGTTTTTTCCTTCTGTTGTATAGTTTGTTTATGGCAGGGGACCACCAAATTGGCTTCCTTTTTTTGGAGGATACCGTCTTGGTTCTGTTTGGGATAGCACGATCCATGCACTCGTGTAAGTGCTTATAAAGTGCATTTGTGTAGGATTCAGCAGTTGTAACTGTATTGTCCATCTGCATGGGTGTCATGAAGTTCACCACTTCTGTCTTAAGAAGCATGAAGTTGGCTTTTTACCATGGTTTCCTTAATGGGGGGGTGGGGGCGGAATGTGGATATCAAGGGTGATTAGCTTATGGTCAGATCAGACCAACGAGGAGTTGACTTCAGGTGCGGAACACCGGTCACTCATGTTGGTAATGACTAGGTCTAGGATATTGTTGCCCCTGGTGGGGGTGTGGATAAGTTGATCCAGGGCATTGGAGTTTATGAATTCCAGAAAGCGTTGAGCTAAGGAGTTGGTACATGAGTAGTTTTCCCAGTTAATGGTGGGGTAGTTGAAGTTGCCCATTATTAGGGTGTTTGGCTGAACCCTAATATTTTCCAGTACATCAAGAAAAGAGGAGTCGGAATCCTGGGTCATGGTGGGGGATCTGTAGCAAGCTACTATTTGTATTGCAGTTTTGCCCAGAGTTAGTTGCACTTGGATAACCTTGGATGCATTATGCTGAGCAACTAGCCTGGAGGTGTGGATATCCTTAATAAATGTGGACACAACTCTGCCTTTGCTGTTTCAGTCCAGGTTACATGGCCGAAAAGTGTGGTATGAGTTATAGCCTGGTAGTGCAGGGGTGCTATCTGGAGCCTTGAACCAGGTCTCAGTCACTGCACAGATATTGATGTTCTCCATTTTAAAGAGTGCCTCGAGTGAGTGGATTTTGAGATTTAGACTTCTAGCACTGAGTAGCATTACCCTCAGTTTTTGCTTGCCTGTTACTGTTACGGTGGTGAATTTGTCATTTGAACCTTGCCTAAAAAAGGCACTATAGGGGTGGCAAAAGCCTTAGCCAGTATCCGGAATCCCAGGGGCGACAGGTGCAGGCCATCTCTGGCAAACCATCGTGGTCTGTTGACCATGTCATCCCAAGCAGACAGATACTGGATCCCCTTAGAATGACACCAGAAGCTTAACCAATTGTTGAAGTCAATCATTTTGCCCTTGTACTGCAGTATCATTTTGGGCAATGGCAGAATGCTACTCAGGGCTAGGGTCATACCTGCCTGGGCTACAAGATCAGAGAGATCTTCCATGTCACTTTCCATGTAGTCCAGGGAGGTACATCTCAGGTCATTCACACCAACATGGACAATGACAGAGTCATATTTGTACTTGTTGTGGAGTGACCTGAGTGCTTGGGTTATGTGGCGGATCCTGGCACCTGACAGGCAGCTGACAGTAACCTTCTCCTTCTTTAGCCTGGTGAGTGGGACACCAGTGTGCCTCACTATAGAGTCACTTATGACTAATGTGTTGGGTACGTTGTTTTGCCTTATTGGCTGTGGTTGAGTGGCACACTGAGTCTGTGGGCTATGTGTCATTTGGGTTGTGTTGGGAGATGGAGGTTGCTTGGGTTTCTGCTTTGGAGGTCTCTGTTGCTTGGACATTATTATTGAGAGCCTCCACTAATGTTTTTGTGTTATATTTTGTGTTTGTGTAAAACTATTCAGGTGTTCCTGAAGACTGGTTGTGGTGTACAGGATTATTAAGAGAAATGGCTTGATGATACAGCAAGCTGAAGATAACAGTAGCATTTAGCCTGGTGATATACAGGAGCAGATTTAATGATTTAACAGGTGAAGTTTTAGTTATGTTCTAAATAAATTTGCATTCGGAGTGGATTTCAGTGGTAGTGGGATGTGGTTCCATAGTTTAGCTACACTATTTGAATGTAGAGTCTCACTTGCAGTATTCGATGATTTGGTTCCATTGGTTAGTGATATTTTTCTAGAACATAAGACTCTTTAGGGGGAAAAGTGTTGTATTAGGGGCTGGGAATTTTCTGGCTTATAGTGATGTTGAATCGTAGTTAGCTTACAAAGAGCTTGGTGATGTGGTTCTAACGTATTTAGTTCTCTCAGAGCTAGGCAATGGTGTGCTCTATTGTTCTAGTTTACTGGAAATGTTGCTATTTTACTATAACATTGCCCAAGTTTGGACAGTTGTGAAACTTGAAGTTTAGTGAAGATTGCAGCAGCATATAGGAGAGATGGTAGTAATAAAGTTGAGGCTAAATGCCTTTTGGCTTTGTCAACGAGGTAGGTTTTAACTTTATACGATGTACCTAGTTTTTGATTTTAAGCACATGTGACACATGGTGGTCAGATTACAAATGGTCATCTGTGATTACACTGAGTAATTTTTTGTGAGTTACTTGGTCTATTATTGTGTTGTTGGCAGAGACAATAGTGAATAGTGTTGTTTTGGGAGACATATATTGTGGGGTGAAAAGCATTAGTGAATTATTTAGCCATGTTTCAATTGATAAGAAGGATTGTTGCTTAAGTTCTTGGAGTTTAGAGGGAGATTTGGTGGAACAGATTAGGACTGAGCCATCAGTGAAATGCACTAGGGTAGCGTTTTTTGTAGCAGTGTAGAGGTCATTGATGAATATGTTGAAAAGTATGGGGCCTAGTATAGATCCTTATGGGACTCCATACTTACTGGAAAGAGGGTGGAGGAAATCATTTTCCATTTCACTTCCTGTGATCTGTTTGAGAGGTAACTATGGATACATTGCACTGAAGAGTTGGTGAGACCTATGGATGAGTGTTTATGTATGAGTTTCTGGTGGGAGAGAGTACCAAAAGCTTTTGATAGGTCTAGAAAGATGGTGGAGACTAGGCTTCAGGTATTTCTGTGGCTGTTAACAATGTTAACAAAATGCAGCAAAGCAGTAGTTGCGCTGCGATGAGAAGGGAAGCTGTGTTGGGTTGAAGACAGAAGTTGGTTATTTATTAGATAGTTGATAAGTTGGTTATGAATACTTTTTCTAATACTTTTGATATGGGAGATGAAATGGCAGTTGGTCTGTAGTTTGAAAGATCTACGTTGTTTCACCCTTATGAAGTGGAATAAGAATAGCAAGGGACTTTATTTTTAGATATGGATCAGTGGTGCAGCTGATACTGTTGTCACCTCACATCAAGAAGTTCCAAGGTTTGATTCTTGGCCGGGGTACCTTCTGTGTGGAGTCTGCATGCCCTCCCTGTGTTCATGTTGGTTTGCTCTGAGTGCTCTGGTTTCCTCCTACATTCCAAGGACATGCTTTAGGTGTATAGGACACTCTAAATTGGCCAAAAGTGTGAGTGTGCATGTGAATGTGTGGTGTGGAACAACTACCATGGCAGGGCTAGCCACCTGGTGGTGTAAACCTAATTTCTAGATGGTTGTTACTGTTGAAGTGACACCCTGGCCCCATGTGCAAAAATGGGAAGAAGGGGTTGTGGATGGATGGATGAATCAATTCATCAGAACTGAAAGTGGATATGCAATAGCTTCAGCAATGATTTTAAGATATTTGCCAGGAAGATTGTTAGAGGTATTTGTGGTAAACTTTAATTTCTTGAGACATTGTTTGATGGTATCTTTGAGAACTGGTTGGAAGGAGAAATGCTGAAGAAGGTTATTTGATTAAGTACATCAAGAATTTGGTTAGTCACCTGGCTAATTAATGATTGTACTGTCTTATAAAGTGGGTTTTGAATTGGTTGCCTATGGTATAATTTTGTTTCTGTGGGTTTGGTGTTGGCTGTGTAGTTTGCCCTGGATTTAACAGTTTATTCATTGAGGCCCAGTACAGTTTTGAACTATTAGTGTGTATGTTTTGATTGGCTGATTAGTAGGTTTGCTTATCTTTGGTGATAAACTGTTTTGTTAGGTTTCTTAAATTATCTATATGCTAGAAAGGTAGGAGCTGTTTTACTATTTGTTCCCCAAACTTTCCGGGCTTTTTCTGTTTCTTTCATGCATTTTTTAGTTGATAAAGGATAGCCACAGGGCAGGGATGGCTTTGACTCTTTTTATTCTGAGGGGGCTTTTGTGTTTAGACTACCTTGGAAGATTTTGTTGAACTCATACACAGCATCAGATTTACCTGATATCATCGAAATTGCAGAACATCAAATCTCACTTTGTCAACACTCACAAAATTGAATCCACACTTCATCGAACCACTGGAACTACAAAGACTTTCCCATGGTAAGTAACCACTTAGCCAAAAAATAAAAAAAAACTATACTGCACCATCCCTAACCCACCCAGGTGGACACCCCCCCCATTGTGGGGGGCTGTGCCCCCCAACTAAATATACCAACTCCGACTCGAGATCACACTACAGTTGGAAAAAGGGCAAAATTGAATGTCTCACACAACCAGGTACTTACAGTGGGAAAATCTTCCTAGTTCCAGTGGTTTGATGAAGTGCAGTTTGATATTCTAAGTGTCAACAAAGTGAGATTCGATGATGTGGAACTTCGACAAACTCAGGTAAACCCACAGCATCATCTATGGAGAGAGTCTTTAGTGACTTCCAGTTAAGAAGATGAAGTGTATTAATAAAATTGTCTTCATGAAATGTAGTAAATTTTCTTACTAGGCTGTAATGATATGTTTTAGGGCTGTTACTTTGGTACCTTATGGTTTAGATGGGTAAGTTATCACTTAGGCTGTCTGGCAGAGTTCCATGGGATAAAATTGTATTTGGAGAGGATGGCAGGATCCAATCGAGTGATTCTCTGGCTCTGGCTTTGATATATCTAGTCGGTGTGGTTATAGGCATCAACCCCTATATCACCAGGTGGGTTGCACATTGTCTCACAGATAGAACCCACAGTGTGAAAGTAGCAGACTCCAAGTCAGATTGCCGATCAATCATGAGTGGAGTCCCACAGGGATTGGTCCTGGGTCCTCTCCTGCTTGGCATCTACTTCTCAGAAGTCCAGGCCAACATGGAGGGTCTCTGGCTGGCCAAGTTCACAGACAGCTGCAAGTTGGGAGCCATTATTAACTCCTCAAGTGATGTAGAGATCCTACAGAAAGGCCTCACTGAGGCCAATGACTGGTGTTGAAACCATGGCCTTAAGCTTAATGCCAAAAAATGGGTCATCATCCCCTTTGGGAAAAACAGTTCCCACTAATTACCACATTGATGGGAGCCCACTGAACACTGAAGGCATTATAAGAGATCTGGGGATGTAGGTTGACAGCAACCTCTCCTTCGACCACCACATTGCCAGTGTGGTCAGAAAGTCCTTTTATGTAGCACATCTCATTACCAAGGGTTTTGCATCCAGGAAGAAAGAGGTCATCATCTCCCTCTCTACTCTTCCCTCATTAGACCAGTCATTGAGTATAATGCCCCATTTGGCATGTACCTCACTAGACACATGCAACAGCTGGAAAGGGCACAAAAGTACCTCATGAAGAAGATCCCTAAACACATGTCCTACATGGACAGATTCAAAAAACTCCAGCTATTCTCTGTCTCATATCGTCTACTAAGAGGCGATCTCTGCTTGACTTACAAAGCCATGTTTGAGCCAGCTCTGTTAGAAAGGCTACATCTAAAGAAATCCCAATCTCTCCACACCACATGCTCCAGAGACCTCAATCTCATTACCACAATCAACAGAACATGTTGGAGGGACAGGTTCATAACTCAGAGACTGCCCATGCTCTGTAATAGACTTCCCATGCACAGCACAGAATATCCTTCAGTGGCCAAAAAAAAAAAATGATGAGAGTGGATGGAGAAAGTTCAGTTCACCCTGGGGATCACTACAGTAGCTCTACTTGATAAAGGCACACAGAATATCCTTCAGTGTATTTGCATTGTTATCTGGGGTATGCATACATCCATGATTGCAATTGTCTTGTGAGTGTTTAGTTTTAGCATGGTTAGTAGGATTTCTGAGTTAGAAAAAGGTGGAAGAGTGTGGAGGGAAAAGGAGACATCTAGAGACAACTACCTTAAATCTAGCTAAACTCAACCCCGTCTCTAAGCAAACAAAGTACCTCCCAAACCTAATGCTATGTCTAACTTCTATTCTATTATTAGGAGACATACACCCCAACCCAGGCCCATCCTCATCCCTGCCAACGGATAAATTCATACTACTCACCTCCTTAAACGCCCAAAGTATAGTTAACAAAATCCCTAATCTGCATGCCTTGCTTACGTATAACAAACCAGACATTTTGTCCATCTCTGAAACTTGGTTAAAACCTCATATAAAAGATTCAGAAATAATTCCACCCAACTACTCTATAATCAGAAAAGATAGAACAAACAAAAAAGGAGGTGGAGTAGCCCTTCTATACCTATCCTCCTTAACAGTTACCCCTTACAACAGACCAACTCCCCAATTCAATAATGCAGAACTACTCCTGGCTCTGCTTCAAGTAAATAAACACAAACACAGGCCCCAGGCAACAATATTTCTACACTAGAAGATATCCTCTCCTGGCTTTCCAATAACATTAACAATGAAACTATACTTATGGGTGACATGAATATTAATTGGTCTGCAATACGGCCTCCCACAAATCCACTTAACATTAATCTTTACAACTTTTCTCAACGGATCAACTCCATAACTGAGCCCTCAAAAAACCTCGCAAGTGATAGTATCCTAGACTGGATATTAGTCTCCCACCCTCATTACTTCTCACATAGTGGCATCCTGCCTGATTCCCTTAGTGACCACTTGCCCACATTCACACACCAACTAACTTCACCCCTACATCTTACTCACAATTTTATTACTACTCGCTGCCAAAAAAACTTTAACCCCACTACCTTTTCCAACTCTCTAAAAGCAATCAACTGGTACACCCTAAAAACTCTACCCCTGGAACAGGCTGTCGCCCACTTTAACTCAACTTTTCTAAACCTCTTAGAGCAACAAGCCCCCATAAAAACAAAACAAATAAAAAACAAAACTGCCCTTTGGCTAACAAAAAACACACTAGTAACTATGCACC
This sequence comes from Protopterus annectens, assembly GCF_019279795.1. Lineage (NCBI taxonomy): Eukaryota > Metazoa > Chordata > Ceratodontiformes > Protopteridae > Protopterus > Protopterus annectens. The sequence goes on from NC_056729.1 coordinate 304,266,072, forward strand.
TTAGAGATAAGGCATGGTCATCATATAAGAAACATAGGACTCCCCTAGCCCATAACGAATACAAAACACTCAGAAACAAAGTAAAAAAACTTAGCATCGCCGATAGACAAAATTACTTCTCCATAATCCAAAACAGCAACAAAACTAACCCTCAAAAATTTTGGAAATGCATGTCTACCCTCCTCAATCCTAACAAACCAGATAACCCGAGCCCAGACTCTAACACTCCTGACATAGACTTGGCCACTCAATTCAGCACTTTCTTCATTGATTCTATCTCCAAACTAACCTCATCCTTTTCATCTTCAAACCCCACCATACCTCCACTACACCCCAATCCTCCCCTACCAACTTTTCACCCCTCACCACTGCTCATACCCCTATCTCCACTCCATCATCAACATTCTCAAATTCTCCCCCCCTCCCCCACCATTCTCACTAAAACCTATACCCACATCCACCATAAAAAGACTACTGCAGAAACTAAAACCATGCTCTAATGCCCCTGATAACATTCCTTCTTACTTTCTCAGTGTAGCTGCTGAAGCCATTGACTACCCCATCAGCATTTTAATCAACCGTTCCATTCAAGAAAGCTCGGTACCCCAAATCTGGAAAAAGGCTTTTGTTGTTCCATTGCACAAAGGAGGCATCAATAACAATGTTACTAATTTCCGTCCCATCGCTATTCTATCTCCTATCTCTAAACTTTTAGAAAAGTGTATTCACCTACAACTCCTACCATACCTCTTAGACAATAACCTAATAACTCCAACACAACATGGTTTCAGACCAAGACACAGTACTATGACCGCCCTACTCTCCTTCCTGGAAGCTGTGAACAAAGCCCGGGTCATAGGACACATTGTCTCTACCCTGCTACTAGACCTCTCTAAAGCCTTTGATACTATCTCCCACAATTTATTACTAACTAAACTCTCCAAGCTTAACTTGTCACCCTCCTCTCTGAACTGGTTCACTAGCTACTTATCCAATAGATATCAGGCAGTGAGATGGAAAAAAGCCACCTCCCCTTTCATCAACACCCCAACCGGTGTTCCCCAAGGATCTATACTGGGTCCCCTGCTTTTCAATATATTCATAAACGATTTCCATAACTCTATCCCTTCAACTAAAATTATCCAATACGCAGATGATTCAACTATAATCTGCTCTGCTACCTCCATCCCCACACTGCTAAAGCTTACTCAAGATGCATTCTCAACCACCAAACAATGGATGAAAACAAATCACCTTGTACTCAATGCCTCCAAAACCAAAGTAATGGTATTCACCCCCTCTAAAGCTACCTTTTTCAGTCCAAGTAATTTCACTATTACTAGTCACAACAATACACCCTTAGAACTGGTATCTGAGGCCAAATTACTTGGGGTCCAAATTGATAGTCAGCTTAAATTCAATTCCCATCTTCAACTAAATATAAATAAAACCCACCAAAAACTCGGCATGCTCTACAGACAGAATCGTTATCTTACACCCTCCACCAAACTCACCCTATCTACCACATTTCTCATCCCATTCCTCCTCTATGGAGCCCCACTTCTACTTAACCTACAATCTTCTCTCAAAACACAACTCTACTCTTGCTATAACAAAATTGTCAAGTTTGCTACCTCCCATAAGTCCTCCACACACCACTGTTCGGCTCTCCACAAACTAAAATGTTTAGAACTACCCAATCACCTCACCTACGTCCAACTTGACTCTTGCACACAAACTCATCTTCAATCCCTCCCTCTGCCCCTCCCTTTCCTCTACCTTCAAAATGCACCTCCCTGATAGAATACTAAGATCTAACAACCAAAACTTAATTGAACTGTATAAACCAATTCATCCCCCTGGAAAACATCTCTTATCCTACAGTCTTGCTCATCTCTGGAACTCCTTACCCCCATCCATTCGTACCATCACAAATCACTTCTCATTCAAAAAATCCCTTCACTCACACCTAATTTCCCAGTGGGAATGCTCCTGCTCCCACCCAACATGATCTCCTCATACTGAGAATTTTCACTTCCCCTCCCCTATTCATAATGAGAATTTCTACTTACTCTCCTAAACTCATAGATCTTGCTCTTGCTTGTATTAGCTTTTTCTGAATACTTAAAGGTACCTTAGTGTAAATATACCCTATGATGGAAAAGGTTCTCTGTTTCTATATTGAAAAGTTCTATGTCAGCTCATATACCTTCCTCTTGATTGTATTAAGCTACTCATCCTGAATGTATGAAAGATATCTCCAGTGTAACCCACCCTAAGTTGTAAAAGCCTCTCAGTTTCTATATTTTAAATTGTTTTCAGCGATACAAGATTGTAATATTTGTATATGTTTGTACACTAGTCTACTATATTTCCAAGTCCATAGGAATTGTATAATTGAAACTAAATACCTTATTGTAACCTTGCTAATTGTTTTTGGAGCTTTTCTCCCCAGGACTCCATTGAAAATGGGTTCTTTTGGCCCAGTGGACTATCCTGGTAAACCAACTGCAAATAAATAAATAAAATAAATAGTGTGTTTTTGCTGAAAATAGCAACACCAGTAGCTTTTTTGTTGGCTCTGGGTAATCTAATAATATTATAGCCTGGTGGGAAATATCATCAATTTTTGTTTTCTGGCAGAACCAGGTTTTTGTAGCAACTAAGATGTCTGGAGTGCATGCCGCTATCCATGCATGCACTTCCGGAAGTTTGTTACAAATACTTTGTAAGTTGGCATGGTAGGTTTAAAGGCCAGGTTGGGACTGCGGGTGAGGTGTTACTGGTAAAGGGTCGATGGGGATATGTAGTCTTATGCCTGTATGTGCTGAGTTGGGCCTGGGTTTCGTGGATATCACAGCTAAGTGTTACGGAGGTATGACGGTATGGGTAGAGGTACTTTTGCCATACCTGGAAACATCAAAAATCTGAAGAAAGGCCTATAAAAGGTAGGTACAACTAGAGAAAAATCGGGATGCTGATTGACATATAATTTGCATACATAATTATGTAACCACACTCACTCCAATGGCATTGTGGAATGCCAACATTCAAATGGAAATTGAAGAACAGACAAAATATTAAGACACTAACAGAATATGAAAACGTGGATACATTTTCTGAAGTAAAACAGGTTCTAATTATTGTCATTATTTATGAAGTGTAATTCACCACCTCTTCTCCAAAAGTTAGCAGTTTTAGGATGGATTAAGAAGGACAGAGCTAAATTTAAGTCAAAATCATGGACCTTCAGTTGAGATGTAACCTCTAATTTTGTCCCTAAAATTATAACCCTAAACACAGCCGCTTAACCTTAAAACTCTAAACCGGTATTCCTAACCCTAAAAGTCTAAATGTGACATTGAAACTACAGATAAGAAGGAAACCTCGCAACAATTAAAAGAATGTTATACTAGAACTTTCCCATAAGTCATACTTAATGCAGCTTACTTAGAAAGAATGTCTGCCTGCCTGCTGTAATATAGTATCACATGGATAGAACCAACTGCAAAAGCACAGGTCAGTACAATTAATGAATGTTGCTGACTAAAACAACGAGCTCTAATGAAAAGCAAATCAATGTTTTCTGAGTACTTTTTCTTTAGCTAAGATTTTCTCATAAATGCAATCCAATACAAAGGCCAGTAGAGATGGACATCTATATTAAACGAACATTTCCTACTACATATAAACTTACATTTGACAGTTCCATGAAAAGTACACTTCTTGTTTCATAACAGTATCAGCAAGTACCCACAGCAAGTCAGCAGTTTTAAATGGAAAGCAATACCCCTTTCCCTTTTGTTAACTAGCCGCCTGCTCAGCCAGGTTTCCCTATACCCTTAGCTGCAAGGCAAGTCACGTTTCTTCGGTGGAAAGGACACATATTTCTCAAAACAGGGTGGGACATTTTCATCATCTGCTGCGCTTCTTTACCAAAACAACATAACATTACTATTACAATTGTATTTCTCAATCAAAAGAGCAAGTTACCTAACACACCCACAATTAATTACTTTTTAGCTTACCAACTATTTCTTTCTTGTATTTCTGCCCAAACACTCTCTCACTCAACTCTTTCTGACTGAGTCTTATTTGAATTTTGAACTGCAGTGGTGCAATTTCACCAAAAGGATTTTGTTGTTTAGGCATGTTCATAAACCAACTTAAATTCTTAAAACTAAGTTGTCAAAACACAAACTGCTTCTTCAGAAGCATAAACTACATCTTCATGTCAAACAGCCAACCCTTCACCTTTAAAATGTGGTACTAGACGTCACAAAGAATATACAGTTGGCATCTCACAGTTTCTAATGGCTGCAGTGGTTTGGAAATGAAAAACAAGACTATATGTAAACTGAAATCTGTAACAGAAAATCAGTAAGAATCAGTTTTAAACTTACTCTTATGAAGTGTTATAAAGCCATCAGCTCAGATTTGAAATGTTCACTTTGTTTTGACTGGCTAAGGCAAGAGCATGAACAAACTGTAGTAATAACTAGTTCTTTGGCCACCTTTCCTTCTTCACAGTAAAAGGTACAGTTAACAGTCGAGGCACTTCTAAGGTACAGCAGTACCAATGTCTGCACATTGTGCAGTATTGTACTAGCCTAGGTGTAACACTGGAGAAAGTTGATGGCACTATGCGGTGCTGCTGTTTCCAGAGAGCAAAGAGCTACAACCTTTTTAGATGCAACCGTGACACAGTCTTAATGTACCCCACAATTCCGATCTTATTTTTTCTTTAATTACTATAATTGGTATGCCAGCCCAAGACTGATCTTTTGAGCTTTGCCTTATTATTGTTACCATTATTTAAAATCTTGTTTATCTTTGAGGCTTTCATTGGTTAAGACAAAAAAAAAATTGGGAACTGAAGAGTCCACTCGGGAATTCCTAGCACCCCATTATTTTGCCCTCAAAACCAGTAAATAGCGAGGAATTTGGTACAGCTGAGAGGTATGATTTTTGCTTAATAGCCAGTTTGTCAATAAATGGTTGTTGCTTTAGATAACTGTACTTGAATAGTAGGATATATCAGTGATGACACAGATTGGATGTAAATGGAAGATGAGGTTCAGAAGTATTTTGTTTGCCAGGCACAACATAAAAGTTCTGGTGGAATTGTGAGGTAATGGATGTTAGAAGGATATTAAGTATGCAAGTGGAAGAAAAGGTACCAGGATGAGGAATTGTAAGAGAAACATGTTTCTGAAATGTTAGAAACAGAGAGGTTTGAGAGGGTAGAGGATGTAGTTAAAATAACAAGTAGAGAGTATGTCTTACTTCTCAGTCAAGTTTAATTTGTTGGCCATTTCAACATGTCTGACATCGATCCCCCTTTTTCAATGAAGTCTCATGTAAAAATGTCTTTGAAAGGAGTATTGCATGAGAAGCCTCCCACAAAACAAAAATGTTTTTTCTGCATCAAGTCCCACCACCACCACTTGTATTTTCTTACATTTTGCTTCCCATTGGATCCTCAATGTTCTGTTAATGGTGTTAAATGTTTGACTGCCTTCTACAAAACCACACTGATCCATCTCTGTGATGTCTAGTGGTTCTCCCACTCCCCCCCCAATGTCAGTACTGATTTTAGTGCTGTTAGGGTACAAATCTTATAATGTAATCCCTGGTGGCTGGTGCCCCCCCCAGTGTTGCAGATTATGCTCATTAGTCTAGGGGTGTGTGGAAGTCTGACAGTCACCCCAAACCATGCTCGTGCACATGTACACCTCAAACACAGAAGCTCTAAGTCCAGTATTTGTGTTATTTTCCTCTAGTATTTAACGTGTTATAATTACAAAAATACCAGTTTGTAACTATTTCACTCTATCGCATTTCATTAACAACAATATGGCTAGGTCTAGTATTCCTATTTTAAGGGAATATTTAAGCTTTTATTTGGTAAGAATATCCAAGTACTGAGCTGATAAATGAGTTGGAAAACCTAGTACACTTGTCATTTTGGTAATAAAAATGATCAATAGTATAAGCTGGATACAGATACTGATGAATTAAGCCAATGAAATGAGCACAGACAGAAGTGTAATAAAAGAATGTTAACATCAAAGACTGTTATTTCTGTCTGTGTTTTTAATCTCCATGATCTCCAAACTCCTTAATGCAGTCACCTGCAGAGAAAACTCATTCACACGCTACGTTATTCTGGGCTGGAAGTGTGAAAATACTGTGCACCTAGCAACTAAGTCAAGTCTCTGTGAAAACAATATTTGGGGCCCTTCATCTGATGAACTGTCCACTGAAGAATCAGTTATCAAAATAAGTTATAGTACATTTGTTTATGCATGTGTACCACATTAGAGTAACAAGGTAGAGGTTTATTTCTAAGGGTTTCACATCAAACAATAAATGATCAAATAAAAAGAAATTGAGACAAATTACTAAGCAAAGCCATAACTAAAGAGAGAAATGATAAAATAGTAGTAAAACTAAGGCACAGAGCCAACAAATAATAGTGATATACGAAAAGGCTACTTTTCAGGAGTCTCCTTAGCGACTCCTGTCTTCACCCAAGCAACACAAGTGATCTGGCAGTTCGTACTTAGTGCTCTGAGGATAAGAAACCCCAAACACCACTTTATCCAGATCCCCACTTCCACAGGGGATTTCATCCATAAAGTCTCCATGACAGTAGGACAAAAGTCCATAGAGTTTTACTTTCCAGTGGTTAGCAATGCTTTTTCACATTGAAGCTTTACTTTTCAGATCGCTCGTTCATTGTGGTTCCTTTCTGTAGGAACCACAATGAACGATCGTTCTAAAAACCAAAATTTTAATGTAAGCAGCAGTAGGTAAGCACCTATAAGTGATTTCAGAGTTCTAGTTTTTAATGCTTAGCAGCTGCTTCTTACACTAAAACTGTTTTATAGCGAGCGTTCATTGTGGATCCTAAGAAAAACAACCACAGTGAACGATCGGCGATCATTCTAAAAACCAAAGCTTAAAGTGAAGGAGCAGTTGTGAAATGCAACTGAAAACCTTGCATGCCATGCATCTCAACCTGTTTGAGCAGCAAATTTTGACAGATAATGCGAGACAGACAGCAAGCATAATGAACGATGCAACTGAACCCCCCCATGCCATGCCTCTCAACCGTTAGAGCAACAACTCTTGAAACAGATAATGTGAGAGAAATGAACAGTAGGGATGGATTTTAAATATCATTCTTATAAACGCAGCATGTTACTAGAATAACAGGATTTAGTGTTAGCTTGGGGCTTATGAACGATATGAAGTCTGAAACTCAAACAAGTCATTAAACAGGGAAGGGATTACAAAGGAAACTAAGGTAACAAAGCGCAATGCACGATCATTTGGGAAAAATAGTCATTTAACAAGTAGTTTGCACCTGTAAGTGCTTTACAATTGTTCCTTACCTTAAAACTTTAAAAAAAAATTATTATTATTGTGCTTTCTACAAAAAGTCTATAACAACATAGTTACACTACAAAGAACTGGTCCAAATGAGACAGGAACAAAAGACAAATGGAAGTTGACACTTGGAGCTAAAACACGACAGGAATTGAAAAACTACAGGAAATTAAAAGAAAGATGACACTGTGGGTGGGAATGTGAGTGACGTAGTTGAACTGGGCGTTACTTTTCTAAGTTTTAGTTGGACCCAAATTTTAGACACTGGGACTGTCCTTTTAAGATAGCATCTGAGCTGTCTGTGGACATCTAATGTATGAAGTAACCTTTCTAACTCATTTTTAGGTTCTGGAAAGAAGACAGGGAGTTGGATGTCTTGGCTTAAAGTAAACTTGGATACCACTTTAGGCCAAAAAGGATTAATTCTCAAAGAAACGCTATCTTTGTGAAAAATGCGATAAAGTTGAGCCCCCATCCCTTAGAGGTTGCAACTCATAAACTCTTTTCACAGAGGTCAGAGCAATTTGTAATACTATTGTCCATGTCAAGAACCTCAGGTCAGTCTGATGAGATGGTTCAAATAGAGCTGACAGAGTAAGCTAGGCCTTTACCAGCAGGGCAATGGAACATTTGCATTCCCTGATAGAATTATAAGGTTGATTAGGAAGATATATGAGGGATCAGAGGTGAAAATTAAAGTGGGTGGTTTCTCTCTGATCATTTCTACTTGAGCAGAGGAGCCAGGCAGGGGTGTCCTCTTTCTCCTTTGTTATTTGCATTATATTTAGAACCATTGGCAAGGGAAATATGGGACTCAGAAATTCAAGGATATAACAGGTATGGTATTCAAGAAAAGCTGGCACTATTTGCAGATGATATTGTTTTATATCAGATAAAAGCAGGAAAGTACATTTCAGCGTTGTGGAACATTTTGAGACCATTTCAAATCTTTTCAGGATACAAAATTAATGAAATTAAAACAAAGGCAATAGCTGTAAATTATGTAACCACACACAAATTGGTTCAGCAATATCCATATTTGTGGGGACGTGATAAAATGAAATACTTAGGAGTATGGATTAAAAATGATTTTGGTGTGGCAGCTAAGGATATCTAGGAAGAGACTAAACAAAAGATAATACAAAAACTGAGAAATTGGAAGCTCTGTCATATGGATATGGATAGTAAGATACAAGCAGTTAAAATGTTTTTAGTCCCTTTAGTCTTATACACAGGTCAGGCATACTTTTATCAACCAGAGGAGCAGTTGTGGATAGCAATTAATACAGAGCTGAAGAATTTTATCTTGGAGGGGAAGAAGGCAAGAGTCAAGTGAAATAAGCTGATTCTTGTAATAGAACAAGGTGGATTTGGATTACATGGTTTGAAGTGGTATTTCAGAGCTACACAGTTAAGGCTCCTATACCTTTCCCAAGCAGAAAAATATAATTCAAAGTGGAAAGTGATGATGATGAAATAGGGGGAGACCTCAAGAAACAAGGAGAGACTAGGATTTTGGAATGTAGATCCTTAAGGAGAATAACAATAATAATAGATAATATTATATTCATAAAGTAGCATAAAGTATTCTAAGAACTAACCAACACAGGAATGGAGAAAGGAGAGTCTGCCTATAAGGGTGACTGCAGTTACCCTTAGACCCTTCAGCTGTCCCTCTTTGTCCCATAGATTCCTCTGCTGACATTACCAGAACCATTTGGCTGATGTAAAGTCATAATCCTCACATGATATGAAGTTGAAGGATATCAAGTCGAGGGTAGATAAGGTGGAAGGAGCTGTAATGCTTTGTAAAAAAGTAAATTGCAAAGGGATACTGATGACTATAAAAACAACTTGATTTTTGCATGACAAATCTATGAGGGGGAGAGTGGCAGGACCCTGGGCCAATGGGAAAACGTGTGACCAGTGAGACTCCTCCCTATCATCAACAGAAACGGCATCCAGCAGCAAAAAGAGTGTCTGCTTTGAGGAGTTAAGTGAGGAAACGGCAGAATCTATGGGACAGAGAGGGGCAGCTGAAGGTTCTAAGGTTCACAAGTGGCAAGGAATTTCCAACATGGGCAGCAGATGCACCAGTAAAGATTTTATTCTACTCCTTTGCATCCATTGAAAGTTTTTATTTGGTATTTTGTGGATTTATGGTTATTCGTATTTAAGTATCCTGGAAGGCAGAGGAGTTTTATTCCATGGCAGCTGAAGGTTCCTGCTTCTCCTGTTCCATTATGTGGAAGGGAAGAGAAGAGAGAATTGCCAGTGATGACCCCTGGTTACTGGGAGGGACAAGTGCATATGATGTGGACTTTGTGAAGCTGGAACAGATACTCATCAAGGAGGTAACGTTTTATGACATTAGACTCCTTAAATATTATGTATATTTGGACATTACCCCTAGGGGGTTGATAATTAACCATTTGCCAGCATTTGAATTCACTGATGAAGAAGCAGATTTATTAGAAGAGTGGAATTTTGCTTCTTTAATGTGCACCAAAACCTGGCTCAAGATTCTTATTAAACATAATACCAGACAACAACATAAGGTATGAGCCAAAGTTTTGGAAATTCAGAACCGTTTTGTGTCTGATGTAATGTCGGAATCCTCACTTGATATGAAGTTGAAGGATATCAAGTCGAGGGTAGATAAGGTGGAAGAAGCTGTAATGCTTTGTAAAAAAGGTAAATTGCAAAGGGACACTAATGACTATAAAAACAAATTGATTTTTGCATGGCAACGCAAATCTATGAGGGGGGAGAGTGGCAGGATGCCAGGCCAATGGGAAAATGCGTGACCAGCGCGACTCCTCCCTATCATCAACAGAAACAGCATCCTGCAGCAAAAAGAGTGACTCCTTTGAGGAGTTAAGTGAGAAAACGGCGGAATCTACTGGACAAAGAGGGACAGCTGAAGGTTCTAAGGGCCGGGGTCACAAATGGCAGGGAAATTCCAACATGGGCAGCAGATGCACCAGTAAATATTTTATTCTACTCCTTTGCATCCATTGGAAGTTTTTTTTGGTATTTTGTGGATTTGTGGTTATTTGTACTACTGAACAATGGTACCTCCTATACAGAGCCAACAGATATTGCCAATATACTGGCCGACAGATTCAATGCCAATGTTATGGCTCTCTCTCTCACCAAAGGACCGATCACAATACCATTAGATTTCCAGGCACCCAGTATTACTACTGCACAGGTTAAAACAGCACTGTCCAAGGCCAAGAATACAGTTTCTATTGGACCTGACAATATCCCTGGCTGTGTTCTACATGAACTACAAAGTGAACTGGCACCTCACCTGTGAGCCCTGTTCAATCACAGCCTCACCTCAGGCTTTGTCCCTACAGAATGGTGCACTGCTACAGTCATCCTTCTCCACAAAGGAGGAGTGACTACAGACCCTGGGAACTATTGCCCCATTAGCCTGACAAGTCTGATATGTAAAGCTATGGAACACATCATCATGGACCTAATAAACAAGGATATAGGGAATCCCCAAACTCTGGTTCCCATACAGTTTGGGTTTGTGAAGGGTAGATCATGCCTGCTCAACCTGGTTGACTTCTTTGAGTCAGTCACCAGAGGTGTGGATGAAGACAAGGTGGTTCATACAGCCTACCTTGATTTGGCTAAGGTCTTTGATGCCATTCCCCACTCAGGAATCATAGAAAAACTCACTAAGCTAGGCATCATCCCCTATACCACTAGGTGGGTTACAAACTGGCTAACAGATAGAACCCACAATGTGAAAGTAGCTGACTCCAAGTCAGACTGCTGACCAGTCACGAGTGGAGTCCCACAGGGTTTGGTTCTGGGTCCTCTCCTGTTTGATATCTACTTCTCTGAAGTCCAGGCCAACACAAAGGGACTCTGGCTGACAAAGTTCACAAACAATTGCAAGTTGGGAGCTATTATTAACTCCAAAAGTGATGTTGACATCCTACAGAAAGGCCTCGCTGAGACCAATGACTGGTGTCAGAACCATGGCCTTAAGCTCAATGCCAAAAAATGTGTTGCCATCCCCTTTGGGAAAAACCTGTTTTTTGTGAATTACCACATTGATGGTAGTCCATTGAACACAGAAGAGATCTGGGAACACAGGTTGACAGCAACCTCTCTTTTGACCACCACATTGCCACTGTGGTCAGAAAGTCCTTCTTTGTGACACATCTCATTACTAAGCGTTTTGCCTCCAGGGAGAAAGAGGTCATTGTCTCCCTCTACTCTTCCCTCATTAAGCCAATCATTGAGTACAATGCCCCATTTGGCATGTACCTCACTAGACACCTGCAACAGCTGGAGAGGCCATAAAAGTACCTCACAAAGAGTATCCTAGGCCTTAAACACGTGTCCTATATGGCCAAACTCAAAAAATTCCAACTATTCTCTGTCTCATACCACCTACTTAGAAGCCATCTCTGTTTGACATACAAAGCCATGTCTGACCCAGCTCTGTTAGAAATGCTACATCTAAAGAAATCCCAATCCCTCTGCACCACATGCTCCAGAGACCCCAACCTCATTACCACAATCAACAGAACAAGCTGGAGGGACAGGTTCATAACCCAGATGCCCCCATGCTATGGAATAGACTTTCCATACATGTCAAACAGAGCACCTCAAGAGCCCTCTTCAAGAGAAATCTTGATGAGTGGATGGGAAATAGAAATTTCATCCTGAGGATTATTCCAGTCACTCTATTTGACAGAGTCACTGGGAACTAAGGTCGGGTGGCACAATGCTAGGGTAATCCTATAGGCTAGGCTTGTAAAGGCTCCAGGGCCATTAGTCTAGTACACGCCTATGAACCTATAAAATCAGGTATGTTATTCAAAACTAAAGACACATGCCTAATTGTCCTTGTAATTCCTCCAGTCTCTCACTCACCTATCCCTAAACTGTACAACATTTTATTTTTGTATATAAAAAATAAAACATTAGAAAACAAAAATGGAGCAACGGAGACCTTCTTTTCTGTGTTGCTTCCTTTGCAAAGTACTGATGTACTTGGTATGTGTGGAAACGCAAGTCCCATACACATGAGCAGTACATCAGAAAAAGCCCCCGGATACTATAAAAACATGGCAGGACAGCACTGTGCTGATATACAAAGACATTTATTTAAGAAAAGTAAATATTTTTTCTTAAATAATGTCAATGTATAATAGCAATAGCTGACCCCATGGTTGTGAAATAGTAATATTTACCCATGGTTGCCTTTATTTTATCACTCTGGCTTCACCCTCATGATTAAACCACAACAACCATGGGTAAATCTTAATATACCACACCGACGTCAGTTATTGCTTAAATAAAATATATACACTTAATAATTATGTATCAGTAATGAGTAATTAATATTCAAGTCTGACTTCTTTTTTAAAGGAAAACATTTCTTTGTCCTTAGCTCAGTTTTGCTAAGCACAGCTAAACCAAGCTAAGCAATGCTCAAACAGGACCTGTCTGAGCAATTCTTAGCATTGCTCAGCTCTGCTTAGTTGGCTTGAGCATTGCTAAGAAGTCCCATTCTAAGTAGTATTCAGCTTAGCTAAGTGGATTTGCACACTGCTAAGCACTGCTCAGCATTTGCCACCGTAACCACTGCTTAACTCAGCTTAGTAGGTTTGCACATGGCTCAACTTTGCTCAGCATTTTTGAAAATGGTCCAGTGATGGCAAAGGGTGGGAATATGAGCTTATTTAAACTGCACAGGTGGGAATACTGGCAGGAATGTGATGAGGTTAAAACTACTAACATAACAATTGCAACAAAACCCAAATTAAAGGTCATGCAGCTAAATGGTAGGAGTCTAAACGTGAAACTGCATTCATTGCAAACAGTCTTAACCATGGAAAATGCTGACATCTTCGCAGTCACAGAAACCTGGTTCAAAGCTGTGGAGACTACCCCAGCCATACTTGGTTACTCATCCTATCATACATTCAGACCCCAGGCTGTGTGTAGTAAAGCCAAAGGAGGTGGAGTTTCAATATATATTAAAGACATACATACTTCCAGGCTGGTCAAACTGTATGATGCACAGGAGACACTCCAGGTGCAGTTAACCATTGACAAGATCCCTATACAAATCATAGCTAGCTACTGGCCCTGAAATCTGACCCAAGATGCCCAAACTGCCTATCTAGACCTTTTGAATCTATGCAGATTCAAACCTGTACCCTGATCCAAGGTGACTTAGACTACCCAAACATAGACTGGACGTACTACTCATGCAAGAGCACAAACGATCACAGATTCCTCGATATTGTCAATACAAATGTATTGGAACAGGTAGTCGATACCCCCACAAGAGGTGATACTATCCTGGATTTGATATTAATCAACAGGAGTAAGCACTGCAGTATCCCTGAAGTATCATCCACCCTTGTAAGATCAGACCATAAAGCAGTTATGTTTGAAGTCATCATCTCCTGTGACCCCCCCTCTAGCTAGGGTCAAACAAATGCACTTTTCCAAAGGTGATTATACCCTCCTGAAAAATTGTATAAACAGGTTCACAGCCCCCTCCCCCTCTCCAGGAACTGGCACCAGTATCCAAAACTATACCAATTTCCTATACGAACATTTATATAGATGCATGGAATCAAGAATAGGTGCAGCGGTTAGCATTGCCACCTCACAGCAAGAGGTTCTCCGGTTTGATCCTCGGCTGGGGTGCCTTCTGTGCGGAGTCTGCATGTCCTCCCTGTGGTTGTGTGGGTTTCCTCCAGGGGCTCCGGTTTCCTCCCACATCCCAAAGACATGCTGTAGGTGGACACTCTAAAATTGGCTCTAGGAGTGAGTGCGTGCATGTGTGTGCCTTCTGTGGAAGGTTGGGCGCCAGGCTGGCAACTCGACACAGTAAAACTCCACTGCCAATCATGAGTGGATAGGTGATCCACTGTGACGACCCCTAACCGGGAATAGCTGAAAAAAGAAGAAGAAAATGGAATCAAGAATAGCTGACAGGACTAAATCATCCTCTGCAAGGAAGAGTAAACCTGTCTGGTGGACACTGGCAATAAATAAACTCTATAACAAAAGAAAAAACCCACTGTCCAGGACTGGGAAGGAGCAGGTGCCCAATTAGTAGCAATTTCTCCTTAGCCTAAACAAGCATATAAGAGCACTACTGAAATCCTGCAAAGCACACTTTGAGTCCAAATTGGCCACATCTACTAGAGATAATTATAAAGCCTTCTTCACATATGTCCATAATCTCAAAGGTAGCACCCAGATCTGTGTAGAACTGGTGGTCAAGGACACCACATATACAAATGCCATTGATATAGCAAAGCTGCTGTTGACAAATTCAGCAAAAATGTCACCCCTCTGTCCCCCCATCAGAAAATCAGGACATTCCCAGTACCTACCCCCTTCCCCTTATATCTAGGAATCAGGCCATCACTGCTTTCTCAAATGCAAAATATACAGCCTCCATGGGACACAATAACATCCCAGGCTGCATCCTACATGAACTCAGGCACCCTATTCAACCAAAGCCTGACTACTGACTTTGTTCCAGCTGAGTGGAGGACAGCCACTGCCATTCCTTTACACAAAGGTGGAGCATCCACCAATCTGGGAAATTATAGACCAATCAGCCTAACTAACCTGATCTGTAAGGCCATGGAATGGATTATCATGTACCTCATTAACAAGGACATCGTCAACCTCCAAACACTTGATCCCACACAATTTGTATTCGTGAAGGGGAGGTCATGTCTGTTACATTTGGTCGACATGTTTGAAAAATTCACCAAAGCCATGGATGAGGGGAAGACAGTGCACACTGCCTACCTTGACCTGGCCAAAGCCTTTGACACTATTCCCCACTCAGCATAATAGATAAACACTCTCAACTAGGCATCAATCTGTATGTTACCAGATGGGTAGCTAACTGGCTCACTGATAGAACCCACCTAGTCAAAATAGGGCAAGCCACATCAAGCAGGAGACCTATATTGAGTGGTGTACCCCACGGTGTATTCCTGGGGCCTCTGTTATGTCAGATATACTTTTCTGAGGTGAGGGCCAAAACCAGTGGGCTAGGGCTGACCAAGTTTGCAGATAACTGCAAGCTGGGAGCTGTCATCTATTCCCCTAGTGATGTGTGCATCCTCCAAGAGGGTCTCACCCAAACAAATGACTGCTGCCAGAAACATGGCCTCAAGCTGAATACAAAAGAATGCATCATCATCCCCTTTGGGGAGAGTGATGTCCCCACAAATTATCACATTAATAACAATGTCTTAAGCATGCAGTCAGTTGTGAGGGATTTGGGCACCCAGATTGATAGCAACCTGACTTTTGTCCACCATGTTTCTTCCATTGAATGTAAAGCTTCCTACATGGCTCACCTCATAAGTAAGGGTATATCGTACAGGGACAAGGAGGTCATAACATCCCTGTATCCTTCCCTTATAAGGCCTATTATTGGGTACAACACCCCATTCGGCATGTACCACGCAAAGCACATGCAGCAGCTGGAGAGACCACAGAGGTTCCTCACCAGAAGAATCCAGGCCCTCAAAAAAGTACCATACACAGATAGGTTATAATCCCTAGTCCACCACTCTGTGTCATAAAGACTCCTCAGAGGTGACCTCTGTTTGGCATACAAGGCCCTGTACAACCCAGCCCTGATGGAGTTGTTGCATATTCGTAAGGCAAACTAAACTCATGCAACCTGCATGCAAGGCCTTAACCTGGTCTGTGACATGAATAGAACTTGTCTGGGTGATAGGTTTGTGTCCCAAAGATGCGGCCAATTGTGTAACTGATTCCCTTTCCATGTCATGCAGAATACCTCTCTAGGCCTCTTGAAGAGGAACCTGGGTGACTGGATGGGAAACAGAACATACACGTCTGGGATCCCACCTGTGTCCTTGCTGGACAGGGGAAACAGGTGCTGACTTTAAAGAAACAACAGCAAAAGTCTTGCCTAGGCCTATAAGGGCCTCTGGACCAATAGCCTAGTATTATCCTATGAACCTATGAGCCTATTACCATAGATGTTTGCTATAATTATTTCACACTGTCCTGCAATATTGGCTGAAAGTATTCCCTGTGAGTCTGAATTCTGTAGTTACTGTATTGATTGAGTAGTGTCATGTTCCTTTATTAGTTATTATTAAATATAGGTAAACCTTGTAATTGCGTCTGGTCGGTATAGAACAAAGTAAGCTCTTAAAGTACTTGCATGTGTATTCTGTGACACTGTATAGCCCACTCCAATAGGCTTGGTCTTGGTCACACTTACCATTTGGCTAATAGGCACATCACACAGTTGGATTTGTCACCCTTCGGTAAGGGCCTTACAGTAGGTGATAAAGAGCTGAATTGTGGCAGTCAGAACTACCTTTAACTGTGGGCAAAAGGGACCATAGCTGGTAAAACTGTGCCAGCCTTTCCCAAATCTCAAAGTATGTGTATCAGCTACTTGAGCAGGGACACAAAGCACAGGTTGGACAGAGAGGGTGATGGATGTTTTGACATGGGCACTCTGCTGAGTTGTTAAACATATAGCTGTGCCAGTGGGGAGACATATTGCTGATCTGGAGAGAGAGAGGGAGAAACCAGCCCCAGACTGACTGTGATCTCTGTGTGCTCTGAAGGATAATTGTACTTTACTGTGTGTGTATTTGTGATCCTCCTATTGTGTACATCCCTCACTGGTGGTAGTAGTGAGGACTGAGGCTCATTGATTACTGGGCCAGTGCAGGGGTGTCAAACATACAGTACTTACTGCTGGATACAGCTCACATATCACATCATGTACCATTCTTGAGCCCGTCTCAGTCTGCCAATGTCATACAGGATTATTTCACAGACTGTCCAGGTCTCCCTGACCATTCCTGACATATTCTGGCTAGGTCTGTGTGTACACCACACCTGTATCTGAATGCCTGACACCTAAGGCTAGCATACCTGGCAAGACCCTGCAGCAGGACAGCAGGTTATCGGTACTAGTAGTGGGGGATGCTGGCTTTGGCTCAGCAGCAGTGCATACATACTGAGCATGCAACGTAAGGGGAATGGATACAGTACCAGATATTCATGTACCATCATTGTGCCCCCAGTGGTCTGGCGTGCCACATATACATTTCACAAACTCTGTGGAAAAACATCATGTAATTGTTCAACTGGTGTGCAGAAATACACATATGTCTGGTGGGGGGTCTACATCTTTCAGGCATATGTACGCATTCCACAAACATCTGGGTGCTGAAGATGCTAGACACCTATGAGGTGGTCACCCTACAACACACATGCACTGATCTCAGTTATTGTGTAGCTCAGATGTTCCTGGAATGTCAACATTCACCTGTAGAAATACTCACATATTTGTGTGATATAGGCTGGAAGACATGGTACTGTAACACTGCCCATAGGGGACACCCAGCAGTCAATGGCACATATGTGTGTGGGCACGTAACAGAGTCTGTCACAGCAGACAGGCCACATATGGTATTTCATGTATCATACCAGTTTACTAGGCTGTGGGCCCTGAGCAGCCATATCCTTAGGCCACATGTTAGCCCATGTGTATGCAAGGCAGCAGCTGATGTCCCCATCCAGGCAGGGACACAGGTGGTATCCCAAGGGTGTATGTGCCATTAACCATCCAGTTGAGCATGTTACACCTGCAAAGGTGTAGATAGCTACTCTGTCTGATGTGGACAGGATGCCAATTCCCCGCAGGGTGATTGTGTGTGACACACATCCAAGCTGTCAACAAGCACAGTCCAGGTCACTCACCAAGTGGAGGTTTGTGTGTGTGTGTGTGTGTGTGTGTGTGTGTGTGTGTGTGTGTGTGTGTGTGTGTGTGTGTGTATGTATGTGTGTGTGTATCAGCAAACATTATAGTGCAGGCATTAATTTACATATGTTGTCTTCCCCTCACAGGTGAACATGGGGATTAGTGTCTCCCCCTCACAACCTGATGTCAATGTCTTTGCGGACTCTGATGATGATGGTGGTCATAGTGAGGCACATGTGGGGTTGTCGATGGCTGACTCTGTGCCATTGGTTGGTATCCCACTTTCACCCACAATGTCCCCACATACAGTCAGTATGCCCACGCATACCCAGTCCCCAGCAGCCACCGATAATGGACAGTTGGAGAGTGGTGGCATAGAACAGGCTAGTGTGGTGACTATGACAAGTGTGAGTGTAGACATTCACCATAGCCAGAGAGCAGGTGAGGCCCCACACAGGCAGATGGACAGGGGTGCTTGAAGGAGGACTGCTGCCCATCAAGCCCCTGTCACAAGTGTTACAGCAGGTGTCACCAGACACATGTTTCAATCTCTCATGGAGGCACAGGCATGTTCTGAATGCAACACCAGACAGATGCTCAGAGTCATGAATGCAACAATTCCTGCCATGCGTGATGACCTCCATGGCCTTGTTGATGCTGTACGTTATTATGCTAATGTCGTGGTTAGACGGTGATGTGAGACATTGTCATTCCTCAACTGTGCAATGTCTGTGCTGGAGCATGTGATGGGTGTAAGGCATCGGCCACATGGACGTAGGTCAGCAACAAGATCATCTGAGAGTCCATGTGGCTGTGCACATTCACACTTCCATAGTGGCAGTACCACCAGCACTACTGAAGGAAGGGTGCAGTCCACACCACAATGGAGCAGGCCATGGGCACATGGTCCTGGCCGGTCCCGTCAGGGACATGGATTCACCAGACAGCAGTCACCATTGAGGAGTAGTACTGCATCTGGCTTTGAGACTGGTTGTGCCAGTGACACTCCTGGCAGAACCAGTTCCTATGTCCGTGACAAAAGATGGTGAACTGTGCATCCTGCCATGTACAATCCAAGGCTGTCCAACATACCCTTATGAAAGGCAACCACATAGCTTGACTGTGTGCATACACTCACACATCTCTATCACAAGCAGGTCACCACCAGACACCCACAGCTCCTCTACATGGCCCAGTTTAACACCAGCACTCCAGACACACACACACACATATGATGTTAACAGTATGGCCCAGCCTAGGTACAGCTGTATATGTACATGTTTACCAGGTGTGTATGCATGCAGCAGTGTGTGAGGGGCAACAGGGGCAGACAGTGTGACCTTGCATACATACCCCTTGACACAGCCAGCTAGCCTTCATACATGTCACCTGGGTGTTCTGTAGTACCACAGGCTCATACATACAGAGGCGGTTACTTGAGTATTGGCAGTAGGTCCCTCACAAGCCTAGCAATTACTTTAACCCCAACAGATTCACCTATCAGCATCTGTTGCCCCTGCCATTTCTTTCCCATCCACCCACCCTTGATGCAGTTGATGTGGCTATGCATGCTACTGTGTTTGACAGGTTTGGGGAGTATATTCCTGACACAGAGCAGTCTCTGGTAGCCATACATGGCAATCTCCAGCAGGTGTGTCTGTTATCTCATATGCAAGTCTGGCCTTTCATGCTGTTGGTGCACACAAGGTCATAGTCTTGTACATGGGGCAGCTGTTGAAGAGCTGAGCACAACATTGTCATCTTGGCATACCACAGACACCTGTGGACAACATGACCACTAACCAGTGGGTGAGTACAGATTAGAGGCTGTCTGCATGGAACAGGTGTTGCAGGACATGGCTGACCTTTGTGAGTGTTAACATACCCGGTACAGATGCTGCAGCTGTCTGCATAGCTTCATAGCAGACCAGCCGTGCTGCTAATGTATTGTTTTACTGACTGAGGACTATTCCAAGGTAATGTCCACCTTTTGGATGGATGTGGTCCTTTTACCTATGTGGTGAATCACATACAAGCAATTCCTAACAACTGCCAATACATGTTGCCTGTATTCAACTAAATTTGGCATAAAGATTACCCAGGTCTGTCACCACACTCTGTGTGTTTATGGGGCTGGTGCTGATGTGGGAAATACTGCAGTCATGTCCTTGATGTATGGCATGCTGACAATGTTGTCTGCAGTCAGTTGGAGGCTAGTATCTTGACAGCATTCCATACACACTGAATGGTCAATTGCAGTGTGTTAGCAGAATGTGGCTCAATGAGAGACTGAAAAATACATTCACCTCACACAGCCATAGGCTGTACCTACATATGTGGGTGGTGCAAGTTAGTATTCATGCCTACATACATGTGGATTACTGGGGGCACCAGGTAGTCACAGGGTCTTCACGTGTCTACATATTGCACACACATAGGTCACACATAATGTGTGTGTGACATTATGAAATGTGGAGTGTGGGACACAAGTTATAGTAATGTGACAGTTGGCAGGACATAGCATGCCCATGGCAAGTGCAACACACAGGACTTCCTCTGGTTTGCTACTATGACACCTTCTTTGTGTGACATTACCTTAGCTTAAAGTATTTCTCATAATTATTGTGGGAAGAAATATCCAGGGAATTGTTATGGCTAGGCTTGTATAGGCCCTAAGGCCAATAGACTAATACCAACCTATGAACCTATGAACATTAAGGTGCTTCTGATGTGCAATAGCAGCTCTATGCAATCAGTACAGAATTGTATGACATGTTTCTTGTCCTACAATCTTGGGACCTCTTTTCACTGTTTCAGTTGTCAAAGGTCACATCTTGCCACACATGGACTGCAACCAGCAGGGTGGTACAGACATAGCTCTCAACTGTACAGATTTCCACAGAATGTCCAGATTCATGTCTCATATTGTTGGTCCATTCTCTCATAAACTTGGGTTTTTCCGGCACATCATTGCAAAATCATTGAGGGTTGATGTAAACAAATTATGACAGACATTTGAGTTGCAGACTTCATACCCTTCAGGATATTTATGCTAATGCAAAACCTGTTATTCTATCACCTGTATATGTTTGTAGGAGCAATAATTAATAAGAGTCCCTATTCTGTGCCCTTTGTCAGACCATTATTTATGGCTTTGTAAACATTTCTTGCTTTAAGAGCTTGGGAGGTATGGGTACAGATGGTGACCAGACCTCTGACCTCTGCATATGTCTGCAGATTGTACTGATGTTTGACACATAATTTCTTTCCATCTGTCATAAACCTGTGGTGCACTGGTCAACGATTTGGAAGATCATGACAGACTGACATTGCAGATTAATGATGGATATTGTCATGAAACAGCACATACCATTTGGAAATTGCATTCAAATGCATGACCTGTTCTGCTATCTATTTTCCATGTGTGTCACAGCAATATGTGAAGGGTATGCTTAATATTTGTGGTTTGCCCCAGCTTCACATATGGCTTTAACCAGATGTCTTTCTGTGAGTGGTTGAGAGGTATGCTGGTGGCCGTAACACAGGTAGACTGCTGCAAGGGGATGTATGTACATACACACACACACACACACACACACACACACACACACACACACACACACACACACACACACACACACACACACACACACACACACACACACACATTCATGTCTTGCTGATAGCCGAACCTCTACCTGGCCATTTGTACAAATGATAGTGCGAGATATATAACACAAACACCGCAGAGGTAATGTAGTGTTGCAGTGTCTAACACTACTGTTCAAGTGGGTGACAATTGCAGGGGCTGTTAGGATCGTCCATGGTGGGTTCAGAGGCCCACAACATGGTAGAGCCATCTGAAACACACACACTGCTGCATGGGGACATGCATATAAACACACATGCACACAGAGTTGACACTTCTCATAATAGATGACCTACCTATTTATGTACAATACACACTGATATGACTAATGCATGCACCAAAGTGCCTTTCTGTTAGGAAATGTGTAACTTTGCTTGTAAGGTGGATGACATATGTAGGGGTTGCAACTAGGTTGCCAATAGTTAAGTGAACAAGGTGGAAGAGGCACACAAAATGTTATAACCATCGCATACACACAGTAAAGACAGCCACAGGGGATATGCATACAGAAACACATACACAGTTGCCAATAGACAGATTACTAACCCTACATATCCACTTTTATGTACTATAGTGCTATGTACACATTACATGCACCACAGAGATTATATGGCTCGGACATAACTTACTACCTCTTACAAATAATCTTGTGAATGCCTTCATGGATGGTGGGATAAACCAACCAAAATAGTGACTGCTGTCATATATTGCTCTTACAAACCTAGACAAGTGTTAGAGTAACAGACGTTGCATTATTATGATGTTTCAGACAGGTACAAAGTCTGATACTCATATGTCTGTCACTACGGAAACTGTGACATATTTGGCAATGATTTGTCATAACTGCCAGTTGTTAGGGGACACAGACCACATATATATTGCAAACATCTGGATATTCTGTAAACATCTGTACAGATGACTAGTATGGGCTATATAGTTTAACATAGTGTATGTAAGACAGATGCCATTAAGAGGTTCATTCAAGTAATGCCATGGGAAGGGGGTCAACCAACACAAACAATACAAACAGGGGATATGCTTCACACACAGTAGTACACTTGTCAGTATTGAGATTAGAACTCCTACCTATCAAATTATTTGCACTATAAAGTTACGCAATTATTGCATATGTCACGGTGCTTATAGGACTGATGAGTGTCTACAGGTACTTCTAAGGTGAATGACATCAGCGGGTCTTGTAAAGTAGGTGAATGGGAAGTGTACTGAGTGGAACATGCCTCAAAATGTTATAACCAACACCCCCAGATTATACAGTTTTCACACACACACACACACACACACACACACACACACACACACACACACACACACACACACACACACACACACACACACATACAGGATCACAGTTGCCAGCATTGAGTTTAGAACCCCTAATTGAGTTTAGAACCCCTAGCTATCTACTCATTTGTACTATGGTATTAGGTTCATAGGTAAGTACTATGCTATCTGCCCGAGGGCATCGATAAGCCTAGCCAAAATGTGTTGGCTTTCGCCACACCCTTAGATTAGTTCCCTGTGCCTCTGTCCAGCAGAACCATTAGTTCCCTGTGCCTCTGTACAGCAGAGCCACTGCAGTGATTCCCGGGGTAAATTTTCTGTTTCCCATCCACTCGTCAAGGTTTCTCTTGAAGAGTGTTAATAAGGGTTCTGCCTAATGTAGATTGGAATCCTGTTCCGAAGCATGGGGAGTCTCTGGGACAGGAATCTATCCCTCCAGCACGTCCTATTTATCATTGTGGTGAGGTTTAGATCCCTAGAGCATGGGGCTCTTGGGGATTTGTTTTTTTTAGGTGGAGCATGTCCATCAATTCTGGGTTGGACATGGCCTTGTATGTCAGGCAGAGACCACCTCTGAGTAAGCGGTATGCAACCGAGTACAGCTGGAGTTTCTTCAGTCAGGCTGCATAGGACATCTGTTTGAGGCCAATAATCCTCTTGGTGAGGTACTTCTGTGGTCTTTCCAGCTGTTGCAGGTGTCTTGTAAGGTACATCCCAAATGGGGCATTGTACTCTATGATGGGTCTGATGAGTGATGAGTAGAGGGGCACAATAACCTCTTTTGTTCTAGATGCAAACCATTTTGTGATTAGGTGGGCCACATAGAAGGATTTTCTAACCACCTTGGCAATATGATTATCAAAGGAGAGATTACTATTTATTTGGGTCCCCAGATCCCTTATTACATTTTCTGTATTTAGGGGACTACCACGTATGTGGTAGTTCAAGGTATTTTGTTTTTTCCAAAGGGGATGACTATGTACATTTTGGCATTCAGCTTGAAGCCATGATTTTGACACCAGGTATCCATCTCAGTGAGACCCTTCTGGGGGATGTCTGTATCAGCCAGAGAGTCAATTATGGCCCCTCGTTTGCAGTCGTCTGTGAACTTGGTCAGCCATAGTTCTACTGTGCTTGCCTGTACCTCTGAGAAGTATATACCAAACAGGAGGAGTCCCAGGACTGAGCCCTGGGGGACTCCACTTGTAACTGGTTTAGAGTTGGACCTATGGCCTGCAACTCTCACCGTGTGCGTTATATCCTTGAGCCAATTGGCAACCCATCTCGTGATGTAGGGGTTTATGTTCAGGCTTGTGAGCTTGTCTATAATACCAGAATGGGGAATGGTGTTGAAAGCATTTGCAAGGCCTAGGTAGGCTGTGTGGATCTCCTTTCCCTCATCTAAAGCCTTGGTAACTGTCTCAAAGAAGTCCACCAGGTTTAGGAGGCATGATATGCCCTTAGCAAAGCCAAACTGGGTAGGGTCCAATGTTTGGAGATTCCCAATGTCTCTGTTAATGAGTTCCATGATGATGCACTCCATAGCCTTGCAGACCAGGCTAGTCAGGCTTATAGGGTGATAGTTCCTGGGGTCCGTTGTGGCTCCACCTTTGTGGAGTGGGATAACTGTTGCTGTGCACCACTCTATGGATATGTAGCCTGTAGAGAGGCTGAGTTTGAACAGTGTGTTTAGGTGAGGGTTAGTTCATTTTGGAGCTTGTGTAAGACAAAGCCTGGGACATCATCCGGCCCCATTAAAGCTGTGTTTTTGGCTTTGGAAAGGACTGTTTTAACCTGTGTGTCGGTGATTGCTGGGGCTTTACATTCTTCTGGTATGGTTATGGGCCCCTTAAGGGGTGAGTGGGGGTGAAGTTTGCACTAAACCTGTCTGCCTGAATGTTGGCAATGTCAGTCGGTTCAATGTATTTTGTGCCATTCTGCACTAACTCAGAGCAGATCTGAGAGTTTCCACTTAGGTTCTTGACATAGCTAAAGAACGCTTTGTGGTTATCTTTGGAGTCCTTGGCAATTTTTACAGTTGTTGCACATGCCATGGAGCTTACAGGGTTTGGCACTATTCCAAGGAACTTCTAAGGTGAATGACATCAGCAGCCCTTGTAAAGTAAGACAATGGGAAGTGTACTGGGTGGGAAAGGCCTCAAAATACTTTCACCTGCAAACTTACAAACACTTATATACATTTGCCAGAACTGAGATTAGCACTGCTGCCTATCTAATTATTGGTACTATAGTGTTACATAGTTATTGCAAGTACCATAGAGCTTATAGGGCTGAGGGTTGTCCCAAGGTACTTCTAAGGTGAATGACGTTAGCAGCCCTTGTAAAGTAGGGCAATGAGAAGTGTACTGGATGGCAAAGACCTCAAAATACTTTTACCTTCAAACATACACTCACACCAAATAACCAGAGAAAAAACAACAAAGACTGCAATCCACCAATGCAAATCACCACACCTCAGATAAATCCAAAAGCAGTTTATTCGAGTACCAGTTAAGTGCTTTCTTCCTCTAAGAGGGACTTCATCAGAACAGCTTATAAAATCAACCCCAGTCCTTTTATAACACCACATACCTCATTAAGCAATCAATTACACCATAATTGAATAATTAACACAAAATAAAAAACAATTAAAAACTGTGATCCAAATACATATATAAAAGTCATACAAAATATAAAATTCCATGAACTGGTGACAAAAAGGAGAAATAACAAATTTTTTCTTTGCCACTATCTCAGAATATGTTTAAATTTTAATAAACATGATATATTAAAGTTTTCATTAATTCCCGGGTCCTTTGTGGCATTTAACCTCAATTGCCACCTAAGCTCACAAATATCTGAATGTACATCAAGCACCCTGCCCTGGGTATCCTTGATTAATTGCTGTAAAATCAAAAATGTAAATATATGATCATTATGATTATGTACATGTCTACTTAAAGCATTAGTCATTTTACCATTTCTAATATCTAAAAGGTGCTTGATGTACATTTAGATATTTGTGAGCTTAGTTGGCAATTGAGGTTAAATGCCACAAAGGACCTGGGAATTAATGAAAACCTCAATATATCATGTTTATTAAAATTGAAACATATTCTGGGATAGTGGCAAATAAAAAATGTGTTATTTCTCCCTTTTGTCATCAGTTTATGGAATTTTATATTTTGTATGATTTTTATATATTTATTTGGATCACAGTTTTTTTTATTTGTGTTAATTATTCAATTATGATTTAATTGATTGCTTAATGAGGTATGTGGTGTTATAAAAGGACTGGGGTTGATTTTATAAGCTGTTCTGATGAAGTCCCTCTTAGGAGAAGAAAATTCTTAACTGGTACTGAAATAAACTGCTTTTGGATTTATCTGAGGTGTGGTGATTTGCATTGGTGGAATACACACTTACACACCCACATATATTTGCCAGGACTGAGATTAGAACCCCTGCCCATCTAGCTATTGATACTATAGCATTATGTAGTTATCGCAAGCACCACAAAGCTTATAGAGCTGAGGGTTATCCCAAGGTACTTCTAAGGTCAATGACATCAGCAGGACTGCTAAAGCAGGGCAATGGGTAGCGTACTGGGTGGGAATGACCTATAATCCTTTAACCTACAAACACAAACACACACGGGTATGGGTAGAGCAGTTAAGGTGTACATAGCTGTCTGTATGCAAAGACGTCTGCACAATACAGTTGTATAGACCAATGTGAGCTTACACATGGGTTGTAATTATCTGAGTTTAGGAGCATACCCAGTATGACCGTCTATAATAATAGTGGGAGTCCATTCCAAAGATATCTGTACTCCGGTCCAGGGTTTGGTGTGCTACAGCCATACCTGTCAACCTGTTACTGCAAGCACTCTGGGGAAAGCCGGCAAAATCAGGGGTGGGGGGGGAGACAATGGGCCAAAAACAGGTATATGTTTTAAATATTGCTCTTATAGAGTTAGAAAGTTGCTAGAGTAACAGGGTTTGTTTTAGCAGACATTTTGTGACATATATGACATCTGACACTGAAATGTATGTCATCACTTACTGACATAGATCCTTAGATCATTACAGTCATGTACCCGTGACATACAAGATTTACGATGAGCAGACCAAAATTATGAGCCAAAGTATAGACATTCCGGCCAAATCCAGCCAGTTGAAAGGTGTGGCTACAGCCAATTGGCTGATTAAGTTGCGTAAACAGTCCAGCACCTCAGTCATATAATGGCCAGAGATCTCCTGGTTGTGTGGTATCTTTCTTAACTGAAACGTCATATCCTGGTGTGGGTACAGAGTGCATTCTACTGAACAGAGATTTCCATAATATGTGTGGCATATTCTACATAGCACTGTGATTTCCTGGTATGTCAGTGGCAGAGCAGTATAGAGTTACATGTTGAACCACTGACAGATATTTGTTTATAAGTTCATAGATTAAAAGAAGGTTAGTAGGCTATTGGCCCTGAAGCCCTTATAATAACCCTAGCATACGAGAGTGTAGCCCATGTTAAGACATGTCAGCACTCAGAGTTCCTGTCCAGCAGGGATGAAAATAGAATCACAGGACTGTATTGTCTGTTTCCCACACAGTTATCCAGGGTGCACTTCACAAGTGATACTGAGGTATTCATTTGATGCGGACAGGGAGTGTATTCCACAGATGAGGGAGTCTGTGGGACACATATCTGTCACACCAACTCCCGTTGATATCACAGACAAGGTTGATGCTGCACATACAGGTTGCTTGAGTGGGACTTGACTTGTAGATGTGCAGCAGTCCCATCAAGGCAGGGTCTGGATTGCTTTGTATGACAGACAGAGGTCACCCCTGAGGAGTCTGTATGGAACTGAGTAGAGGGACAGTGCATTTAGCATATCTTTGTAGGGTATGTGTTTAAGGGTCCAGATTCTCCTGGTGAGGAACCTCTGTGGTGTCTCCAGCTGCTGCATGTGCTTTGAGAGGTACATGCTGAAGAGGGGGGGTTGTACACAATAAATGGCCTTATAAGGGTGGGATACATGGATCTTATGACCTTTTTGTCCCTGGATGAGATACCCACCTTTGTGTAAAGGGATGACAGTGGCTGTCCTCCACTCAGCTGGGGCAAAGCCAGTACAGATGACTTTGGTTGAGTCGGGCGCCTAATGTTGCTAACGGTTCATGCCTGAGTTCATGTAAGATGCAGCCAGGGATGTATTCAGATCCCATGGAGGCTGTCTTTTCCCTTTGTGAAGCTAGTGATACCCTGTTCCATAGTGATAAATGAGTGGGTGGGCAGGTACTGGGGATGTCCTGCTTTACTGATGGTGGGGACAGAGGGGAGACATTTCCACTAAATCTGTCAGCCAGTAGATTGGTTATATCTACAGCTTTTGTGTATGTGCTGTCCTTGACCACCAGTTTTGAACAAATCTGGGAGCATCCTTTGAGACTGCAGACATATGTGAGGAAAGCCTTCCGGTTCTCTGTCTTAGATATGGGCAATCTGGTGTCAGAGTTGCCTTTAAGAATTTCAGTACTGCTGTTAGTTGTTTGTTCAGGCTAAGGGAAGATAGCTTCCAAGTGTGCACCTGCTCCTTCTTGGCCCTGGACAGCAATGTTATCCTTTTGTTACATAGATCCTTTATCACAGATGTTTCCAGACAGGTGTACTCTCCCTTGCAGAGGATAATCTTGTCCTGTTGTGTATTCCTGATTCCATGTATCTATCTATCTATCTATCTATCTATCTATCTATCTATCTATCTATCTATCTATCTATCTATCTATATATCTATCTCTCTGATAGTATAGTACTTTAGTGCACATTTTGACATTGGTGCCTGTTCCTCAAGTGGGGGAGGGGGCTGTACAACTGTTTATACCATCCCTCAGGTTGCGTGATCAGCTAGGGAGACATTCCCATTTGACCATAATTAGGGGGTAGTCAGGGGAGATGGTGATATCGAACTTGACCGCCTTTTTTCGGATCTGGCCAGGGTGGGTGATACCATAGGGGTGCTGCTGTGGTTACTCATGTTGGTTACTACCACTTCCGATATATGTATCACATCTTGTGGGGATATCAAGTAGCTGTCCAAAGGATTAAGCATTGAGAAGATGGGGGAGTCTCTGTGCATTTCTATTCTGGCATGGTTGGTACTTGCAGTCTGTGTTCGGGTAATTAAAGTCAGCCAGGATAAGGGTTGAATCTTGATAGATTGGTAGAGGGACATATAGGTGGGGTGGCCATCCTGAGTGGAATATGTTGGCATGTAGTTGCCTATAATTTGAATAGGGGGTCTTGTCAACAGTTACATTTTTGCTGGAGTCTCTCATGTGCATCAGACTATTGGATCAGCCTGGAGGTATGTGTCTGTTTCATATTATATTTATAGCCCACCTCCTTTAGCTTTTCTGGACACATTTTGGAGTCTGCCTGTATGGTAGGATGAGTGACCAGGTAAGGATGGTTTGCTCTCCACAGCTGTGGGTCAGGTTTCTGTGACTGCACAATTCTCAGCATTTCTCAGGGTTAAGAATGCTTGCAATGAGTGCATTTTCATGTTTAGACACCTAGTGTTTAGCAGCATGACCATTAATTTGCATTTTGATGTGAGTTTCATATTGGTAGTATCGACCTCATGATTTTCCCTAAAACATCCACTATGGGGGAGGCAAGGGCCTTTGCCAGAAGCCTGAATCCCTAGTGAGATATATGCAGGCCATCTGTAAAAAAGCAGCAAGGTCTGTCACTCGTATGTTATCAGGCTGTCAGACACTGGATCACCCTGGGACGACAACAGAAAGTATGTCAATAATTTTCTGTTTGTATTGAGATGTCAGTCTGGGTGACAGTAGAATTCTGCTTAAGCCTAGGGACATAGCTGCATGGGACACATATTCAGCATGCTCAATCATGTCTGTCTTCCTGTAGTCCAGGGAGGTATGTCTGAAGTCATTCACACCAACAAGGACTGGGACACACTTATAACAGTACCTGTTGTGAAGAGACTTCAGTGCATGTGTGATATGGCAGATGATGGCACCTGACAAATAATTAACTGCTACAGTCTCCTTATGCAGTCTGGTGGGAGGCACATCTGTATGTCTCACAATAGAGTCTCCTATGGAGTAATATGTTGGCCTTATTGTTGGGCCTTACTGGTTGTCTGACACTGCTAAGTAAGCTATGCCTGGTATGTTGTTTGGAGGTTTGTGGAGTTCTCATGTGTGCTTGGCTCTGAGGTGTCCTTTGTTTGGGTTTGAATTTGTTGAGGACCCCCACATATGTGGGTGTGTGTTGTGTAGTTGTGGGTGTTGTTTACTGACTGCATACACTGCAGGGAACCTATGTTACTGCACAATTTGTTCTGGTGTGCACATTCTCCATTTGTCTGCCCAGTGGGTCCCCTTCCCTTATGTGTGTCTCTT
Source organism: Protopterus annectens (assembly GCF_019279795.1). Classification (NCBI taxonomy): domain Eukaryota; kingdom Metazoa; phylum Chordata; order Ceratodontiformes; family Protopteridae; genus Protopterus; species Protopterus annectens. The sequence continues at coordinate 304,296,632 of NC_056729.1, forward strand.
TGTCCTTCTGTAGTGCAGTCATGGGCTTTGTCCACAGTTGCTACTGTTATGTATTTGTATATGTCTGGTGTGAGTGGGGTAGATGTCATAACATCACACACAGGGTTATGGACTTCAGACCTCTGAGTGTACCTGTTCATGGGTTCACAGGAGATTACTAGGCTAATGACTCTGGGGCACTTACAAGGCTATCCCAGAGTATATCCCCAGAAGAGACACCGCAATCAGCAGCTGTTAGCCCTGTCAATGAGGGACATAGGTGGCACCCCTGGGACAAATGTTTGGTTGGTCATCCACTCATCAAGGCTGTGCTTGAAGAAGATCAGTGACATACTTTGTTTGATATGTATGGGGAATGTATTCCAGAGGCAGGTCAGCATGTAATATATTAGATAGTAGACTTTTGAGTGTGTACTGCAGAGGTGTTAGACTTACAGATATGGAGCATCTGTACTAGTGCAGGGTCTGAGAATGCCTTATAGGTGAGACACAGGTCACCTCTGAGCAATCTGTATGATACAGTGTAGAGTGAGGCTGATTTGAGTCTGAACACATAGGACAGGTGTTGGAGAACATGGATTTTGTTTGTGAGGTATTTCTGTGTCCTTTCCAGTTGGTGCAAGTGTTTGGAGAGGTACATACCAAACAGGCCATTGTACTCAATTATTGGCCTAATGAGGGAGATGTACAGAGAGGTAATAACCTTTTTTCTTCTGGATGCAATTCCTTTACTTATGACATAAACCACGTAACAACCTTTTCTGACCACAGCCACTACATGATGGTCAAACATGACCATTGTTCTTGACTTGTGTACCCAGGTCTTTGAGCACGGGTTGTGTGCTTAGGGGTTTGCTGCTGATGTGGTAATCAGTAGGGGATGTGTTTATGATAAATGGTATGATACTACACTGTTTTGCATTTAACTTTAGGCCATGCGTTTTGCACCAGTCATTTGTTGTTGTGAGACCATCTTGAAGTATGTTAAGATCATTTGGGGAGTCAATGACAGCACCAAATTACAGTTGTCCACAAACTTGGTCAGCCACAGGTCTTTTGTCTTTTTCTGGACCTCTCACAAGTAGATAGCCAACAATATGGGTCCCAGGACAGATCCCTGGTGGACACCAGTAGTGACAGGTCTGCTATCAGAGGTAGTGACACCTATTTTGACCTTGTGGGTCCTATCAGTGAGCCAGTTGCGCACCCACATAATGACATAGAGACTGACACCAAGTTCTGTCAGCTTTTCAATGATGCTCAAGTGGGAATTGTGTCAAAGGCTTTCACCAAGTCACGGTAAGCTGTGTGTACTGACTTTCCCTCATCTAGTGCCTTGGTGATAGTCTCAAAGAGATAGGGCAGGTTCAATAGGCAAAATATGCCCTTGACAAATCTGAATTGGATGTGGTCAAGTGCTTGGAGATTGCCTATGTTCTTGCTTATGAGGTGCACAATAATACGCTCCATGACCATACAGATCAGACTTGTCAAGCTAATGGGGCAATAGTTTTGTGCAAAGGGATGACAATGGCAGTTTTCCACTCTTCTGGAATGAAGCCTGTACTTTGGCTATGGTTGAGAAGAGCGGTTAGTGGCGGGACTAGTTCTTGATGGTGATGTTGCAGAATACAGTCTAGGATACTCTCAGGTTCCAGGGCAGCTGTGTTGTTTGGCTTGGATAGGGACTTTAACACTTGATCTACAGAGATGTGAGGTGCAGGACAAGTATTGTGGATGTGGAATGTGCCTTTGTGGGGGGGGCAGGGGGTGATGTTTGGGTTGGAATTATCTGCTAGCAGGTTGACTAAGTGAACAGGATCCATGTAAGTGGCACCGTTAAGAAGTAATTCAGAACAGACCTGGCGTTAGCCATGGAGGTTTCTGACATAACTGAAAGAGGCATTGTGGTTAGCCTTTCAGAGGCTAGCTTCAATTCATAATTGATTTTGAAAGATTTCATTTGTGATCCACTTTGTCTGTTGAGCCTAAGGAGGATTTTTTCAATTGGGAATTTGTGCCCTTTTACCATTGGACAACAGTTGCTTCCTTTTGTTGTAAAGCCTGTTCATAGAGGATTTACAACACATAAGTTTGTGTATCCTTGAGAGGCAGGTTTTAGTTCTGTTGGGTAAGGCTGGGTCCATGCAGTTGTAGAGGTATTTGTATAGTACACTTGCACACTGTTCAGAATATTTGTCTGCATCCTCTGGGGGGGGGGTATAGCTACTGATACCATCCCATTGAAGGTTTCTAATCATTTTTTGAGATGTAGAAGTCAGAAGGACAGAACCTGTTTAGAAGGCTGTCCATTATTGCAACCCTACATCTGCTGTGGTCCTCAGACATTTAGTGTTACAATGTTATTATAAGGCTACATATGGGCCATAGCTGTCAAACCGTCATACACTGACATATGGACAGGCCCATATAAAACAGTCAGACACAGGCCCACACATGAGGACAGGGTGTTACTATTGCTCTGCCAAACATAGACTGTTGGGAGAATGGTTTTGTATTAGCTTGCATTTTGTTATTGGTACGATGTCTGCTTCTCCACTGCCTGTCATTAATGTTTTCACATCAACCTTTATTGTTTGGCAAGTAGTTTGGCAGACAAATGCAATGTTATGACAAGCAGAACAGATATTCGAGGCATACTTGTGGTCCTTCAGTGACACCCTGTCATTCTAGGGGTATGGCTGGTGCCCAGTGACTTGTTGTCAGTACTGACACAGTAAGGAGGCAGTCATTTATAACCTGGCACTACACTGACTTTCAGACACCTGCTGTCCTGCTAGGCAATGTGTAGGCTACTCCGAGCTGTGTACTGTCCAGATGTGTGTGAATTGTCCAGCTTTCTTGCAGTAATGGATATTGACTTCTGGACAGTGTGTACTACTCCCACCATAGGTGCGGTTGACATGCAACCTAGTTTGTACAGACAGTCTTGAAACATGGACCCTGTCAACCACAATACTGTAATACACCATTAAGCCACAACAGCCAACAGTAAGTGCTACCTATTTCCTGACAGCATGCATATACAGAGCTCATTTACCCCTGCATATTGTGGACATACTACAAGTTAGCAAGTTGATTGGGACAGACCTGAGAATGTGTGCTCTGCTGCTATTACCCTACAAATATACATGTTCCTGCATTTCTATGGAAAGACGGGTGTGCTGGTGGGAGGGGGGGTATAACTCCAACTGTACACATTTTTATAGACTGTGCAGATGTTTGTTTGACATTTAGGTTCCATTTAGCATAGTATTGTGCTTGTCTTGGAGAATACTGGCATATCACTAGAGAACAACAGACAGTTATGACAGACATTTGAGTTTCTGACATCTTACCCTTCAGAGACTTAAGGCAACTGCAAGACCTGCTGTGATATCAGTGTGTAAGTTTGTAAGTGTTATATTTCATCATTGCCCCATTTGTGGGCCTTTGCCACACATTTCTTTCTGGCTTTGTACAGCTGACTTGCTGTGAGAGGCTGAGAGGTGTGTATGGGACTCTGACATTGACATCCATGCATGTGACCTATGACCCTGCAGTTTGTTAGTCCCCCACATATACTGTAGTGAGTTTGGTCACCTCGGGGACTATTAGGGGACTATTACATATTCCGGGTAAGCTATCATTTAGCAGACATTTCCTGTTGTCCCACATAACTCTCAGTTGCCTGCTGCTATCCCTGTAGTCCATCCCCTTCCTTTGCATACATGCAGCGATATCAGAGATTTGCTAGCACAACATAATGCAGCATTAAGTTGTTGTTAAAAGAAATTAATTACCTTGTGCCTGCGTCAGTTGTGAGAACAGTGCTTGAGGGCTGACTGTGTCAGATGCATGCAGTACACAGCCTATACATGGTAAGGTACCGTAGTGTGATGTGTGTGCCATCCTTTTTACTGTGTGTGCAAGTTGGAGAGAGGTGTCAGTGCCTGAGTTCCTAGGGTGACAGTGTATGTGCCATGCATTCCCTCTTTGCCAAGACCAGGACATACTGGGCATGTCTATGTCTGCTTACAGGGAGAAGCTCAGAGGTTTCCTCCTTCAAATTCCCCTTGTGCCTATGGGGAACCTTGGCAATGGTGGGGGGCTGTGTCACCCTTCCCTCTGCTGTTCCTGCCGCAGCTGTTTCCATAGGATCATATTGTGTAGCATGGCAGATACTATGAACATGCATGCACATGTGGCTGGAGAGTACTGCAATGCCCCTCCAGATATGTCAAGGCAGCAGAACCGTGACTTGAGCAGCCCAAAAACACGCTCTATGATGTTTCTAGTTTGTGTGTGCACCTCATTATGGGATTCTTAATTGTGTGTGTGTGTGTGTGTGTGTGTGTGTGTGTGTGTGTGTATGCATTTTTGATGGGTGTCATCATCCACAGTTCCAGTGTGTAACCAGCATCCCCCACGAGATGGACGTATGGGATGTCCCCCCTGGAAAATGCCTGGTACAGCTGTGAGGCATGCCAGATGTGGGAGTCGCAATAACTGCCAGGGCTGCCAGTACACACATTGATTATAATGCCCTGGGCATTGCACATGACCTGGCAGTTGATGGGGTCACAGCCCTTGCGGTTGATGTAGACTCTACCCTCTTCACCAGGTGGTATTTTGATGTGGACATGGGTGCTGTCTACGGCACCCAGTACCTCTGGGTAGTTTGCTATATGGTGGAAGAGATGCATATTGCTGGTCCTCTACTCATGGGTGGTGGGGAAATAAATGTGCTCACTGGGATGTGGTAGTATGGCATCTAGGAACTGGCAGAGTACCCTGGATGCAGATGCCTGTGGGACCCCCCCCCCCAATAAGTCTTTGGAAAGTACCTGTAGCTAGTATTCTTAAGTCTACACATACCTTTGTTTCAGCTGGAATGGGTTCCCATCTGTTGGCCCTGGGTCTGAGGTGAGGCCAGCAGAGTTGGTGAGTTGCTGTGACAAATTGTATTGAAGGCTGATGACAAGTATAGCAAGAAGGGGAACATACCTCTCAACTGTACAGATTTTCACAGAATTTCTAGATTTGTGCCTCATATTTTTGGTCTGTTGTTCATAAAATTGTGTTTTTTCTGACAAATTAGTGGCAGGTCATTAAAGACTGAAGTTAGAAAATGACAGACACTGGCGTTTTAGACTTCATACCCTTCAGAAAAATGCATGCTAAAGCAGTCTGTTATTCTATCAACTTTCTATGTCTGTAACAGCAATATTTAAAAAATGTCCCTATTCTTGGCTATTTGTCCCACTTTTATTTATGGCTCTGTCCAGATTTCTTCCTCTAAGAGGTTGAGAGGTATGACTACCAGCTTACCAATTTTTGAATGTAACATAGGAAATTAATCCTTCAAGGGCAGCAGGCTCTGAATTTGTAGATGAAACACTGAAATGTAAAGTTGTTTGCTAGTAGCAGCCTCTTCATTAGTTACAAATCTCTTTAATGTGGAATTTTTTGGATGAATTTTTCTTCTGCAGAGATTGTGCTTGTTGAGTGATACTAGTGCATTGTAATGACAGAAGTTTAAGTGGCTTTTTTTGTCTAAAATGTTCTGAAATTGGCAGTTTTGTCATTATTGGGTCTTACATTTTGTTTCATTGCTTACTGGAAAAATGCTCAAAACTACAAATTTCCAAAACTTAATGTCCCGTGCTTAAGCCAAAGTCTCACCAAACCAACGTCAGTGAGCTAAGCACGATGGGCAGACGTCAATATGGAGGCAATGCCAGGAGGGAGCGTAGAGAGTTAGTTGCTGTCGACGTGATTGAGCCAACACCTAGTGGAACACAAACGCAGAATGTAGAGTTTTCCACTAGCGGAGAGGACAACCAGCTTGGGCATTCTTCGCTTGGGTCCAAAGCGACAGAACAACTGGTCACATCAGTAGTAGATGTGATGTCCATGGCGTCTCCAGTTGTTATATCAACAGGGCAACTGTCAGCTGAGTCTAAGGAGCAAGGAGCACACCCCAAGACTGTGCAGGGGCGACAGAATTTTTTCGAGATGCTACCAGCTCCCATAAAGAAACGAGGAGCCTGGAAGAGATCGTTGAGCGAGGGGAGAGACCCCAACAAGAGGAGGAAAGTATTGGAATGACTGGCAGTGAGCATATTGGTATTGTACATAATCTATCTACTCATATTTTAACGGAAGAAGAGCGAAGTGTTTTAAACAAAGGCTTGACTTTTGTGCCTGGTAGGGCCAGTGTTTTTAATGAAATAGTGTTGGACATTATGCTTTATTGTAGGAATTTAGCCCTGAAATGTGCATTTGGTAACAGTAGTAACAATGATTTTGTTAATGGCTCCACTGACACAATTTTGAAACAACCTAGTACATATGTACCACCCTTCACGCCAGCTATGAATTTGTTCATAAGCAGTTGTAAGCATGATTTGCAGAGTTATTTTGAAAAAAGGGATTTTAATAGATTTTACAATCTCACCAAAAAACAACAGGCAGCACTGAGAGATTTAAGTAGCAACCAAGATATTGTCATAAAAATGGCAGATAAAGGAGGAGCTGTGGTAATATTGGATACGGAGGTATACAATTCTAAAATACAGGGTTTGTTATCAGATAATAATACCTATATTCCTATAAATCCGGCAGCAATAAGAATGGTGGTGGATGGGGTACATAGAGATTTAAGGAAATTGAATTTTGAGATGCTGATCAGTGATGATCTATTAAAATTTTTAATGATAGCCAAAGCAACAACTCCCATCTTTAAAGCCTTGCCTAAAATTCATAAGTCACCCTCAGACCCACCCTTAAGACCCATAGTTTCGGGTCGAGGGTGGGTTACTGAGAACATTTCAATATGGCTAGAACATACACTAAGACCTTTTGTTGACAGGATACCTACCATATTAAAAGATACTCGAGGCTTTCTGCAGGTTGTAAGGGATTTTGAACGAAAACAGTTGCATGAAAACATACTGTTGGTTACGTTAGATGTCCAGAGCCTCTTTACCATAATTAGCAACGGTTATGGCATCAAAGCGATAGATAAGGTCTTATGTGACAAGGGTGAGGATGAAACTAAGGTTAGACTGATCAGCACTTTACTTTCCATAGTATTGGAAAACAATGTGTTCATTGGGGGGCAACAGGCCTATAGACAGGCACAGGGGGTAGCTATGGGCATCCCCTGTGCCAATACTTATGCTAATTTGGTCCTCTTCTTTTGGGAAAGAGAGACCATTTTTAGCAATAAAGTATGGATGCAACACATTGGAGCATATACCCGTTTTGTGGATGATGTGTTTATTTTTTGGCAGGGCAGTGTCACTATGCTTCATAGTTTCCTTGAGTTTTTGCACTCCACAACTTCTTTTTTCAGGTTTACTCTAGAATATTCTCACACACAGATTGATTTTCTGGATGTGAGGATACAACGTACCACTGAAGGTTTTTCGTCCAGCATATATAAGAAGGAATGTTGGAAAAATCATTTACTATCATTTGATAGCATGCACCCCCGATATATGTTTCCGAACATAGTTCAGAGTCAAATATGTAGAACATCCAGGTTGTGCCTGGATGATGAACAATATGCAAGGGAAGTTGAGGGGTTGAAGACCTGTTTTAACACAAGAGGTTATGATGAGAACATGGTTAAAAGAATAGCAGATGCCAGCTATGTTGAGAGAGCTGACAGATTCAAACCGTGGCTGAGGCATGACCAAGAGAAGGAAGGTTTACAACCGAAGCAGGTTAGATTCAATAATGCTAGGCTATATTTTACTTATAGTAGCAACATTACTGACATTAAAAACATAGTGAGTAAAAACTGGAATATATTGAGGAGTGATGGCAGATTACGAGATTTGGTTGGGCCCAGACCAAACTTTGGTTATAGGCGCAACACAAATTTGAAGGATTTGTTATGTGGAGAAAAATGTACCACCGGCATGAGATCTTTCAAGGTTAAAGCAGGGACGGTACCATGTGGCAATTGCAAAGCCTGCAAAAGCATAAATAAAGTTTCGACCTTCACACACCCAGTGAATGGCCAGGTTTTCCATTTTAAGGCCAGGGCAACATGCAGAACAACCAATGTGATATACTTGGCAGAATGCTCACAATGTTCGGCTTTCTATGTGGGGATGACAAATAATATGCTGAAGGTCAGGATACTACAACATCTATCATCCATTAGGAAAGACAAGCATAATGCCTTATACAGACATCTAGAGGCCAATCCTACACATACATTTTTATTTAAAGCTGTGATCAATGTAAGGTTAGGCAGTAGGTGTGGGGATATAAAGCTACTCACTGAATCATTGGAATCTAAATGGATCATAACACTTTCATCACATAAGTGCCCAGGTTTAAATGAGATGGTACCTTTAAAACCTGCCTTACAAAAAAGGCGGGTAGTATATTGAATGCTGATTGGTAGTTCATGAATTTAAAATGTGGAGTTATGTGTTACCAAATTGTCTGATGAAGGGTTGTTGAACCCGAAAGCGCTTACTACTTGGATTTTTCACTGTTTTGGATTCTCATTTGTTTTATTAAAGAAGGTAACTTCGTAGCTGTGTCTTGCCATTCTTCTCTTTTTTGCTATAAAACTACAAATTTAAAACACAATCTAACAAATGATGTTGTATTATACAAGGAATTTTGTTTAATACAATCAGGAAGGTGAATCAAAGAACACATGCATGTATGCCCCAAAAAATGTGTGCAAGGAGCCTCTGGTTTGAAAATGTTATTTATTATTTATCTGACATTTGTTGACCGGAGTACTCCAACTGACCTATTGCTCTTTTTCAGCAGAGGACAGAGGAGAAAAGCTCCACAAGTATACATAGAAAAATGAGAATGTTACAGTAACTAGAGTAGGGCAAGATGAGGCTAGTGAGATAAATGAGTCTGTATTTACCAGGGTCTGTGGTTGGGCTATCCTTGTGAAACAGCATTACAATGACTGTTTTCTAGGCCTGTAGACTGCAACCAAAGAAGAGGTTTTGATTAATGAGTGTATTGCCACTGTTATTTGTGTACTTAAGTGGATACTGAAATACTTGGCTTGTTGTCTTGTTCAAGAAGACATTACTTCAGTCAGTTTTAGCAGCTTCACTCAGCTGCTTCTTGCAAAACTTGTAGCTCCTACAAATCTTTAAATACCTCTGCTCTTAGAGGCAACCATGTTAACATCATAATAAACATCCTCTGAAAAGGATGGCTGCTTACATTATATAAACCATGTAGGAAATTACCTTTGACCTTGCCGTTAAATGGTATGACTGACATTAGTTGCGTATCCTATATACAAAAATACACTTTGTTCACACACAAGGACTCCACTTCCTACCTAAACCTGCCCATTGCAGTTTCACTTAGGTAATGCACAGTTTATCGTGGATGGGTATACAACTTATTCATACATTCTTAGACCATTTTTTAGATATTTCATGTATTTTTACATTCCACCACAGCTTATTTTTTTCATAGCATCCCATGGAAAGCCATCCACACATTTACAATTAATGGATAAGAAAATCCTCACCTGATCTCTGAACCATCCTGCCTTTATCTTATGATTGTACATTATTGCTCCCTTTAATGCCTGATGTTATCTTTTTAAATTGCATGCTGTCTTTCAGGACCATAATCATAGTACCATAGCAGAATACATGGCTTCCAGATGCTGCAACAGATGTTAGCAAGCTCTCAGTGTGTATTGTGACATATCTGTGCCAGATCATGGCTCTAGTTTTTAGTAAAGGGGGTAGTGTGGAAACAAGAGTCAGGTGACCAGATGTGTGTTATGTCATAGTGTAAGCCAGCAACAAAATGAAATTTACATACTATTGAGAGATTGTACTCTGCAGTCTGTTTGTAAAACCTGACAGGAAAGAGTACTCACCCATATCGTCTTGCCTTGCTGTAGTAAGTAACTGAAATAGGGAACAGTAATTCTTTAATCAGTTAGGAAAATATAGTGAGAATAGCAAAGTGTAGTTTTTTTCTGTATCTGTGTGAATTTATCCATCTGTGTTATTTTATATATTTCCTGTTATTGAAACTCTGGTGTTTATTCTGAAGAGATATTAAGTATTGTTCTGTTTTCCTTTTATTAATTATTATTATTAAATCTATTTCAGTTTCTCAGTATAGCTGGTATTTTAGAGAATATTTTATACTTGGAGAGTACTTATATTTATTTGCTGACACTGTGGCTGCTCCTGAAAGCCTTGCTGCTTTGATGAAACACTACCATTTATATTAATATTAATTTTACTTATTGGGTACCGTTGTAAGAGCCTTAGAGTAGCTCGCTGATGGCAGTGTAACTACCTTATAGTCTGGGCAAATATGGCAGAGCGGGTAATCGCTGCCAGCCTTTTTCCATGGTGTGTGTGTGTGTGTGTGTGTGTGTGTGTGTGTGTGTGTGTGTGTGTGTGTGTGTGTGTGTGTGTGCAAAATCAGATTTCAGATTGCATGTGTCGGCTACTAGGAACAGGGACATGGAGCTCTT